>NC_057717.1:65396748-65421408 GCF_004010195.1 Chiloscyllium plagiosum | reverse complement strand
TACTGAAAGGGAAGGGAAGGCAGGGTTAGGTGTGGAACGGTGACTATCCGGACACGACATTTTCTTGCAGAGAAATGGGAAATTACAGAGAAATTAAACAATTACTTCCATGTCTATCTTCACAGAGTAAAGAATATTTGATGGAGAAAATAAATCTGCGTTTTATCGTGATTCAACGCATTAGAGGTGATTGCAGTAAAACTTAGAAAATTCAAATAAAGGGACTGACTGACGCAAAAGTACCAAAAAAGTCTACACGTTCACCAAAATGAACAGAATAATCAGGGAACAATTAGGATCCAATACAAACCAAAGGGGAACTTGGTGTGTCAAGATTAAGAAAATTGATAGTTTGTTACGTGAGTGCTTCTCATCTGTTTGGCTTGGGCGAAGGAGCATCAGGGACAGAGATGGACTGTGAAGCTGTTCAATAGATTAAAAAAAAAACGCAAGCAGGGATTGCAGGCTTTTTCTGGGATAAAATTGAACTGATTATCAGGTACAGATGAGTTTTATCACAAGCTGCTCTCGGAGACAAGGGCGGAAGGGTCCTCGCTCAAATGGTTAATTCGAATCTGTCCTCATGGGAGCCGGAGATGCCAGAGAACTGGAGAACAGCTGCTGCTGTCGCGCTTTACTGGGAGGGTGGTAGACACCGACCTGGGAATTATACACCAGTGCAAATCTGATCAGTGTTAGAGAAACTTTTGGAGAAGACAGAGGAGGAGAAAATTGATTGACATGTATCGAGGTAATGTCTGATCAGAGGTTGTCAGCATGAATTTAACAGAAAAAATAAAGTTAATTCCACACAAGACCAGGCTATAGTTAAATAGATTATTTGTAAACACTCGCTTTTCGAGCTTTGCTCCTTCATCATCCTTTTTTTTATGTGGCCTTTTTGACGTTTATCAGCAATACCTTTGACAAAGCCTCACATGGGAAACTGACAAAGAAAGTAAAATCTCATTGCACCAAGTGCAATTTTGAATATTGCAACGAAAATTGTCTTAGTGGCAGGAGACAGAGGGCAGTGGTAGATGTTTTTTTTTTGTTTTCACTGAAGACCAGTGTACCCTGGTGTACCACAGGGGTCAGTGCTGCATTCCTTATTATATGTGGTATTCATCAATTATGTAGATGCAAAGTTATCGGGGGCGGGGAGTGTGTGATACTTAAGCTTGTGTTTGAACAAAGTTTGGCCAGTTGGTTTTCAGTGAGGAGGAAGTTCTGATGTTATATGCAGATATAGAAGTAATTATAATATGGCAGATCAATGGCAGATGGAATGAAACCCTGATAAATACGAGATGCTGCACCTTGTTAGAAGGAACCAGACAGGGGTGTACTCAATGAATGGTAGCACACCAGGAAGCTCAGATGGTGCTTCTCCACAGATTCCTGAATACTACTGGACAGTGTAATGTGTTAGTTAAGAAGGCACACGGGAATGCCGGCTAAGCATTTATGCATCGAAACATAATTTATAAGCTGTATAACAAGATGGCACGGTGGCTCAGTGGTTACCACTGCGGTCTCACAGCGCCAGAAACCCGGGTTCAATTCCCGCCTCGGGCAACTGTCTGTGTGGAGCTTGCACATTCTCTCCGTGTTTGCATGGTTTTTCTCCGGCTGCTCCAGTTTCCTCCCACAGTCCAAAGATGTGCAGGTTAGGTGAATTTGCCATGCTAAATTTGCCCATAGGTTAGGTGCATGAGTCAGTGGTGAATGCAGGGGAATGGGTCTGGGTGGGTTGCTCTTTGGAGGGTCGGTGTGGACCTGCTGGGCCGAAGGTTCTGTTTCCACACTGCAGGCAAGCTAAAGATCTTGGATGTTCAAAAGATGGAATGTTTTGTGCAGTCCTGATCAGCACTTTACATCAAGGATCTGATTACGCTGGAGGATTTGCATAGAATATTCACCAGACTGTTCCCTCGGATGGAGCATATCAGCTATGAAGAGACGTTGGATCAGCGAAGGCGGAGAGGCACAAGTTTCAGAAGTATAAGATTAGAGGGGCAAAAACAAGTTGGATGGAGAGCAGTTGTTGTTTGAGTCAAAGGACCAAGAAGAATAAAACACATGTTTAAAGAGAAGTGTTTGAAGTTGAGATAAGGTATCAGGATTGTAAATGCATTGTTTTGGAGAAATTATTGGGACTGAAATTAAACATAGATAAATTCAACATAGATTTATGAGCTGAAATTATATTTGAGAAATTGACTTAATCATACATTATGAAAAAGCAATATCTGCAAAGTGTTTGGATTTTCAGAAAAGTTTTTGATGAAATCGCAAGGCTGTTGTGCAAAAATCAATTTTATGGAACTGAGGTTAATGATTGGACATGGTTTTATAATTGGAGAGCTAACAGGGAACATTGAGTAGTTTTTGAACTTAACTTTGCTATCAGGTTTATTTTACAGTGTATTTACAATAAAATCCACTGAAAAACTTTCCTTTGTTGCCGCACAACAGCACCTATTTGAACACTTTAAGAAAATGAATAAAATCAAAGACACACTTGAAGAGAGGCTATCAGTCCAAAGGCAGTTTATAACCATCGACGATGCTTTAACCCACATGCCTCGACAGAAGCTTCAGCGCCATCCACATCGGACCCCAGCAACATGGAGGTTACTGATCCCCAGGCGCCATCTTTACCAGTCGGCCAATAATCTTCCATCTCTTCTTCGTGGCACTCCGTACCAGACCCTCCAATGTCAGAGTCAAGTCTATCACTGCTGGGTTCACCTCATCGATGTTGCCAGGGTATCTTCCCAAAATTTGCTATTTAACCAACAGTTTAGGATTCAAACAAAAAAGTAATCTCCAATCATCAGGCCTCATCTTTTGCTGCTGGGCCTACCTCGCCCATGTCCCCTCTGCAGACGTAGCTGCAGCTGATTCCAGGTACTGTGCTTGCTCCAGAAAAGTAAGTAGGTACTCACTCTCCTCCGCACTTGGCTGAGCTCGAGGTCCCATACCCTGGGCCCGGCTTGAGACCTCTCGATGTACGCGCCTTCAGTTCGCTCAGTTTGCACGCGTTCGCCGCTCACTGCTGTCTGTGCTGCACAAGCAGCTAGGCAAATAAGTTAAAAAAGAAAATGGAGGCGTTAAAAAAAGAAAAGGAAAACTTCCCACCAGACAAGCCATGGCACATGAGCCCTTGCACTGGAAGCACCAGAACAAAAGGATCATTTTATTGGATTCAAAGGCTTGTTGAGTCTCACAGGAATCGGGGCTTGGAACCCAGCTTTTCCCAGTACTTTTTCAAAGAATCAGCTAAGGAAATCAATCACAATATTTCCAACGCTGCTGATGGCACGAAGCGAAGTTGGATTTTGAATGTGTGAGGAGGATGTAAAAACGCTACAAGGTGATTGAGACGATAGATTGAATAGGCAAAGACGTGGCAAATAACATGCAATATTTGTTCATGTGACATTTTGCACTTTAGTGGGAAAAACAGAATGGCAGCCTACCATCTGAAAAGCAATTGTTTGAAAAGAAAACATTTATGAATTAAGGGTTTTCTGCTCATTTTTTTGTTTCATGATGCGCAGATCTCCGGGTTCCATGCACAGCAGTGAGTTCTGATGCCAGAAGCCAATTTTGGGACTGGCGTTGGCACATTGACTAGTGCCATATACCCACCAAGTGGGTAGCTGTAATATTGAAAAAGATGTGGATCTCCTTACTCACCAGCCAGTGAAAACAATATTGCAGGAGCTGACAGCAGTTAGGAAGAAAAATGGTCCGTTAAACTTCATTTCACGGTAGTTTGAGTGCAAGAGTAAGGCTGTCTTACTGCAGCTCTACAGGACCTTGCAGAGACTATATTTCGAGCACTGTGCAGTATTGTGTGCAGGTTTCGTCTCCGTAACTAATGAAGAGCAAACTTGACATTGAGGGAGTGCAGGGAAGGACGACCAGATTGATCGTTGGGATGACAGACTTTTTGTAGTAGCAGAGTTTGGGTCGAATGGGACCGTATTCATTGGTGTTCAAAAAGAAGAACGGAGACAGATTGGAAGCAGCAATGATTATTCCCGTGGCTGCGACGTCTAAAGTAAGGGGGCACTGCATTAGGTGCAGGTAAGCCAAACTGCATTGAGATGAGAATAAACGTCGAACTCAGACACTGGTGAATCTGGGGAATTGTCTACCACATAAATCTGTGGAAGCCAATGTACTGCATATAACAAACGATTTCGCGACACGAGAGCGATGGGAGAGGTCTGGAGTACATTGTGAAGGTCGAGCATCAAACATGATTAGTGTTAGTTGTTCTATAATGCGGTGGCTGTGTTGTAGAAAATCGTACAATGTCAGTAATAGGGTCTATGTGAAAACAGTCTTGAGGCGATATTCTGAAAGTATCAGTAAAAAACAAAAAATAAAGTTAGTCTTACACACACAATAGCACCATCTAAGTAAATCTTTAAACTATATATTGTAAAGAAATAATACTGCAAATATAACACTTTAACATGACGATCACTGATACTGCAGTGTATCTTGAATGAAGCACTTCACCAGAAAGCACGTGAGCCGACTTACCACGTGATGCCGACCTGGAATTCCAGTTTTCCTCGAGAGTATCCCCTCGATTTGAAATTGAGTTCGTTTTAAATGTAGACTACAATTCCAAGTTTAAGACCAAGTTTCAAGGCTTGCATTCATGATTTAGCTGAACATACTAAATGTACACTTTGCAGACAGAGCATTCTGAGGCTGTGTTTTGCTGTTCAGCTGGTGCCGGGAATGCAATCACTTAACAGTAAACGGTAGCTCGCTCAATTAAAAAAAAATGTTGTCTACAATTCAGTTCTAGCCTTAGAGCTAAATCGCTTTGAATCAACGAGTGTGACACGTGAAACAAAATCGATAGACCTCGTGGACTACTGTTGTTTATTTTTTTCCCGATGGTTAATCTCATTTGGGGATATGTGCACGTTGTGTGGAATAGGTGCATTGAGGGAATGTTCGATAATGAATTAGAATGCTGGCGGCTCTATGTGTTCTATGGTCTACTCCTTTCCACATGGTTCTGTTCAATCTGTTTGAAAGCTCTCTAAATGTTGTCACAAGCTCTCCAATATTAGGAAGGAGGTCTCTGCTGGATCGGCAGGACGATGTTCCCCGTTCCCTTTTCCGATACTGAGGCTGGTGCCCGGTGTCTTTCCGGTTTTATCCTTTAAGCCCTCGGAGCAGTTTGAAGAATTCAGTGCCTTGATTGACCGGTTCAGAGACAATTGAAGAGTTTATCACATGCGTCTGGGTCAAATTTAGGCGAGACGAGGAAGACGCAGGCAATTTGCTTCTTGAGAAGCAAATTGCGGTTTACAATCGATGTTGACTTTAAGTTCACTTTTACTTACACCATATTTTCACGGAATCCCTACAGTTTGGAATCAAGACCTTCGGCTGAAAACATCCACACCGACTCTATGAAACGTCACCCATCCAGACCCATTCTCCGTCCGTATTATTACCTGCTAATGTAGATACCCTATACACCCTTGAACACTTTGAGCAATTTAGCATGGATAATTCGCTAAATCTGTGCATATTTGGATTGTGGGTGGAAACTGGAACAACCGGGAGAAACGCACGCAGACACGTGGAGAGTGTGCAAATCCACCCAGGCACACACCGTTGCTGAGAATCGAAATCGGCTTCCTGTGAGGCAAAAGTGCGAATCACTGAGCCACCTGGTCGCCTGTTTTACATCTCGATATTTTATTAGAAAGTTCTAACTTCCACAAACTGCCAGAGCATTACCCTTGTCTGGATTCGGAATCCAGTGAAATTTCCACAACTGCATAATCTCGAGCTCTTCATTCACTGCCCTGTCTTCCTATAATGTCCCTTTCAAGTAACAATACACCTGCACCACTATGTCTCTGTTCGACAGGTGCCCATCGTTAACAGTGTAAATCCTGCCCTGTTTTGCCTTACAAAATGCAACACCTCACATATCTATCAGCATGAAGCTCAGTTTAGTGTCCAATTTTATCAAGATCTCGTTATCCTCTCAGATGACCTTTTTCACTGTCCACTATATTGCCAATTATTTTGTCATTTCTAAACTTACTGTGCACGCTTCCTATACTCTCATTTGAATCATTTATAAAATAACAAACACCAGTGGACCCAGCACTGCTCATTGTGGCACACCACGGGTCACAGGCCTTCAATTGTAACAACGGATATCTCACACCACCCTTTGTCGTAGCCATCACTGACTTTGGACTCACCAGTCTGTAGTTCCCTGTCTTTTTTCCAGGTTGGGGTTTTTACACTAATGTCACAACATGAGCTGCGTTCCAGTCATTCAGCCCCTCATCCATGTCTGCCAATGGCACAAACAAAACCGAAGAAAATGTGGATGCGGAAAATTAGAAACAAAAACAAGAGTTGCTTGTAAAGGTCAGCAGGTGTGCTGCATCTCTCCACTGAAATCAGAGCTAACGGATCGTGTCCAGTGATTCTTTTTCTGAACGATAATGAAATGTACACGTGTCTCAGCTCTAAGCTCCAAAATTGCATCCCTGGCATTACACATTCGCCCGGGATACACTGAAACACATTCTGGGCTTTCGCTGCAATTATGCATTTTAAGAACTCCAGCGTTTCCTTTTCTGTAATGTAGTCTCATTTCAAAACGTGGTTACATGCATGTATTTCCCCAAGTTATCTCTCTTCCATGCCTTTCTGAATATCAAATACTGACGCGGTTTATTTGTGTAGGATCTCACCCATCTATCGGGACAAGTTGACGGGCACTGGTGGATGGGAAGTCAAGTCCTTGTGATGGGTTTGAACTCAAGCATTGCTAGGCCCTAATGGATTGTGTTGATCAATGCATGACAGTGTTTCTTTGTTTTTCCACCTTTATCCGAAGGACTGCAATGCTTTATATTTTACCTTTGATTTATTTAATTTTCTGCTGATCAACAAGATTCTGTGTCTGCAGTGGGGTGCGTGGGGGGGAGTGACCTTTGTACCTATGATTACAACACATGTAGCAACTCGTACACTTTTCATGGTCTTCATGTCACAATAAACCGAATTAACCTTATTCAACTACTGTGGTTTCACACATAGATGGCCCTTTGATACTTAACGGGCCCTAGTCAACCTCTAGTTTCTCTTATTAACTTAATACACTTTCAGAGTCTCTTTCGATTCTCGTTAACCCTCGTTGCCGAACTTATCTCATGTCAACTTTTTCGCACCTGATTTCCCTTGCATGTGTCCCTCGGCACCCCGTATGATGCTGAAGGGGTTCACTTTGATCCAAGCTGCATGTACTTCCCTCTGGTTTCTTGACAAGAGCCTCAATATCACCTGTAATGTCGTCTTCTCTAATCCTGTTAGCACTGCCCTTCACACTAAAACGGCCATTCTGTCCCTGAACACTCGTTATTTCGCGTTGGAAATAAAAAAAAATCCACTTGCCAGACCTCTCCTTACCTGTGAACAGTTTACACCAATCATCTTTCGAAAGCTCCCTCCTCACACCGTCAAAATTGGCCTTCCCCAAATTTATAATATTAGATGTGGATCACGCCTATCCTTTTCCATAATTGTTTTCTAACTAAGTGATTTACAGTCACTGGTCCCAATTTAATCCCACTCTCATGGCTCAGTCACTTTCCCTGCCTTATCTCCCAAGAGGAAATAAATTTGAGGCCATGATCTTATTGAATAACAAGGTGGGCATGAAGTACCGCTTGTGCTATTGTGTGCTCTTCAGCATAATAGTGTATGCATCTCTGAGCGTCTTTGAGCAACTATGAGCGTTGTCTGCATCTCTGAGCATTTGGTTTCAGTTGTTTTGGGACTGAATCCATTGAAATGGCGATCAAAATCTTTCACCTAACTTTCCCTCCGTCTGTCTGTCCCTCTTGTGTTTAAAAATTTGCAATATGATCCTCTGGTGGCCTCTCCCACCACTGCACAAGCAAAAAATCTTTCACCTAACTCTCCCTCCGTCTGTCTCTCCCTCTTGTGTTTAAAAATTTGCAATATAATCCTCTGGTGGCCTCTCCCATCACTGCACAAGCAAGAGCTTTGTTTGGAAAAAAGGCAACTCGGAGAAAGTGAGGACTGCACATGCTGGAGATCAGAGCTAAAAAAACCTGTTGATAGAAAAGCGCAGCAGGTCAGGCAGCTTCAAAGGAACAGGAGAATCGACGTTTCGGCCACAAGGCCTTCTTCAGGAATTAATGCTTGGAAAAAAGGCATCAAAGCATTGACTCTCACAGTTTAATTAAGTGGCTAGATTGGAACGTGCACTGCAATGGGCGCAGTAAAAATGTTTGCAATCTCTTTGCTCAAGGCGCCATCCTAGGTACAGGTGCTGAGGTGCAGATTCTCAAGTATTTGGTGATAAATTGAGACAATAATAAATGAAAGTCCAACAGAAGAACAGGAAAGAAAACAACAATGGACCAGATTAGCAGAAATTTCACCGGAGTCTGTGCCAACAGCGAGTCTATAGATTGCACCACACCAAGTCTCCAGACTGCACGGGGCCCAGCCTCCAGACTGCACCAAGCCGAGCCTTCAGAACGCAACGGGCCCAGTCTCCCGATCGCACTGGGCCCAATATCCTGACAACACCGGGCCTAGTCTCCAGACCGCACCAGGCCCAATCTTCAGAATGCACTTGGGACAGTCTCCAAACTGCATGAGCCGAGTCTCCAGACTGTACTGGGCTGACTGTTCCCGTGACAATCTCCAGTCTGCGGCTCCCCCATGGAACACCCCTCCACGCACCAGCTTCCAGTCTACGACAACCTCCTGGACTAGCCTCCCGGCTCCAGACTACAGTCTGGAACTCCACTCTGGAAATCGCCTCCCTGCACCAACCTGTAGTCTGGGACTCCCTTCCAGAACTTGCCACCCCACACCAGTCTCGAGTCTGGGAAACCTTGCCGAGAGCAACTACCCACGTGAGACTCTGATCTGGAACACCACTCTGGGCTCGCCTCCACGCGCCAGTCTCTGCTGTGGGAAAGACCTCTGGGCTTCCCCTCCCCACGCCTACCTCCAGTATGGGAATTCCATGATGGACTCACCTCAAAGCGCCAGCCTCTTGTCTACAACACAGCTCCTTCTTTTGCCTCCAATAACTTCGAAATGTTATAGAATGGCAATAATACACTCCAGAATACAGAAACTTAGGAAATACGTAGAAGATTGAGCGGTGCAGAGGAGAACTGGATGAATCTTTCCAACTCTGCTGCCACCTTTACTACATTTCACAGCTGTTTCCTTCTTCAGGAATTACTTTGGAGACTCAGAGCAGTTTAATCCAATTGCTTGCAATGCTACCCCTGAGATATAAACAGAAGGAGATGACGATGCCCATTGCTAGCCCATGTGCTGCCACTGGGTTAGTTTCAGGTCTTTGCAATCTATTCTCACTATAATTTGAAAGAGTACATTAGAACACATTGAATGTTAGAGAAAGTGAAATAAAATTCATCTCAACCTCTTCCAAAATGCTTCACTCAGTTGGTCCTCAGTCCGGCTGTACTGATGGTGTGAATGAGCTCCCGGTTCTGGACAGATATCTAGTCAGGGTATTTAGCGGAATGCACGGTGATCTGCACAGTTTTCCACTCTGGGGAGATTAAAGTTTGTTTGAAGAAATGGAGCTTAGTCTACACAGCGTTCTGTGCTCAACCGAAATCTCCTCTGGGTTTATGTCAGGACTGGACCTGTAAGGTGGACTGAGAATGCGATATAATGAATAAATGCAGCTGATATGGCAGTTGCTTTGTTTTTTTAAATTACTTACGGTGTGGAAACAGACCCAACAAGTCCACACCGACCCTCCGAATGGCAACCCACCCCGACCCATTCCCCTACATTTCCCCTTCACCTAACACTACGGGCAATTTAGCATGGCCAATTCACCTGACATGCACATTATTGGACTGTGGGAGGAAACTGGAGCACCCGGAGGGGACCCACGCAGACACGGGGAGAATGTGCAAACTCCACACAGACAGTTGCCCGAGACGGGAATTGACCGCGTGTCTCTGGCGCTGTGAGGCAACAGTGCTAACCACTGTGCCACCGTGTGGCCCATGTTGTCATTCTCATGGTTGAACCCTCCAACTCTCAGCCTATTGATGTTGCAGTGAGACCAACGCAGTACATCACGTGTTGAACATCCATTGTGTTGGCAGCAGCTGCAGCCTCTTCATTCAGAAACAGTTCGCCTTTCCCATCACCTTCGGCTCTGCACGTATCAAAAAGGGATGACCTCTCTCATAAAGGCTGTGCCATTGATTCACGGCTCAAACACCCTTCCCCTCATCACTGCACACTGACAACCCACCACTTCAAAATATCCAATGTGATCTGAGAGTAATGGAGCCAGTGCAACATCAGTGAGCAGATTATCATCGAGACAGAGCACCACTTCGGATGTCTCAATGTCAGAGTGTACCCTCCAGTAAACAGTGTATCAACAATTCCTTTAATCCCTCTTCATTTCAATAACATACAGTCTTCTAATCTTCCTGAAAAATTCAAAGGTCCCCAGTTTCCCACGCTATATTCCATCAGCCGAATTAACCATTGGTTATCCATTTACCGATCATCTGTCTCTTGATTAATTCGTTTCCTGTCAACCTTAGCATCATTGATAAATCTATGTATTATTTTGTTCCATTTATCGTACCATTGTTATGTAGACGTATTTCAAAACATTGAGGACCCAGCAGTGGTCACTGAGTCACTGTGTCACTGTGGTCATTAATTTCTGTTAAACCGATGAAAACTAATTAATCACTAATTCATCCCCACTTTCGGCGAAGTAAAATCTCCTCGACGGATTCATATGTAACAGCCTTGAAATGTTGAATGTTACCTTCCGAATGCTGTGGAACAGACATGAGAACTTAAATTATCTGTTCCAATTGCTGAGTTAACAACGACGAATAGTTGAATGACCTCATTCTTCTCCCCTTTAAAGTTGTTGATGGGCTAAATAGACTTGCCTCAGTATAGGAAAGCTGCAAATAGTGCGGAACATTTTGGGACCATCAGGGAAGAGCCCTTTTTTGACTTTATGATGGAGGGAAAGCCATTTATGCCACAGTTGCTGATAACCCACAGTGCCTTATGATGCTCAGTGTCTGCTTTCTTGGTTCTTTGGAAGTATACCTATTTCACAGGACATAGTGCCAGATAACACAGTGAGTGACATCTTCAATATGAGGCTGGGACTTTGCCTGTGTGCTGGCTGCTCCTACAGATACTGTTAGTGACAGATACATCTGTGACAATAGTTTGATGAGAATGTTTCCCCTTGTTACTTCCCCCATCACTTCCCACAGCCTATCTGCTGTGTAATAGAGACCACACCCTGCCGAGGCATTGGTGGGCCCATGGAATCATTCTTGGTGATGGACATGGTGTGGTGATGTACCATATAAGGAGTATGTTCTGTGTCTTTGTCCTCCTCAATGCTTCCTCGGATTTGTTTTCAATATCGAGGATGAGCTGATTATTCACTAAATGGTCTTGTGTAGGGAAGGAGATATCCACCATCAGATTTCCTTGACGATCTCTAATTTTTTTCCAAGTGATTTCCCGGGTTCTGTAATCAATTTTGGAGAATTTCAGGGTAACTCCATTCCTGACTGTATCACACGTTGCCTCCACCACTGGTGGGTGTGTCTTGCCGCTGGGTCAGGGTAGACACAGGGATGGTGATATAGTTGCATGAAACACTACTCAACTGGTCTGATTAGGTGAGTATGACGAAGTCAGACTGTTTCTTGACAGGTGAATATATGGAATACAATGGAGCAGGGAGTAATGAGTAAAATATGAATGAAAGGCACTCTGTATGTGTGTTGTATTCTCAAAACAGTCCGTTGGAAGTATACCTATTTCACAGGACATAGTGCCATATAACACAGTGAGTGACATCTTCAATATGAGGCTGAGACTTTGCCTGTGTGCTGGAAGTATACCTATTTCGTGCATACATTGAGGGAAAAGGATCTGATTTAACGGCATCAGAGGGACAGGGTGACAAGATGACTGATATTTGGAACTGAATGTCCAGAACATTTTACAAAACTGAAATGGAGTTCTGGTAGACGTATGAATAAGTAATATAATATGTACGATTGGCAGAGTCTGTATTTTATTTTGTTCTGCAACATGCCAGTTGAGTTGAATTTAGGGAGTGATTCCCTCCATGCAGCTGAGTGGGTCTCACCAAACTCAATGGGCAGAAGGGTCTTTCTGATGTGGGTCTTCCTGATTCTATCACAATCTATACCAGACATACCCCGGGATATTCTATAACCGACGTTCCCCAGAACACCCTGCAGCCGACATGTCCCGCAACATTCTGCACCCGAAAGTACCCTGAATAATCTCGGACCTACATTCGCCTAAACATCCATATCTGACAATATTTTTGAACGGCGGGACGGCAGTGATGGACGAGATCCCGTTCCAGGGAGAAGGAGACATTATTTGAGGTCCGCTCTGGCAGTTAAAGAGGGAAATACGTTTTCTTTTCATTTAGGTTTCTTCACGACAGAGGATTGAACATGATTTTGATGGAAAGACAGAAATTTACAAGCTCCATATGTCTTCAAGGAACTGGGAGAGAGTCCTTCAGTACAGCAAAGTTTTCACCCTCTGCATTAAGAACTGGAAAGAACTGAACTATGTCTGCTCTCGAATGGTCGTGTGTCGGAATTCTCAAAAAACCATCTGTTCTTACGGATGTGTGTGCGCGTGTATGTGGAGGGATAGTTTCTACTCTTTTGCATCACGTTTCTTGAATATTTGAGACCTTTCTATTTCTTACTTCAGTTCCAATTATTCTAGAAAATCTCTGAATGCAATGACATGCTTGTAGATCTCACTGAGTCCTCAATCAAACTTTGCTTCCAGGCTGATTGATAACTTGTTTATTTTCCTTCCTTACAGTTAACGTAATGACGATCTATGTCCTGCTTTATAAAGATTGTGGATTGTTTCCATGTGTCAGATATTACCTGGGGGCCATGGCAGCTGCGCATCTACTGGCCATTATCCTCGAGCTAATATTAAGACACATCCCCATTCTTTATCGAGAACAGTCATATATTCTGATGCGCTCTATCCGAGTATGTCATATTCACGCCGTGTTGCTTTTTGCAGCTACTGACTGTTCTGTCTGGTTCACCGTCACATTCTACTTCGATCGATTTGTGGCCATTTGTTGCCAGAAGGTGAAAACTAAATATTGCAGGGCGAAAACAGCGGCTATACTTCTGGCAACAGTGACTGTGCAGAGCTGTGTAAAGAACATTTTCTGGTATTTTATGCTCACAAATCGGTATCGGCTGGGGAACACACCCTGGTTTTGTTGGCTGTTCAATCCTCTCGTGTCTGGCCCATATCGAGTTCGTTCACAACATTCTGACCCCGTATTATCATTTCTCCTGATTCTGATGTTCAACGTTTTCACCGTCAGACACGTTTTAGTGACCAGCAGAGCCCGCCGGAGACTCCGGGCTCATACCAATGGAAGCGTTCAGTGTGACACAGAAATGAAAACTCGAAGAAAACCTATTATTCTACTGTTTGTGATCTCGGCCAATTTCATCCTGTTGTGGTCACTTCTAATGGTGTGTTCCATATGGGGGCGAATGCGGTATATCGTGTATACCCCTGTGTCTCTCCATCCTTTTGTGCGGGCAATGGGCTTCATGCTGCAGCTGTTCAGTTGCTGCACAAACACCGCGATTTATGCCATAACCCAGACGAAGTTCAGACAGCAACTGAAGAATGTCCTGAAATATTCCTTTATTCAAATTCATGAATCATTGAATATCACTCATTAATCAATCCATGCGGGATTTTATCATTACAGTTCAGTGCTTAAGTAACGAAGCAGCCTGACGCTATGGAAACAGATTGAGTGTAGTGGTGGCTTGTCCAACCTTATCTCTGAACGGCTTACTGGAGCCGTTCACTGTGTCTCTCAACACTGAGATCAGTCAGAAAAGGCACCATCCCACTGACGGCACCCATAAATTCCATTGCAAAAGAATAAACATTGTACTTTAAAATGTACCAAGCAGCAGAATGAGCTATATTGTTGTTTTGCTTTCTGTTGATGAAGCTGATTTTTAGAGAGACAGACACAGCCCCGAGTCCTGGTCATCAGTGAAGGGGAGGAAATGACGGTGGAGTGCAGGAGTTGGGTTCAATTCACTCCGTCTTTGTTTTCCCTTCTGGTGTTATTCACCCTGCCATATTCACCATCACTCAAACTCCATCTTGCACTCTCTCTACCTCCCAACATCCCCCCTCCCATTCCGATTTACGTCACGCTTGTGTTCCCTTCCGTGGCGATGGGTTCACAGGCTGCCACTTGAAGTAAGCAGTGCCAACGGTGTCGCAGTTTGTTGTAAGGAGAAAAGAGTGATGATGGGTTCACAGGCCTTTGTTTTGAGAACAGGGAGGGGATGTGTTCACAGGTCGTTGCTAGTAGAAAAGAATGGCAATCGTCCAAAGGCAAGGGAAATTGACTGGGGACGTCTTCAAATGTCATTGCTAGAAGAATAGAATGAAAA
Source organism: Chiloscyllium plagiosum (assembly GCF_004010195.1). Lineage (NCBI taxonomy): Eukaryota > Metazoa > Chordata > Chondrichthyes > Orectolobiformes > Hemiscylliidae > Chiloscyllium > Chiloscyllium plagiosum. Next base: position 65,406,790 of record NC_057717.1, on the reverse strand, counting down.
TGGTTTCAAAGACCATTGCTAGAAGACCACTGAGTTAGTGTCTGTTGCCAGAAGAATAGAGTGGGCATGTGTTCACTGGCAGTCACTAGGTGAATTGAGTGGGGATGGCGACACAGGCCGCTGGCAGGAGAACACAGTAGGGGTGAGCTCACAGTCCGTTATTGGGAAAACAGTGTGAGGATGGATCCACGGACGTTTGTTAGGTGAACAGAGTTGGGATGGGTTTACAAGCCATCGCTCGGGGAAGAGTGGAGATGTGTAACAAGGGTTTTCTCAGGAAAACGTTGTGGGGATGGTTTCACATGCCGTTGATAGGGAAACAGAATGGAGATGCGTTTACAGTTTGTTCGTCGGGGAGAAGTATAGTGATAGATACACAGGCCGTTGCTTTGGAACAGTGTTGGGGATTTGCTTCTAGACCGTTACTTGGGCCGTGTGGCGTTGGGTTCACAACCAGTAGCTACGGGAGCAGAGTTAGCATTGGTACACAGGCTATTACTAAGAAGACAGAACAGTAATGTGGTCACAGGTCGTTGCGAATAGAACAGAGAAGGGATAGGTGCCAGTACTTTACAGTGAAAACTGTCTCACAATTGTTTCACAGGCTTTTGCTCGGGGTACAGAGTAGAGATGTGTAACATGAACATTGCTATTTGAGCAAAGTGCGATTGGGTTCATAGGCTCTTGCTAGAGGAATAGATTGGGATTGGTGTCACTGGCCATTGAAAGAACGACAGAGTGAGCCTGAGACCATGTGTTTTTTCTTGGAGAACAGAGTAGGGAATTCCTCACAGGCCATTGGAAACAGTACAAATTAGGGATGATTTCACGGGCCATTTTGCAAGGAAAACATTGGTGATGGAATCACACGCCGTTGCAATGAGAACACAGTGAAGTTGGGTTCACAGTCCATTGCCAGGTGAAGAGAGTTAGGACTGGTTCACAGACCGTTGCTCGGAGAACTGAGTGTCAATGAGGTCACAGGCAGTTGTTAGAGGAACAGAGTGGGGATGGGTTCGCCGACCATTGATAGGGGAACAGGGCAAGGATGAGTTCAAAGGGCTTTGCAAGGAGTTTGCGGTAATGATGATCGTACAGGTTGTGGCGAGGTGAACAGATTCAACATGTGTTTTTTTTAAGATTAATTACAGTGTGGAAACAGGCCGGTCAGCCCAACAAGTCCAACCAACCCGCTGAAGCGCAACCCACCCAAACCGATTCCCCTCCATTTACCCTTTCACCTAACACTACGAACAATTTGGCATGGCCAATTCACCTAACCTGCACATTTTTGGAATGTGGGAGGAAACCGGAGCACCATGAGGAATCCCATGCAGACACGGGGAGAATGTGTGAACGTCACACACACACAGAATTGAACCCGGGTCTCTGGCGCTGTGAGGCAGCAGTGCTAACCTCTATGCAACCGTGCCGCTTATAGGCCGTTGCTATTCGAATAAAAACGTGGATTGGATCACAGGCTGTTGCTTGGGCAAGAGAATTGGGATGGGTACACCGATCATTGTGAGGAGAGCAGAATGACAATGGGTTCACAAGCCATTGCTAGTGGAAGAGTGTAGGGATTGGATGGCAGTCTGTTACACGGAAAACGGAGTGGCAATGATGTCACATGCCGTTGTTAGTGGAACAGAGTAGGAATGGATTCAATGTTCAATAAAGGGAATAAAAAGTGCGGACGGGTTCACACTCCATTCCTGGGAAAACAGAGAGGCGTTTGGTTCACAGGCCATTAGTACAACGACAGATTTGGGTGGGTTTGCAGACCGTTGCGAGGGGAACAGAATTTGGATGGGTTCACAATTTGTAAAAGGAACAGTGTAAGGATTATTTTAGAGACCGTTGCTTGGAGAACATAATGGTGATTGATTCACTGCCAGTTGCTAGGGTAACTCAAAGGGGATGAGTTCACAGGCTGCTGCGAGCACAGCAGAGTGAGGATGTTTTCAGGAACTGTTGTAGGGAGAACAGAATGTGGTTTGGTTCACACGCCATTTCTTTGAAAGCGGAGTGGGTCTGTTTTCACAGGCCGCTGCTCGGAGAGCACAGCGCGGAACGGTTCACAGTATGTAGTGCAGAGAAGAAACTGAGGATGGGTTCACCGGCCATTGCATTGGGAACAGTGTAGAGAAGTGTTCATTTGTCGTTCCTATGGGAAAAGAGAGAGAGAGAGAATTCAGGAACTCTTTCTGGGAGAACATTGTGTGCATTTGTCCACAGACCGTTGCTGGGGGAAGAGATTTGGGATTTGTTCACAGACTGGAGCTCGGGGGAAAAAAGCAATGGTGTCATAGGCCGATGTTAGGACATGAGGGAGAGGACGGCTACACAGGCCGTTGCAAGGAGAGCAGAGTTCGGCTGGTAATACAAGCCATTGATTCAGGAAGGGTTTGGCGATGGGGGCATAGACTGTTGCAACGAGAACAAAGTGGGGCTTGGTCCAGAGACCGTTGCTAGGGGAAGACAATTGGAAATTGCTTCGCAGACCGTATCTAGGGAAAAAGGATGGCGATGGGGTCACAGGCAGTTGTTAGGAGAACAGAGCGGGGATGGAGTCACAGACTGTTGTTCGGAACAAAACGCGTGGGCGTGAGTTCACAGGCAACTGCTAGAAGGAAAGAGTTCGTATCAGTTCACAGGCCGTTTCTAGGAGAAGAGATTGGGGATATTGTCACAGGGCGGTTCCAAGAGAACAGAAAAGGGATGTGTTCGCAGGACGTTGTACGGAGCTGAGTATTTGGATTGTTTCACTGACTGTTACTAGGGGAACGGAGTGGCGATGGGGTCACAGGCCGCTGTTAGGAGAACAGAGTGGTGATAGATCCACAGACAATTGCAAGGGGAAATCATTGAGAATGGATACACAGACCATTGGTAGGGGAACGGAACGGGGCTGGTTCAGGATGTTGCGAGGAGGTCCGGGTCGGGATGTGGTTACAGGTCGTTGCCAGGCAGAGTGGGATGGGCTTAGAGGTCATTGATAGGGGAAAAGAGTGTCCATGGGGTCACAGACTGTTGCTAGGAGAAAAGCGTGGGGTGAGTTCATAAGCAATTGCTGGAAGTACAGAGTTGGTATCGGTTAATAGGCCCTTACTGGGAGAATGGAGTATTGAAATGTCACAGGACATTGGATGGACAACAGAGAAAGGATGGGTCCACAGGTCATTGCTAGTGGAAGAGAGTGAGGATGGTTTCAGAGACTGTTGCTGGAGAACAACGCGGCGATTGGATGACAGGCAGTTGCTCGGGGAACACAAGGAGATGGGCTCCCTGGCTGTTGCGAGGGAAACGGCGCGATGACTGTTTAAGTGACGATTGCCGGGAATACAGAGTGTAGATGTGTTTTCGGGCCATTGCCATGAAAGAAAAGTAGGTCTAGTTTTACAGGTCGTTGCTCGGAGAACAGAGTGCGGACAGTGTCACTGTATGTAATGAGGAGAAGAGAGTGAGGATGGATCCACAATCCCATTTGATGAAAAGCAGACGAGGGATGTGTTGATAGGCCGCTCATGTGGGAAGACAGAGAGAATGACTTCAGGGACAGTTGCCAGGAGTACTGACTGAGGAAGGGAACACTGGTCGCTGCCAGGAAAACAGAGTGGGGATGGGTTCACAGGCTATTCCTAACAGGAATGAGTGGAAATAGGCTCACAGGCCTTTGCTAGTGGAGCATAGACAGATGGGATCGCAGGTCGCTCTCAAGAGAAAACAATGTAGATGGGTTCATAGGCCATTACTGGGAGAACACAGTGTGAATGGTTTATCAAGCAGTTGTTAGTGGAGCAGAGCAAGGATGTATTCACAGGACGTTGCTACGAGATCAGAGTGGAGGTGGGCTACCGGACATTGCTGGGCGATAACAGTGGGCATGCGTTCATCGGCCGCAGTTAGCGGAACACATGATGAATGGGGTGACAGGCCGTTTCTTGGGGCTTAGAGTGGCGATTTGCTCTCAGCCTGTTGCTGGATGAACAGGGTGGGAATGATTTCAGAGACCGTTGCTAGGAGAACAGAAGTGGAGGTGGGTTCACAGGCCGTTACTTGGAGACCAGTGTGAAGATGGGTTCACAGGCTATTGCTCAAGAAAGAGAGTTAGGATTTATTCAAAGGTCATTACTCAGGAAAAAGACGGGATGGATTCATAGGCAATTGGTTGGGGAACAGAGCGGGGGATGTGTGCAAAGGATGTTCCCAGGAGAACAGATTGGGAATGTGTTCTCAGTCCGTTTTAGTGCCCTTCAACAAGGCAAGACAACAATTGTTGCAGGCAGTGATTTCCATGACCCTATGACTCTGGGTAAAGAAACGACCTTCGACATCTGTCCAATACTTACCACCCTCAATCTTTCACTATTTCACCTCGTTGAAGCCATGACCATCCATGGAAAAATGCTTTCACTGTCCACCATATATAACTGTCTGATCATTTTACATGTATCAATTACGTCACTTCTCAACCTTCTTCTCTCTGATGAAAACAGCCTCAAGTCCCTCCGCCTTGGCTCACGTACCTTCACTCCAAACCAGGCAAACATCCCAGTAAAACTTCTCGGAACCCTTCCCAAACCGACACATGCTTCCTATAATGTGGTGAGCAAAAACGTACGCAGTAGTTTAAGTGTGGCCACAGCAAATTTTGTACAGTTGCAGCATGACTTTGTGGCTTTGAAACTCAATACCTCTAACAATAACAGGTAACACGCCATATACTTTCTTAACAACAATATGCAAACTGGGTGGCAACTTTCAGGCATCTGTGTACATGGACACCGATATCTCTCTGCTCTTATACACGAAGACTTTTACCATTAGCCGCAATTTATTTAGTCCTGTTACTTCTTCAAATGTCTATCACCTCACACTTTTACGCATTAAACTCCATTTGCTACTTCTCAGCCCACCTGTGCAGCTTATCTATTTCCCTCTGTAACATGCAACATTTTTCAGCATTATTCATTAATCCACCGACCTCAGTGTCATTCGCGTATTTACTAACCCATCATTCTATGGGCCCATTTCGGACATTTATAAAAATGACAAGGAGCAGTGACTCCTGCGGTACACCAATAGCAAGTGAACTCCAGGATCAACATTTCCAATCAACCAGCGCCCTCTCTCTAATTTTAGCAAGCCAGCTTATTATCCAAACCGCTAATTCACCATCAATCCTATGCCTCCGTATTTTGTGCGGTCGCCAACAGTGGGGAACATTGTCGAACACCTAACTGAAATGCATGCACATCACATCAACTGCTTCACCCTCATCCACCTGTTTATTTTCCATCTAAAATAATTCAATAAGATTGGAGACACACGACCTACTCTTCGCAAAACCGTTTTTACTATCTCTAATGAACATATTCCTCTCGAGATGGTTATAAATGGCATCTCTTATATCATTTTCCAACACTTTACCCACAACCGAAGTCAGGCTCACTCGTGTATGCTTTTCAGGTCGACTCTCCTCCCTTTCTTGACCAAGGGAGCAAACTTTTTTTTATCCTGCAGTTTTCTCGGACTCTTCCTGTTGATAGTGATGACGTATAGATCAAAGCCAATGTTTCTCAATCTTCTCCCTGGCTTCCCAGAAAATTATAGGGATGATGGGATCCAGCCCGGTGACCTATCAATTTTAGCACTCCCAAGAATTGCCGATATCTCTTCCTCGTGGCACTCAATCACGTGTAGTCTAGTAGCCGGCATCTTAGTATTCTTCTCGACTGTAATGTCTTCTTCTAGTGTGAAAACAGATAAAGTTTATTTAATTAGGGCTTCGCATACCTCATTGGACTCCGCGTACAATTTTCCAAAACTATACTTGACTGGCCCTAATTATTCTCTCGTATTTATTTTTAGTTCTGAAATACCTGTATAAATCTTTAGGGCTTTCATTGATCCTGTCAGCCAACGACTTCTCATGCCCCCTGCTGCTTTTTCTTAGCTCTCTGTTCAGGCTAATCTTGGCTAATTGTAACTCTCAACCGCCCTGACTGAGCCTCCACGTCTCATCCTATATTATGCATTCTTCTTGCTCTTGACAAGAATTTAGCTGCCCTAGTTAACGAAGATTCGTCGCTCGATTACTTCCGCAGTGCCTGATTATAACTCACTTTTCAAGGGTACGAAGTTGCTGTTCGGATAATAAGCTCCACATTCAATTGTTCCCATCTCCTGTGGTATCCTTCCCCATCGCATGCACCCGAAATAGAACATAGAACATAGAAGAATACAGCGCAGTACAGGCCCTTGGGCCCTCGATGTTGCGCCGATCCAAGCCCACCTAAACTACACTAACCCACTATCCTCCATATACCTATCCAATGCCCTCTTAAATGCCCATAAAGAGGGAGAGTCCACCACTGTTACTGGCAGGGCATTCCATGAACTAACGACTCGCTGAGTGAAGAAAAGCTTTTTAAGACCATGGGTTGCAATAGGTGCTGATATGAGACTGTACATAGCCTTCTTCCATGCTGTGCCATCCCCTTGTCACCAATCTAGCTGCAGGATCATTAAAACCCTGATTGCATGAAAATCCTTTCCCCAGCAGCAGTGACCGCTTGGTTTGTGACCCTTTCTAGCACTCCACCATACTGTAACACACAATTTCTCTCATTTAACACTTGAACATTTCCTACTTTTTTAAAGAAAAGTAACTTTCACTGAATCTGTAACATTCACAGCTCTTTACAACTAAGATGGCTACATTTTATTTCTTCAATGCCTCCATATATTTAAATATTAAAACAGTTATAGTCATAGAGTAATAGAGATGTACAGCATGGAAACAGACCCTTCGGTCCAACCTGTCTATGCCGACCAGATATCCTAACCCAATCTAGCAGTGTTAATTCAGTGAATGATAATCTGGGCCAAAGTTGTGGAACTTGTTTATACTAATTTAAAAAGTACTTAGCGAGTTTTTGAGAAGATTTGTAGCTCAGGTTGAGGTTCTGGGTGTAAGTTTGCTCGCTTGTTTTCAGACGTTTTGTCACCATACTAGGTACAATATCAGTGAGCCTCTGGTGAAGCATTGGTGTTCGTGACCTGATTTTCTATTTGTGTTCAGGTTTTCTTGGGTTGGTGATGTCATTTCCTTTGGTGATGTAAACGTACTTATTTTAGTTGAAGCTCTATGTTCTGTGTTAGGACATCTCATTTGCTAAAATCTCAGTGAATTGGGCCCACCCTCTTGTGATTTGAGTCTTAGCTAACTGAATTAACAAAATAGATTACGCTATACAGTCGGTCTATCATCAGTTACTGAAGAGCTTGAAGATAACCTTGGACAAGTAACTCAAGAACACTATCGTGAAAAATGTCAACGTACTCAACTGTGAATGTTACTGACAACACTTTCTGTTCTGTCCTAACTTTTAACCCTAGGGAGCTGACCCTTGACAAACCAGAAGTGACATGTTGGAACATTATTATTCGTTATCCACGGATTGTTACAAAGGTCCACCTTCACAGTGCGACAGATCTGCCAAAACAAAATTCCTCTGGAGGTATGTCCAGTGAGTTTCATCCTTGTGTAAATGTAACTTGGCATAATCTTGAAGATCTTGGATCCATAGATTGACTCTACATTTCTAATTCAACACCTGGCTTTGTTAAATTCGCAGTACTAAATCCAATGTGGATTTGCCCCTTGTTGGCTAGTTTACTTACAGGCTAGTTGGATAGTATCTACAGGAAACAATCTTGCACACGTCGGACATAAACTAGACCATTTAAAGCACTCGAACTCTAGTTTTTCCAGTCAATATTTGGAAAGTTATCGGCCTCCGTAACAACCGGCATGTTATTCACGCTTCTGTCCAGAATTAGCTTTGCTATCCATTCCTCTCCATCGCTCGATCTATTCGAAGCCCTGTAGATAACTACCAACAGTTTGACCGCTCATTTCCTACTTCTACCCACAACAGGAAGTACCTCAGTAGGCGAGTCCTCAAACATCTTTTCTGCAAGCAATATACTGTGATTGACTGACAATGCCACTCCTCCCACCTTTTACCATCTTCTCTGTTCTTACTGAACTCATAATTCCCGGAAACTGCAACAACCATTCCTGTCCCTGCTCGATCCATGACCCCGAAATTGAAACAACATGGTATGTCTGGGTACCAACCCATGCTGGAAGTTCACCTACCTTATTCCGGATGCTCCTGGAGTTGAAGTAGACCAGCTTCAAACCACATTCCTGCTTGTCGGTGAACTCTTGCGACCTTGAAATCTCATTTCTGACCTCACTTCTCTCAAACTCCTCTATAACGGAACTATAATCTCGGTTCTCATGCCCAGATCAATTAAGTCAACCCCTCCCATAAAGCATTAGAAACTTTCCCCCAAGAATAAAGGTACCCCACTAGTTCAGCTCCAGACTATCCTGCTTGTAGATGTCCCACCTATCCCAGAATAAGCCCCAAATATCCATGTATCCGAAACTCTAACTCTAAACATCCCTGGAGCCACACGTTCAATTCCACTCTGTCTCTGTTCCTCGCCTTGCTAGCATTTCACACAGGCAACAAACCAGAGATAACAGCTCTGTTTATTGTCACACTAAGCTTCCCGCGTAGCTCCCTGTATTTCTGCGTAAAATCCCCATCCCTTTTCCTACCTATCTCGCGGTCGACGATATGAACCATGTCTTGGGACTGCTTTCCCGACACCTCAAGGATCCTGAAAACACAGTCCACGAAATCACATCTGGCATCTGAGAGACAACAAACAATCCGTGAGTCTCTCGTTCACAAAGAACCTCCTATTTGTACCAATCATGATGCAGTGCACAATGACTAATGCTATGATCATCTAACCCCTTCCCTTCTCAGCAACAGGGTCCAATGCTATGCCAGAGCCGTGTGTTCCATTGTTTAACCCTGGTATGGTGTCCCTCTGAACAGTATCCAAAACGGGACACTTATTATTGAGGGGACTCGCCACAGGAGTTCCTTGCACTGCCTGCCATTTCCCTTTCTGTCCCCTGACAGTAAGCCAGCTGCCTTTATCTTGCACTTGAGGTGGGACTCCCTACTTGTAACTCCTCTCGTTAACCCTCTCCGCCTCTTGAATTATCAGAAGTTTATCCAAAACTGGTTCTCGTTCCCTTACATGGAGCTGGAGTTGGGTTCACTTCCAGCAGATGATGTCAGCAGGGAAAACAGTGGTGAATCATACCTCTCACGTTCTGTGGGAGGAATGATCAGTTGCCCTAAACTCCATTCCTGCGATAATAAGTTCCCAAAGAGATTTCAGAAAAAAAGTCCAGAGCACACAACTTTTGTTTGGTTAGAGGAGAAGGGTGTGCCGGAGACATGACCTACGTCGTGCTTCTAGTACGACTAACACCCAAACATATTATTTCATCCAATCTGCAGTACCGCGTCCACTCCTGTTCAGTTTGTGAGCCGCATGTTCACGAAGTATGCATTTAGGTCAGTAATTCACCTTACCGGTAGCCCCTGGTCGACGCTCTCGATCTTCCTGCTGCTCAAATAACGAATTAACAAGATGTTGCGAGGCACAGACAGTGTGAATATATTCTGGATCAGTGGTGCTGGACGAGCACAGCAGTTCAGGCAGTATCCAACGAGCAGCGATATCGACGTTTCGGGCAATAGCCCTTTATCAGGAATAAAGGCAGTGAGCCTGAAGCGTGGAGAGATAAGCTCCTAGCTTATCTCTCCACGCTTCAGGCTCACTGCCTTTATTCCTGATGAAGAGCTTTTGCCCGAAACGTCGATATCGCTGCTCGTTGGATACTGCCTGAACTGCTGTGCTCGTCCAGCACCACTGATCCAGAACATATTCACACTGTCTGTGCCTCGCAACATCTTGTTAATTCGTTATTTGAGCAGCAGGAAGATCGAGAGCGTCGACCAGGGGCTACCGGTAAGGTGAATTACTGACCTAAATGCATACTTCGTGAACATGCGGCTCACAAACTGAACAGGAGTGGACGCGGTACTGCAGATTGGATGAAATAATATGTTTGGGTGTTAGTCGTACTAGAAGCACG
>NC_057717.1:65389743-65396366 GCF_004010195.1 Chiloscyllium plagiosum | reverse complement strand
GGGTTCAGAATGGGGATTGGGTCAGAGGTCTGACCTTGGAAAGCAGCGTGAATATGGATTCAGTGCACGTTGTTCGGGGACCTGTGTTGAGATATATTCACAGGATGTCGATCGGACAATTCTGTGTTGATCGGTTCACAGTCGCTTGGTAGGCAAAGCGAGTGGGAATGGTTTCACAGGTCGTTACGAAGAGAAAAGAGCCAAAGATTTGTCACAGGTAGTTTCTGGGGGAACAGATTGAGGATGGGTCTACAGAACGTTGCTAGTACAACAGGTTGGGGATGTGTTGACGGGACGTTGTAGGGAAAAATTGTTTACGGGAGCCACAGGCAGTGCTGTGAGAAGAGCGTGGGGATGAGGTCACAGGTCATTGCTCGGAGAACAGAATGGGGCTGGCGTCAGAACCGTTTCTAGGAGAACAGATTGGACATGGTTTCACATGACGTTTCTACAGAACATTGTGTCTGGAACCAAAGGCTGTTGCTGATCGATCAGGCGGGGGCCGGGGTCACCACCTATTGCTCGGGTAACAGTGTGGAGCTGGGTTCATCGGCCATTGCTGAGAGAACAGAGTGGAAACGAGCAGAGGATGTTACTGGGAGAACGCATTGGGGACGATTTCACAGATCGTTGCTAGGAAAACAGAGAGGGGATTGGTTCATCGGCCCTCGTGAGTGGGACAGTGTTGCGATGGGGTCACGAGCCGTTTCCAACAGAACAGAGTCTGAATGAGCTCACAGGTCGTCGATAGGGGAACACAGTTAGCAGTCTTTTACGAGGGAGACAGTTTGAGGATGGTATTGCATGCTGTTCCAAGGGGAACAGAGCGTGGATGGGTTCACAGGCCATGCTGTCCAAACAGCAAGAAAGAGGTCAGAGGACGTTACCATGGGAAAAGTGTGGGGAATGATTCAGAGGCGATTTATGGAACAGAGTGGGCATGGGTTCATGGGCCGTTGCTGGGATGGGTTCACTCTGTTGGGAGGAGAAAAGAATCGGGATGTATCACAAGGCATTGCTGGGAAAGCAGGATGGGCTCAAAATGCATTGCGAGGAGACCTAATGAGCTTACAGGCTACTGTGAGTTAGACAATGTTGGGATCGGGTTACGGGCTGGCACTCGGGAAAGTGTAGATCAGATCACAGTCTGTTGACAGGGGAACAGAATAGGCGCGGAGGCTATTCCCAAGTTAACAGTGCTGGTATGTGTTTCCAGGCTCTTACTCGGACAAGAGAGTGGGAATGTAGTTACAGGCTATTTCTTGGGAAATAGAATGTGAATGTCTTCACATGTTTGTGCTCGATAAACGGAATGGGAAAGAATTCACATGTCCTTGCTGGATAGCGTTGTGGGTATAGATGAACAAGGTGTTGCTAGAACAGTTTTGAGATAACTGAACAGTCGGTTGCCAGGGGAACAGAGTAGGAGTTGAGTCAGAGGCATAAAAGAGTGGTGATGAGTTAACCGTCCATTGTTACAGGAACACAGCAGTGATGGCATTGCTAGTAGAACATAATGTAGATGGATAGAGGGATAGGTATGCAGTACCTTGCTCGGAAAATAGAGTGGGAATTGGATCACAGGCAGTCGTTAGGAGAAAAAAGTAGGAGTGAGTCACTGGCTGTTGATACGGTAACAGATCAGGGACGGATTCATAGACTCTTTCAAGTGTAAAAAGAGTGAGCATGTGTTCACAGGCTTTTGCTCGCTTCGAGATTATGGAACGAATCACAGGCATTTTCTCGGGTAATAGCGTGGGAACTGGTTCATTGTTGGTTGCAAGGAGAACAAAGTAGCTGTGGTGCTTTTGCTACGGTTAGAGAGCAGGAATTGATTCACAGTCTCTTGCACGACGAAAAGAGTGATGATTTCTTCAAAGGCCATTGCAAGGAGAACAGAATGGGAACGAGTTCACTGGACATTAGCTGAAAAGAGTTTCGATGTGCTAACATTCTGTTGTTAGGGGAACAGCGTTGGAATGAAGCCACAGGCTGTTGCCAGAGTAACAGCAAGGAGATGTGTTCACAGGCCATTTGTGGGAGAAAAGATTGTGGATCGGTTCAAACACTATTGCTCGGGTAGCAGAGTGTGAATGGTTTAACAACTTATTGTGAGGGCAAATAGAGAGAATAGTTTCACAGACTATTGCTAGGGTAAAAAGGGTGGGAAACGGTTCACAGGCGATTGCTAGTTCGACAGAGTAAGAAAGGTTTCACAGTCTATTGATAGATAAGCAGAGTGGGAAGGTGTTCACAGGCCTTCCCCGTGTCAACATTGTGGGTCTAGGTTCATAGGCAGTTGCTAGGACAACAGAGTGGGAATGGAGTAATAGGCAAGTGCGAGAAAAAAGCGTGATTCCGGATTAACATGTCGTTAAGAGGGCAACAGACCGGGATGGGTTGATAGCACATTGCCGGTCGAGTAGAATAGGCCTGGGTTCTTAGGTTTTGTTTGGAGAAAAGACTGAGGATGGATTCACAGGCCTTTGTCAGGTAAACATTAATGGGAATGGTTTCACAAGCAGTTCCCAAAATAGCAATGTTGGGATAAAATTACAGACGTTGCTCATGGAACAGAGTATGGATGCGTTCAAAACCTGTTGCTGGGAGAACGGAGTCCGGATTTTCTCCGTGGAGATGGATCGGAGAACAGAAAGGGATCGGTTGACATTCTTTTGCATGGAGGAGAGAATGAGGATAGGTTCTCAAAATGTTGCAATAGGAAGAATGTGGGTATTGAGTCACATAACATTGATAGGGGATCAATTTTAGTATGGTTAAAAGGCGGTTGCTAGGAGAACAGAGTGAGGATGTATTGTCTCGCTGTTTCTAGATGACCAGAGTTGGCTTGGGTTCACAGACCGTTACTCGCCGAAAAGGATGGGGATGGGTTCACAGGTGGTAGCTTGGGGAACATAGTGGGAATTGGCTCACTGGCTGTTCCAAGGAAAACAGAGTAGGAGAGGATTGACAGTCTATCGTTACAGTGACAGAGCAGGAACGAATTCACCGTCTCTAGCAAGGAGAAAAGAATGAGGGTGTATTTACAGATTATCACTAGTTTAGAGAATGGGATGGGTTCATAAGCAGTTGCTAGTAACAGTGTAGGTATGGAGACACAGGCTGTGCTCCGAGAACAGGGCAGGGATGAATTTACATTCTCTTTCAAAGAGAAAAGAATGAGGATGCGTTCAAAATTCGTTGGTACGGCAAATGAATCGGAATGGCTTCATAGATAATTGCTCGGGAAACATAATAGTGATGAGTCATAGGCTGTTACTGGAAGAACAGATAGGGAATAGTGTCAATGGCAGTCCCTCAGAAACCAGAGTGAAGTTTGGCTCTCAGTTTGTTGCAAGGAGAATTCAGTGACAATGGGGTTGCAGGCCTTTGATACGGGAAAAGGCTGGGAATGGGTATATACATCACTGCTAGGGGAAACAATGAGAATCGGTTCACATGCTATCGTTGCGGAAATGGAGTGGAGATAGTGTCACAGGTCGTTGCCAGGAGAAGAGACTGGGAATGTGTTAAAAAAAATTGTTAGGAGGACAGCATGGGGAAGGGATCATAGTCTGTTACTAGGAGAGCAGAGTTGGGATGGGTTCGCAGGTGGTTACTCGGAGAACAGAATGAGGAATAGTTCATTATCCGGTTTCGGAGAGCAGACTGACGATTAGTTCACAGGCCATTGCAAGGAATAAAGTTCAGGGATAGGATCACAGTCAGTTCCATCAGAAACAGAGCGGAGCTGGTTTGCACACAATAGAGTGGGAATGGATTCACAGACCGTTGCTGGTGAGCATGATGGAAATTGGCTCACAGTGTTTTGATAGAGAATAGGCAGCATGAGTTCAGAGACCATTGCTAGAACAGAGTGCGTTTCGTGCCACAGCTCGTTGTGAGGATAACACATGAGAATGGTGTCAGTGATAGTTGATAGGAGAATAAAGTTGGGATGGGTTCAGAGGCCGTTGCATTTCCAACAGAGTGTAGTTGGGTCACAGGCCATTGCTAAGAGAACAGAGTGGGGATGGGGTCACATGTCGTTTCATGGGTAAAACAGAGGAGACGGGTTTTAAGGCCATTGCTTAGGGAACAGTGTGAGGATGGGGATCACAGGCTGTTTATCGGGAGAAAAGACTGCAATGAGTTCAAAGGTCTTTGCTCGGACTTCCCTCAAATAATGGGTTTGCATGCCATTCTGAATGACGCCAACGGGTTTGTTTTCACAGGCCATTGCGACACGAACAGATTGGGAATAGTTTCAGAGGCTCTTGCTGCGGGAACAAAGTGGAAATTAGTTTATTTGTCACAGTCCGGAGAACAGATGATGATGTCTTCACAAGCTGTTGTTCGCAGAACTGAGTTGGAATGCAATGGTCGAAGGAACACAGTGGGTATGCCTTCACGGGCCGTTGATAGGTACAAAATGAATGGGAATGGATTCAGACTGTTGCAGGGAGAAAAGACTGGCAATGAGTTCAAACGTTTTATAATGGTGTCGTGAAAATAATGAGTTCATGGGCTGTTGTGACTGGATATCTGTTCGTATACCTGAATTCTTACTGCTTTGATTTCTCAGGACGTTGCTGGAGAAACAGAGGAGGGATATATTCACAGGATGTTGTTAGGGGAACAGATTATTGTTGGGCTCAGAGGTAGTTGGGAGGAAAACAGAGTGGAGGTGCTTGCTCAGGACGACGCTACCAGAACAAAGTGGATATGGTTTCACAGGCTGTTGCTAGGGAACAGAGTGAAGATGGTTAAAAGTTCTTCCCAGCGGAACAGAATGGCAAAGGGCTGAAAGGATGTTGCTCGAAGAATAGAGTTGGAATGGGTTCACAGACGATTGCTAGTTTAAGAGGGTGAGAATTGGTTCACACGCTGTTGCTGGGGTTGCGAGGGAAAGAGAGTGTGGATGGTCGCACAGGTTGTCGCTACGCATACAGAACTTTATTGCATTCACAGTCCATTGATAGGGGAACAGAGTGTGATTAGGGTCACGGGCAATTGCTCGGGTAACAGATTAGGAATGGGCTCATACACCATTGCCAGCAGTATGCCAGGGTCTGTGACAATATTAGCCATGTCGGTACAGCGATAGAGAAGATTGCATGGGTGCAATTAGTGTGCTGATGTAACAGAGAAGAGGCGACGTTGTTGTGTTGCCTCTCCCACCAGTTTTCCTGAACTCCATCGAGCCCTCGCCTACACTTCTACCCGTCTGTCCCCAATCTGTCCCAATGTCTCTATCTGCAGTTATGCAGTCTTGTTTGATTGCAACTGGTAGGGGGGCTTACTGTCCTCATAGTGCAATATGAAAGGGAGGTGAAGCCGAATGTGATACGATGAATGAAATACGACCATAATACAACTCTGTAACACTATGTAATTTTCAATGGGCTCAGCAGTTGAATGTCAGTTTGGATCGATCCTGCACATGGAGGAGGGGAATAGTTTATCCCTGGTGTGACTGCTTAGTTGGGTGACCAGCTGAGGTGAGGATCTATATTTCTGTCATGACCCTGGTATTTATGCAGGATCTCCATCAGTTCAGGACCTTTGTTTCATCCGGCTGGATGATCAGATTAATTTTAATCCAATCGACAAAGCAGGCATATTGATTCTCTCAACTTTTATTTGACTCCAACTGAAAGACCTGTCCGCAGTCGTTGCACTGCAATACTCACTGAGGCTGTGTTACTGTTACAGCGCTCTCTACAGTTCACTCGATGACCATATGTGACAAGAAGAGGAGGAGGTCTTTGGCCAGTCCATCCTGCTCTGCTATTCATTGGGATCGTGGTTGAGTGTTAATTCCATGTGTCTGCTTCCCAGTATTTTTCTTATGACCTTTGGTTTTCGTAATGATCAACGATTTGTCAACGTCAGCCTGAATTATGGCCCTGCAGCTTTCTGCCAAGGGCTTTCGACTTTCAAATGAAATTATTCCTAATCTCTGTTTTAACATCGTCCGCTTTATTCCGAAATTACGATAACAGACCTTGGCGCTCCCATCAGTGTAAGCATCCTCTCAGCTTTTCAAATCTCGAGCTCATTAAGAATCCTACATGTTTTGGGCGGCACGGTGGCACAGTGGTTAGCACTGCTGCCTCACAGCGCCAGAGACCCGGCTTCAATTCCCGCCTCGGGCGACTGGCTGTGTGGAATTTGCACGTTCTCCCCGTGTCTGCGTGGGGTTTCTCTGGGTGCTCCGGTTTCCTCCCACAATCCAAAGATGTGCAGGTAAGGTGAATTGGCCATGCTAAATTGCCCGTCGTGTTAGGTAAGGGGTAAATGTAGGGGTATGGGTGGGTTGCGCTTCGGCGGGTCGGTGTGGACTTGTCGAGCCGAAGGGCCTGTTTCCACACTGTAATCTAATCTAATCTAATCACACCTTTGATTGATTAACTCCAATGACTAGTGTCAGACACACTCCATCTATGTCGCTAGTTAAAGCTCTTTCTCGTCACTGCGCTGCATTAACTCTTATCTTTGTAAATTAAGTCTTAGCGCACAACAGTGGCTTTTGATCAATATGTAGCTGGCTGTTTTATAGAAGAGAATGAATGTTTAAAAAATCGTGGTCCGGTCTGAAACTTCACTGCAGACACTTTATT
>NC_057717.1:65361082-65389243 GCF_004010195.1 Chiloscyllium plagiosum | reverse complement strand
GAATCCATTGAAATGGAGATCAAAATCTTTCACCTAACTCTCCCTCCGTCTGTCTCTCCCTCTTGTGTTTAAAAATTTGCAATACAGTCCTCTGTTGGCCTCTCCCATCACTGCACAAGCAAGAGCTTTGTTTGGAAAAAAGGCAACTCGGAGAAAGTGAGGACTGCACATGCAGGAGATCAGAGCTTAAAAACGTGTTGCTGGAAAAGCGCAGCAGGTTAGGCAGCATCAAAGGAACAGGAGAATCGACGTTTCGTGCATAAGCCCTTCTTCAGGAATGAATGCTTGGAAAAAAGGCATCAAAGCATTGACTCTCACAGTTGAATTGAAGCGGCTATATTGGCACGTGCACTGCAATGGGCGCAGTAAAAATGTTTGCAATCTCTTTGCTCATGGCGCCATCCTAGGTATAGGTGCAGAGGTGCAGATTCTCAAGTACTTGGTGATAAATTGAGACAAAAATAAAGGACAGTCCAACAGAAGAACAGGAAAGAAAACAACATTGGACCTGATTAGCAGAAATTTCACCGGAGTCTGTGCCAACAGAGAGTCTAGAGATTACACCACACCAAGTCTCCAGACTGCACGGGGCCCAGCCTACAGACTGCACCAAGCCGAGCCTTCAAAACGCAACGGACCCAATCTTCAGAATGCACTTGGGACAGTCTCCAAACTGCATGGGCCAAGTCTCCAGACTGTACTGGGCTGACTGTTCCTGTGACAGTCTCCAGTCTGCGGCTCCGTTATGGAACTCTCCTCCCCGCACCAGCTTCCAGTCTGCGACAACCTCCTGGACTAGCCTCCCCGCTCCAGACTGCAGTCTGGAACTCCACTCCGGAAATCGCCTCCCTGCACCAACCTTCGGTCTGGGACTCCCTTCCAGAACTTACCTCCCCACGCCAGTCTCGAGTCTGGGAAACCTTGCCAAGAGCAACTACCCACGTGAGACTCTGGTCTGGAACACCACTCTGGGCTCGCCTCCACGCTCTTGTCTCCACTGTGGGAAACACCTCTGGGCTTCCCCTCCCCACGCCTGCTTCCAGTATGGGAATTCCATGATGGACGCACCTCAAAGCGCCAGCCTCTTGTTCTACAACACAGTTCCTTCTTTTGCCTCCAGTAACTTCGAAATATTATAGAATTGCAATAATACACTCCAGAATAGAGAAATATAGGGAATACGTAGAAGATTGAGCGGTGCAGAGGAGAATTGGATGGATCTTTCCGACTCTGCTGCCACCTTTTGTACATTTCACAGCTGTTTCCTTCTTCAAAGAATTACTTTGGAGACTCAGAGCAGTTTTGTCCAATTGCTTGCAATGCTACCCCTGAGATATAAACAGAAGGAGATGACGATGCCCATTGCTGGCCCATTTGCTGCCACTGGGTTTGTTTCAAGTCTTTGCAATCCATTCTCACTATAATTTGAAAGAGTACATTAGTACACATTGAATGTTGGAGAAAGTGAAATAACATTCATCTCAACCTCTTCCAAAATGCTTCACTCAGTGGGCCCTCAGTACGGCTGTACTGATGGTGTGAATGAGCTCCCGGTTCTGGACAGATATCTAGTCAGGGTTTTTAGCGCAATGCACGGTGGTCTGCACAGTTTTCCACTCTGGGCAGATTAAAGTTTGTTTGAAGAAATGGACCTTAGTCTACACAGTGTTCTGTGCTCAACCGAAATCTCCTCTGGGTTTATGATGTCAGGGCTGGACCTGTGAGGTGGACTGAGAATGCGATATAATGAATCATTGCAGCTGATATAGCAGTCTGTTTGTTTTTTTAGATTACTTACGGTGTGGAAACAGACCCAACAAGTCCACACCGACCCTCCGAAGGGCAACCCACCCCGACCCATTCCCCTACATTTCCCCTTCACCTAACAGTACGGGCAATTTAGCATGGCCAAATCACCTGACCTGCACATTTTTGGACTGTGGGAGGAAACTGGAGCACCCGGAGGGGACCCACGCAGACACGGGGAGAATGTGCAAACTCCACCCAGACAGTTGCCCGAGACGGGAATTGAACGGGTATCTCTGGCGCTGAGGCAGCAGTGCTAACCACTGTGCCACCGTGCGGCCCATGTTGTCATTCTCATGGTTGAACCCTCCAACTCTCAGCCTATTGATGTTACAGTGAGACCAACGCAGTACATCGCGTGTTGAACATCCATTGTGTTGGCAGCAGCTGCAGCCTCTTCATTCAGAAACAGTTAGCCTTTCCCATCGCCTTCGGCTCTGCACGTATCAAAAAGGCTGACCTCTCTCATAAAGGCTGTGCCATTGATTCACGGCTCAAACACCCTTCCCCTCATCACTGCACACTGACATCCCACCACTTCAAAATATCCAGTGTGATCTGAGAGTAATGGAGCCAGTGCAAACATCAGTGAGCAGATTATCATGGAGACAGAGCACCACTTCGGATGTCTCAATGTCAGAGTGTACCCTCCAGGAAACAGTGTATCACCAATTCCTGTAATCCCTCTTCATTTCAGTAACATACAGTCTTTTATTCTTCCTGAAAAATTCAAAGGACCCCAGTTTCCCACGCTATATTCCATCTGCCGAATTAACCATTGGTTATCCATTTACCGATTATATGTCTCTTGATTACTTCGTTTCCTTTCAAACTTAGCATCATTGATAAATCAATGTATTATTTTGTTCCATGTATCGTACCATTGTTATGTGCACGTTTTTCAAAACATTGTGGACCCAGCAGTGGTCACTGAGTCACTGTGTCACTGTGGTCATTAATTTCTGTTAAACCGATGAAGTCTAATTAATCACTAATTCATCCCCACTTTCGGCACAGTAAGAACACCTCACCGGATTCATATGTACCTTCCAAATGCTGTGGAACAGACATGAGAACTTAAATTATCTGCTCCAATTGCTGAGTAACAGCGACGAATAGTTGAATGACCTCATTCTTCTCCATTTAAAGTTGTTGATGGGCTAAATAGACTTGCCTCAGTATAGGGAAGCTGCAAATAGTGCAGAACATTTTGGGACCATCAGAGAAAAGCCCCTTTTTGACTTTATGATGGAGGGAAGGCCATTTATGCCACAGCTGCTGATAACCCACAGTGCCTTATGGATGCTCAGTGTCTGCTTTCTTGGTCCTTTGGAAGTCTCCCTATTTCACAGGACATAGTGCCATATAACACAGTGAGTGACATCTTCAATATGAGGCTGAGACTTTGCCTGTGTGCTGGCTGCTCCTACAGATACTGTTAGTGACAAATACATCTGTGACAATAGTTTGGTGAGAATGTTTCCCCTTGTTACTTCCCCCATCACTTCCCACAGTCTATCTGCTGTCTAATAGAGACCTCACC
This sequence comes from Chiloscyllium plagiosum, assembly GCF_004010195.1. NCBI lineage: Eukaryota > Metazoa > Chordata > Chondrichthyes > Orectolobiformes > Hemiscylliidae > Chiloscyllium > Chiloscyllium plagiosum. The sequence continues at coordinate 65,385,894 of NC_057717.1, read as the reverse complement.
CTGCCGAGGCATTGGTGGGCCCATGGAATCATTCTTGGTGATGGACATGGTGTGGTGATGTACCACATAAGGAGTATGTTCTGTGTCTTTGTCCTCCTCAATGCTTCCTCGGATTTGTTTTCAACATCGAGGATGAGCTGATTCATCACTAAATGGTCGTGTGTAGGGAAGGGGATATCCACTATCAGATTTCCTTGACCATCTCTAATTTGTTTCCAAGTGATTTCCCGGGTTCTGTAATCAATTTTGGAGAATTTCAGGGTAACTCCATTCCTGACTGTATCACACGTTGCCCCCCACCACTGGTGGGTGTATCTTGCCACTGTGTCCGGGTATACACAGGGATGGTGATATAGTTGCATGAAAAATTACCTAACTGGTCTGATTAGGTGAGTATGACAAAGTCAGACAGTTTCTTGACAGGTGAATATATGGAATACAATGGAGCAGGAAATAATGAGTAAATTCTGAATGAAAGGCACTCAGTATGTGTGTTGTATTCTCAAAACAGTAGGAGAGATTTAGTGCATATATTGAGGGAAGTGGATCTGATTTAACGGCATCAGAGGGACAGGGTGACTGGTATTGGGAACTGAATATCCAGAACATTTTACAAAACTGAAATGGAGGTCTGGTAGACGTATGAATAAGTAATAGAATATGTACGATTGGCAGAGTCTGTATTTTATTTTGTTCTGCAACATGCCAGTTGAGTTGAATTTAGGGAATGATTCCCTCCATGCGGCTGAGTGGGTCTCACCAAACTCAATGGGCAGAAGGGCCTTTCTGATGTGGGTCTTCCTGATTCTATCAGAATCTATACCAGACATACCCCGGGATATTCTATAACCGACTTTCCCCAGAACAATCTGCAGCCGACATGTCCCGCAACATTCTGCACCCGAAAGCACCCTGAATAACCTCGGACCTACATTTCCCCAAACATCCGTATCTGACAATATTTCTGAACGGCGGGACGGTAGTGAAGGTCGAGATCCCGTTCCAGGCAGAAGGAGACACTATTTGAGGTCCGATCTGGGAGGTAAAGAGGGAAATACGTTTTATTTTCATTTACGTTTCTTCACGACAGAGGATTGAACACAATTTTGATGGAAAGACAGAAATTTACAAGCTCCATATGTCGTCAAGGAACTGGGAGAGAATCCTTCAGTACAGCAAAGTTTTCACCGTCTGCATTAAGAACTGGAAACAATTGACCTATGTCTGCTCTCGAACGGTCGTGTGTCGGAATTTTCAAAAAAAACATCTGTTCTTATGGATGTGTGTCCGTGTGTATGTGGAGGGATAGTTTCTACTGTTTTGCATCACGTTTTTTGAATATTTGAGACCTTTATATTTGTTACTCCAGTTCCAATTATTCTAGAAAATCTCTGAATGCTATGACATACTTGTAGATCTCACTGAGTCCTCAATCAAACTTTGCTTCCAGGATGATTGATAACTTGTTTATTTTACTTCCTTACAGTTAACGTAATGACTATCTACATCCTGCTTTATAAAGATTGTGGATTGTCTCCATGTGTCAGACATTATCTGGGGGCCATGGCAGCTGCGGATCTACTGGTCATTATCCTCGACCTAATATTAAGACACATCCCCATTCTTTATCGAGAACAGTCATATATTCTGATGCGCTCTATCCGAGTATGTAATATTCACGCCGTGTTGCTTTTTGCAGCCTACTGACTGTTCTGTCTGGTTCACCGTCACATTCACCTTCGATTGAGTTGTGGCCATTTGTTGCCAGAAGGTGAAAACTAAATATTGCAGGGCGAAACCAGCGGCAGTACTTCTGGCAACAGTGACTGTGCAGAGTTGTTTAAAGAACACTTTCTGGTATTTTGTGCTCACAAATCGGTATCGGCTGGGGAACACACCCTGGTTTTGTTGGGTAACACTGGCTGTTCAATCCTCTCGTGTCTGGCTCACAATCGAGATCATCCACAACATTCTGACCCCGGTACTATCATTTCTCCTGATTCTGCTGTTCAACGTTTTCACTGTCAGACACTTTTTAGTGACCAGCAGAGCCCACCGGAGACTATGGGCTCACACGAATGGGAACGTTCAGTGTGACACAGAAATGAAAACTTGAAGAAAATGTATTCTACTGTTTGTGATCTCGGCCAATTTCATCCTGTTGTGGTCACTTTTAATGGTGTATTCCATATGGGGGTGAATGCGGTATATCCTGTATACCTCTGTGTATCTCCATCCTTTTGTGTGGGAAATGGGCTTCATGCTGCAGCTGTTCAGTTGCTGCACAAACACCGCGATTTATGCCATAACCCAGACAAAGTTCAGACAGCAACTGACGAATGTGCTGAAATATTCCTTTATTCAAATTCATGAATCATTCAATATCATTCATTAATCAATCCATTCGGGACTTTATAATTTCAGTTCAGCGCTTAAGTAACGAAGCAGCCTGATGCTATGGAAACAGATTGAGTGTAGTGGTGGTTTGTCCAACCTTATCTCTGAACGGCTTACAGCGGCCGTTCACTGAGTCTCTCAATTCTGAGATCAGTCAGAAAAGGCACCATCCCACTGACGGCACCCATCACTTCCATTGCAAAAGAATAAAAAGTGTACCTTAAAATGTATCAAGCAGAAAAATGAGCTATATTGTTGTTTTGCTTTCTGTTGATGAAGCTGATCTGTAGAGAGACAGACACAGCCCCGAGTCCTGGTCATCAGTGAAGGGGAAGAAACGACGGTGGAGTGCAGGAGTTGGGTTCAATTCACTCCGTCTTTGTTTTCCCTTCTGGTGTTATTCACCCTGCCATATTCACCATCACTCAAACTCTATCTTGCACTCTCTCTACCTCCCAACATCCCCCTCCCATTCCGATTTACGTCACGCTGGTGTTCCCTTCCGTGGCGTTGGGTTCACAGGCTGCCGCTTGGAGTAAACAGTGTCAACGGTGTCGCAGTTTGTTGTGAGGAGAAAAGAATGATGATGGGTTCACAGGGTGGGGATGTGTTCACAGGTCGTTGCGAGTGGAAAAGAATGGCAATAATCCAAAGGCAAGGGAAATTGACTGGGGACGTGTTCACATGTCATTGCTAGAAGAATATAATGAGAATGGTGTCAGAGACCATTGCTGCAAGACCACTGTGGGGAATGAGTCAGTGCCTGTTGCTAGAAGAATAGACTGGGCATGTGTTCACTGGCAGGCACTAGGTGAATTGAGTGGGGATGGCGACACAGTCCGCCTGCAGGAGAACACAGTAGGGGTGAGCTCACAGTCCGTTATTGGGAAAACAGTGTGAGGATGGATCCACGGACGTTTGTTAGGTGAACAGAGTTGGGTTGGGTTTACAAGCCATCGCTCGGGGAAGAGTGGAGATGTGTAACCTGGGTTTTCTCACAAAAACGTTGTGGGGATTGTTTCACATACCGTTGATAGGGAAGCAGAATGGAGATGCGTTTACAGATTGTTCGTCGGTGAGAAGTATCGTGATAGATACACAGGCCTTTGCTAGGGAACAGTGTTGGGGATGTGCTTCCAGACCGTTACTAGGGCCGTGTGGCGTTGGGTTCACAACCAGTAGCTACGGGAGCAGAGTTAGCATAGATATACAGGCTATTGCTAGAAGACAGAGCAGTAATGCGGTCACAGGTCGTTGGGAGTAGAACAGAGAAGGGATAGGTGACAGTCCTTTACAATGAAAACAGTGTCGCAATTGCTTCACAGGCTTTTTCTCGGGGTACAGAGTGGAGGTGTGTAACATGAACATTGCTATGTGAACAGAATGCGATTGGGTTCACAGGCACTTGCTAGAGGAATAGATTGGGATTGGTGTCACTGGCCATTGAAAGAACGACAGAGTGAGCTTGAGACCATGTGCTTTTTCTTGGTGAACAGAGGAGGGAATTCCTCACAGGACATTGGTAACAGTACAAATTAGGGATGATTTCACGGGCCATTTTGCAAGGAAAACATTGGTGATGGAATCACACGCCGTTGCAATGAGAACACAGTGAAGTTGGGTTCACAGTCCATTGCCAGGTGAAGAGTGTTAGGACTGGTTCACAGACCGTTGCTCAGGGAACTGAGTGGCGATCAGGTCACAGGTATTTGTTAGAGGAACAGAGTAGGGATGGGTTCGCCGACCATTGGTAGGGGAACAGGGCACGGATGAGTTCCAAGGGCTTTGCTAGGATTTTGCGGTAATGATGATCTTACAGGTTGTGGCGAGGAGAACAGATTCAACATGGGCTTTTTTAAGATTACTTACAGTGTGGAAAAAGGCCGGTCGGCCCAACAAGTCCAACCAACCCGCTGAAGCGCAAACTACCCAAACCGATTCCCCTACATTTACCCTTTCACCTAACACTACGGACAATATGGCATGGCCAATTCACCTAACCTGCACATTTTTGGAATGTGGGAGGAAACCGGAGCACCATGAGGAATCCCACGCAGTCACGGGGAGAATGTGTGAACGTCACACAGACACAGAATTGAACCCGGGTCTCTGGCGCTGTGAGGCAGCAGTGCCAACCTCTATGCCACCGTGCCGCTTATAGGCCGTTGCTATTCGAATAAAAACGTGGATGGGATCACAGGCTGTTGCTTGGGCAAGAGAATTGGGATGGTTACACCGGTCATTGTGAGGGGAGCAGAATGACAATGGGGTCACAAGCCATTGCTAGTGGAAGAGTGTAGGGATTGGATGGCAGACTGTTACACGGAAAACGGAGTGGCAATGATGTCACATGCCGTTGTTAGTCGAACACAGTAGGAATGGATTCAATGTTCAATAAAGGGAATAAAAAGTGCGGACGGGTTCACATTCCATTCCTGGGAAAACAGAGAGGGGTTTGGTTCACAGGCCATTAGTACAACGACAGATTTGGGATGGGTTTGCAGACCGTTGCTAGGGGAACAGAATTTGGATGGGTTCACAAGTTGTAGAAGGAACAGTGTAAGGATTACTTTAGAGACCGTTGCTTGGAGAACAAAATGGTGATTGGTTCACTGACAGTTGCTAGGGGAACTCAAAGAGAATGAGTTCACAGGCTGCTGCGAGCACAGCAGAGTGAGGATGTTTTCAGAAACTGTTGTAGGGAGAACAGAGTGTGGTTTGGTTCACACGCCATTTCTTGAAAAGCGGAGTGGGTCTGTTTTCACAGGCCGCTGCTCGGAGAGCACAGCGTGGAATGGTTCACAGTATGTAGTGCAGAGAAGAAACTGAGGATGGGTTCACCGGCCATTGCATTGGGAACAGTGTAGAGAAGTGTTCATTTGTCGTTCCTATGGGAAGAGAGAGAGAGGATTCAGGAACTCTTTCTGGGAGAACATTGTGTGCATTTGTCCACAGGCCGTTGCTGGGGAAAGAGATTTGGGATTGGTTCACAGACTCGAGCTCGGGGGAAAAAAGCGATGGTGTTATAGGCCGTTGCAAGGAGAACAGAGTTCGGCTGGTATTACAAGCCATTGATTCAGGAAGAGTTTGGCGATGGGGGCATAGACTGTTGCAACGAGAACAAAGTGGGGCTTCAACACATCCCTCGTCTGCTAGGGGAAGACAATTGGAAATTTCTTCGCAGACCGTATCTAGGGAAAAAGGATGGCGATGTGGTCACAGGCAGTTGTTAGGAGAACAGAGCGGGGATGGAGTCACAGACTGTTGTTCGGAACAAAACGCGTGGGCGTGACTTCACAGGCAACTGCTAGAAGGAAAGAGTTCGTATCAGTTCACAGGCCGTTTCTAGGAGAAGAGATTGTGGATATTGTCACAGGGCGGTTCCAAGAGAACAGAATCGGGATGCGTTCGCAGGTCGTTGCACGTAGCTGAGTATTTGGATTGGTTCACTGACCGTTACTAGGGGAACAGAGTGGCGATGGGGTCACAGACCGCTGTTAGGAGAACAGAGTGGTGATAGATCCACAGACAATTGCAAGGGGAAAACATTGGGAGTGGATTCACAGACCATTGGTAGGGGAACGGAACGGGACTGGTTCAGGATGTTGCGAGGAGGTCCGGGTCGGGATGTGGTTACAGGTCGTTGCCAGGCAGAGTGGGATGGGCTTAGAGGTCATTGATAGGGGAAAAGAGTGTCCATGGGATCACAGACTTTTGCTAGGAGAAAAGCGTGGGGTGAGTTTATAAGCAATTGCTGCAAGTACAGAGTTGGTATCGGTTAATAGGCCCTTACTGGGAGAATGGAGTATTGAAATGTCACAGGATGGACAACAGAGAAAGGATGGGTCCACAGGTCATTGCTAGTGGAAGAGAGTGAGGATGGTTTCAGAGACTGTTGCTGGAGAACAACGCGGCGATTGGATGACAGGCAGTTGCTCGGGGAACACAAGGAGATGGGCTCCCTGGCTGTTGCTAGGGAAACAGCGCGATGACGGTTTAAGAGACGATTGCCGGGAATACAGAGTGTAGATGTGTTTTCGGGCCATTGCCATGAAAGCAAAGTAAGTCTAGTTTTACAGGTCGTTGTTCGGAGAGCAGAGTGCGGACAGTGTCACTGTATGTAATGAGGAGAAGAGAGTGAGGATAGATCCACAATCCCATTTGATTAAAAGCAGACGAGGGATGTGTTGATAGGCCGCTCATGTGGGAAGACAGAGAGAAAGACTTCAGAGACAGTTGCCAGGAGTACCGACTGAGGAAGGGAACACTGGTCGCTGCCAGGAAAACAGACTGGGGATGGGTTCACAGGATATTCCTAACAGGAATGAGTGGAGATAGGCTCACAGGCCATTGCTAGTGGAGCATTGACAGATGGGGTCGCAGGTCGCTGTCAATAGAAAACAGTGTAGATGGGTTCATAGGCCATTACTGGGAGAACACAGTGTGAATGGTTTATCAAGCAGTTGTTAGTGGAACAGAGTAGGGATGTGTTCACAGGACATTGCTACGAGATCGGAGTGGGGGTGGGCTACCGGACATTGCTGGGCGATAAGAGTGGGCATGCGTTCATCGGCCGCAGTTAGCGGAACACATGATGGATGGGGTGACAGGCCGTTGCTTGGGGCTCAGAGTGGCGATTTGCTCACAGCCCGTTGCTGGATGAACAGGGTGGGAATGATTTCCGAGACCGTTGCTAGGAGAACAGAGGTGGAGGTGGGTTTACAGGCCGTTACTTGGAGACCAGTGTGAAGATGGGTTCACAGGCTATTGCTCAAGGAAGAGAGTTAAGATTGATTCAAAGGTCATTACTCAGGAAAAAGACAGGGGATGGATTCATAGGCAATTGGTTGGGGAAGAGAGTGGGGGATGTGTGCAAAGGATGTTTCCAGGAGAACAGATTGGGAATGTTCTCAGTCCGTTTAAGTGCCCTTCAACAAGCCAAGACAACAGTTGTTGCAGGCAGTGATTTCCATGACCCTATGACTCTGGGTAAAGATACGACCTTCGACATCTGTCCAATACTTATCACCCTCAATCATTCGCTATTTCACCTCGTTGAAGCCATGACCATCCATGGAAAAATGCTTTCACTGTCCACCATTTATAACTGTCTGATTATTTTACATGTATCAATTAAGTCACTTCTCAACCGTCTTCTCTCTGATGAAAACAGCCTCAAGTCCCTCCACCTTGGCTCACGTACCTTCCCTCCAAACCAGGCAAACATCCCAGTAAAACTTCTCGGAACCCTTCCCAAACCGACACATACTCCCCATAATGTGGTGACCAAAAATGTACGCAGTAGTTTAAGTGTGGCCACAGCAAATTTTGTACAGTTGCAGCATGACTTTGTGGCTTTGAAACTCAATACCTCTAACAATAACAGGTAACACGCCATGTACTTTCTTAACAACAATAAGCAAACTGGGTGGCAACTTTCAGGCATCTGTGTACATGGACACCGAGATCTCTCTGCTCTTATGCATTAAGACTTTTACCATGAGCCGCAATTTATTTAGTCCTGTTACTTCTTCCAATGTCAATCACCTCACACTTTTACGCATTAAACTCCATTTGCTACTTCTCAGCCCACCTGTGCAGCTTATCTATTTCCCTCTGTAACATGCAACATTTTTCAGCATTATTCAGAAATCCACCGACCTCGGTGTCATTCGCGTATTTACTAACCCATCATTCTATGGGCCCATTTCGGACACTTATAAAAATGACAAGGAGCAGTGACCCCTGCGTACACCCATAGCAAGTGAACTCCAGGATCAACATTTCCAATCAACCAGCACCCTCTCTCTAATTTTAGCTAGTCAGCTTATTATCGAAACCGCTAATTCACCATCAATCCTATGCCTCCGTATTTTGTGCGGTCGCCAACTGTGGGGAACATTGTCGAACACCTAACTGAAATGCATGCACAGCACATCAACTGCTTTACCCTCATCCACCTGTTTATTTGCCATCTAAAATAATTCAATAAGATTGGTGATACACGACCTACTCTTCGCAAAACCGTTTTTACTATCTCTAATGAACATATTCCTCTCGAGATGGTTATAAATGCCATCTCTTATAACATTTTCCAACACTTTGCCCACAACCGAAGTCAGGCTCACTGGTGTAAGCTTTTCAGGTACCCTCTCATCCCTTTCTTGACCAAGGGAGCAAATTTTTTTATCCTGCAGTTTTCTAGCACTCTTCCTGTAGACAATGATGACATATAGATCAAAGCCAATGGTTCTGCAATCTTCTCCCTGGCTTCCCAGAAAATTATAGGGATGATGGGATCCAGCCCGGTGACTTATCCAATTTCGGACTCCCAAGGATTGCCAATATCTCTTCCTCGTGGCACTCAATCACGTGTAGCCGGCATCTTAGTATTCTTCTCGACTGTAATGTCTTCTTCTAGTGTGAAAGCAGATAAAGTTTATTTAATTAGGGCTTCCCATACCTCACTGGACTCCGCGTACAATTTTCCAAAACTATACTTGACTGGCCCTAATTATTCTCTCGTATTTATTTTTAGTTCTGAAATACCTGTATAAATCTTTAGGGCTTTCATTGATCCTGTCAGCCAACGACTTCTCATGCCCCCTCCTACTTTTTCTTAGCTCTCTGTTCAGTCTATTCTTGGCTAATTGTAACTCTCCACCGCCCTGACTGAGGCTTCACGTCTCATCCTATATTATGCATTCTTCTTGCTCTTGACAAGAATTTAGCTGCCCTAGTAAATGAAGGTTCGTCGCTCGATTACTTCCGCAGTGCCTGATTATAACACACTTTTCAAGGGCACGAAGGAGCTGTAAGGATAATAAGCTCCACATTCAATTGTTCCCATCTCCTGTGGTATCCTTCCCCATCGTATGCACCCGAAATCTTTCCTAATCGCATCATAATTGCCTTTCCTCCGGCACTGAATCTTGCCTACTTCATATACCTATCCTGTTCTAACGTGAAAGTAAACATAACCGAATTGTGTTTACGCTCAGGGAAGTGCTTATACTTCCAATTGAACACCTGGCCTTGTTAAATTCGCAGTGTTAAATCCAATGTGGAATTGCCCCTTGTTGGCTCGTCTACTTACTCTGTCAGGAAACAATCTTGCACACGTCGGACATAAACTGACCCATTAAAAGCACTCGAACTCTAGTTTTTCCAGACAATATTTGGAAAGTTATCGGCCTCCATAACAACCGGCATGTTATTCACGCTTCTATCCAGAATCAGCTTTGCTATCCATTCCCCTACATCGCTCGATCTATTCGAAGCCCTGCAGATAACTACCAACAGTTTGACCGCTCATTTCGTACTTCTACCCTCAACAGGAAGTACCTCAGTAGGCGAGTACTCAAACATCTTTTCTGCAAGCATTATACTGTGATTGACTGACAATGCCACTCCTCCCACCTTTTACCATCTTCTCTGTTCCTACTGAACACATAAATCCCGGAAACTGCAACAACCATTCCTGTCCATGCTCTATGCATGACCCCGAAATTGAAACAACATGGTATGTCTGGGTACCAACCCATGCTGCAAGTTCACCTACCTTAATTCGGATGCTCCTGGAGTTGAAGTAGACCGGCTTCAAACCACATTCCTGCTTGTCGGTGAACTCTTGCGACCTTGAAATCTCATTTCTGACCTCACTTCTCTCAAACTCCTCTATAATGGAACTACAATCTCGGTTCTCATGCCCAGCTCAATTAAGTCAACCCCTCCCATAGAGCATTAGAAACTTTCCCCCAAGGATAAAGGTACCCCACTAGTTCAGCTCCAGACTATCCTGCTTGTAGATGTCCCACCTATCCCAGAATAAGCCCCAAATATCCATGTATCCGAAACTTTAACTCTTAACATCCCTGGAGCCACACGTTCAATTCCACTCTGTCTCTGTTCCTCGCCTTGCTAGCATTTCGCACAGGCAACAAACCAGAGATAACAGCTCTGTTTATTGTCACACTAAGCTTCCCGCGTAGCTCCCTGTATTTCTGCGTAAAATCCCCATCCCTTTTCATACCTATCTCGCTGTTGACTATATGAACCATGTCTTGGGACTGCTTTCCCGACACTTCAAGGATCCTGAAAACACAGTCCACGAAGTCACAAACCCTGGCATCTGAGAGACAACAAACAAAACGTGAGTCTCTCGTTCACAAAGATCCTCCTATTTGTCCCAATCATGATGCAGTGCACAATGACTAATGCTATGATCATCTACCCCCTTCCCTTCTCAGCAACAGGGTCAAATGCTATGCCAGAGCCGTGTGTCCCATTGTTTAACCCTGGTATGGTGTCCTTCCGAACAGTATCCAAAATGAGACACTTATTATTGAGGGGACTCGCCACAGGAGTTCGTTGCACCGCATGCCATTTCCCTTTCTGTCCCCTGACTGTAAGCCAGCTGCCTTTATCTTGCACTTGAGGTGTGACTCCCTACTTGTAACTCCTCTCGTTAACCCTCTCCGCCTCTTGAATTATCAGATGTTTATCCAAAACCGGTTCCCGTTCCCTTATATGGAGCTGGAGTTGGGTTCACTTCCCGCAGATGATGTCATCAGGGAAAACAGTGGTGAATCATACCTCTCACGTTCTGTGGGAGGAATGATCAGTTGCCCTAAACTCCATTCCTGCGATAATAAATTCCCAAAGAGACTGTAGAAAAAAAATCCAGAGCACACAACTTTTTTTTGATTAGAGGAGGAGGGTGTGCCGGAGACATGACCTACGTAGTGCTTCTAGTACTACTAACACCCAAATATATTAGTTCATCCAATCTGCAGTCCCGCGTCCACTCCTGTTCAGTTTGTGAGCCGCATGTTCACGAAGTATGCATTTAGGTCAGTAATTCACCTTACCGTTAGCCCCTGGTCGACGCTCTCGATCTTCCTGCTGCTGAAACAACGAATTAACACGATGTTGCGAGGCACAGACAGTGTGGATATGTTCTGGATCAGTGGTGCTGGAAGAGCACAGCAGTTCAGGCAGTATCCAACGAGCAGCGATATCGGTTCACAAGTTATTGCGAGGTAACTAGAGTGGGAATGATTCCACTGGCTGTTACTTAGTAAACAGAGTGGGAATGGTTTCATAGGCTATTACTCTATAAATACAGTGGGAATGGGTGCACATGCCTTTTCTGGGGAAAGGTTGTGAGTTATGATTCACAGACGGAAACCAGTGGAATAGGGTGCAAGATAATTTAACAGGCAGTTGCAAGGCGAACAATGTGTCAATGGAGTTATAGGCCTTTGCTGGAAGAATAAACGTTGTGATGGGATGGCAAGTATTTCAAGAGGAAAAGAGCATGGATGGCATCACCGGACATTGACGACATAATAGAGTAGGCATTAGTAATTCGACTTTTGTTCGAAGAAAACAGTGAGTTTGGCTTCACAGCTGGTTGCCTGGGAAATATAGTCAAGAATGGTTTCACAGGAAGTTGATTGATCAGCAATATGGGGATAGCTTCACAGGCCTTGCAAGGAGAACAAAGTTGGGATAAGTTCACAAACCATTGCTCGATGAAAAGAATGGCGAATGGGTTCACAGGCCAGCGCGAGGAGAATTGAGTCGGGATATGTTCACTGAACATGGCTAGGAGAACACAGTGGGGATGGGTTCACAGGCCGCTGCTCGTCGAATAGAGTGATCATGGGGACATAGGCCGCTGCCAGGCGAAGAGAGTGAGGAACGATTCACGGGCCGTTGCTAGGTGAACAAATGCATGGTGGTGTCAAATGCATTTGCTATGGGAACAGAGTACGAATGGGTTTAGAGGCCATTGCTAGGGAAACAGAGTGAGGACTGGATCACAAGTCATTGCTCAGAGAACAGAGTAGAGATAGGATCACAGACTGTTAGGAGAAAAACAGAATGCAGATGGGTTCACGGGGCTATACAAGGGAAACAGAACCGGAAAAGGGTCTGAGCCTGTTGCGAGGGGGTTCAGAATGGGGATTGGGTCAGAGGTCTGACCTTGGAAAGCAGCCTGGATATGGATTCAGTGCACGTTGTTCGGGGACCTGTGTTGGGATATATTCACAGGATGTCGATAGGACAATTCTGTGTTGATCGGTTCACAGTCGCTTGGTAGGCAAAGAGACTGCGAATGGTTTCACAGGTCGTTACGAAAAGAAAAGAGCCAAAGATTGGTCACAGGTAGTTTCTGGGGGAACAGATTGAGGATGGGTCTACAGAACGTTGCTAGTACAAGAGGTTGCGGATGTGTTGACGGGACGTTGCTAGGGAAACATTGTTTACGGGAGCCACAGGCAGTGCTGTGAGAAGAGTGTGTGGATGAGGTCACAGGTCATTGCTCGGAGAACAGAATGGGGCTGGCGTCAGAAGCGTTTCTAGGAGAACAGATTGGATATGGTTTCACATGACGTTTCTACGGAACATTGTGTCTGGAACCAAAGGCTGTTGCTGATCGATCAGGCGGGGGCCGGGGTCACCACCTATTGCTCGGGTAACAATGTGGAGCTGGGTTCATCGGCCATTGCTGAGAGAACAGAGTGGAAACGAGCATAGGATGTTACTGGGAGAACGCATTGGGGATGATTTCACAGATCGTTGCTAGGAAAACAGAGAGGGGATTGGTTGGTCGGCCCTGGTGAGTGGGACAGTGTTGCGATGGGATCACGAGCCGTCTCCAACAGAACAGTGTCTGAATGAGCTCACAGGTCGTCGATAGGGGAACACAGTTAGCAGTCTTTTACGAGGGAGACAGTTTGAGGATGGGATTTCATGCTGTTGCATGGGGAACAGAGCGTGGATGAGTTCACAGGCCATGCTGTCCAAACAGCAAGAAAGAGGTCAGAGGACGTTACCATGGGAAAAGTGTGGGGAATGATTCAGAGGCGATTTATGGAACAGAGTGGGCATGGGTTCATGGGCCGTTGCTGGGATGGGTTCACTCTGTTGGGAGGAGAAAAGAATCGTGATGTATCACAAGGCATTGCTGGGAAAGCAGGGTGTGGATGGGCTCAAAATGCATTGCGAGGAGACCTAATGAGCTTACAGGCCACTGTGAGTTGGACAATGTTGGGATCGGGTTACGAGCTGGCACTCGGGAAAGTGTAGATTAGATCACAGTCTGTTGACAGGGGAACAGAATAGGCTCGGAGGCTATTCCCAAGGTAACAGCGCTGGTATGTGTTTCCAGGCTCATGCTCGGACAAGAGAGTGGGAATGCAGTTACAGGCTATTTCTTGGGAAATAGAATGTGAATGTCTTCACATGTTTGTGCTCGATAAACGGAGTGGGAAAGAATTCACATGTCCTTGCTGGATACTTGCTGGGTATAGATGAACAAGGTGTTGCTAGAACAGTTTTGAGATAACTGAACAGTCGGTTGCCAGGGGAACAGAGTAGGGGTTGATTCAGAGGCAGTCGCCGGCATAAAAAAATGGTGATGGGGTAACAGTCCATTGTTACAGGAACACAGCAGTGATAGCATTGCTGGTAGAACAGAATGTAGATGGATAGAGGGATAGGTATGCAGTACCTTGCTCGGGAAATAGAGTGGGAATTGGATCACAGGCAGTCGTTAGGAGAAAAAAGTAGGAGGGAGTCACTGGCTGTTGATACGCTAACAGATCAGGGACGGATTCCTAGACTCTTTCAAGTGTAAAAAGAGTGAGCATGTGTTCACAGGCTTTTGTTCGCTTCGAGATTATGGAACGATTCACAGGCATTTTCTCGGGAAATAGCGTGGGAACTGGTTCATTGGTGGTTGCAAGGAGAACAGAGTAGCTGTGGTGCTTTTGCTACGGTTTGAGAGCAGGAATTGATTCACAGTCTCTTGCACGACGAAAAGAGTGATGATTTCTTCAAAGGCCATTGCAAGGAGAACAAAATTGGAACGAGTTCACTGGACATTAGCTGAAAAGAGTTTCGATGTGCTAACATTCTGTTGATAGGGGAACAGAGTTGGGATGAAGCCACAGGCTGTTGCCAGAGTAATAGCAAGGAGATGTGTTCACAGGCCATTTGTGGGGGAAAAGATTGTGGATCGGTTCAAACACTATTGCTCGGGTAGCAGAGTGTGAATGGTTTAACAACTTATTCTGAGGGAAAATAGAGAGAATGGTTTCACAGACTATTGCTAGGGTAAAAAGGGTGGGAAACGGTTCACAGGCTATTGCTAGTTCGACAGACTAAGAAAGGTTTCACAGTCTATGGATAGATAACCAGAGTGTGAAGGTATTCACAGGCCTTCTCCGTGGCAACAGTGTGGGTCTAGGTTCATAGGCAGTTGCTAGGACAACAGAGTGGGAATGGAGTAATAGACAAGGGCGAGAAAAAACCGTGATTCCGGATTAACATGTCGTTACGAGGGCAACAGACCGGGATGGGTTGATAGTACATTGCCGGTAGAGTAGAATAGGCATGGGTTCTTAGGTTTTGTTTGGAGAAAAGACTGAGGATGGATTCACAGGCCTTTGTCAGGTAAACATTAATGGGAATGGTTTCACAAGCAGTTCCAAAACAGCAATGTTGGGATAAAACTACAGACGTTGCTCATGGAACAGAGTATGGATGCGTTCAAAACCTATTGCTGGGAGAACGGAGTCCGGATTTTCTCCGTGGAGATGGCTAGGTGAACAGATGGGGATCGGTTGACAGTCTTTTGCATGGAGGAGAGAATGAGGATAGGTTCTCAAAACGTTGCAATAGGACGAATGTGGGTATTGAGTCACATAACATTGACAGGGGATCAATTTTAGTACGGTTAAAAGGCGGTTGCTATGAGAACAGAGTGAGGATGTGTTGTCTGGCTGTTTCCAGATGACCAGAGTTGGGATGGGTTCACAGACCGTTACTCCCCGAACAGGATGGGGATGGGTTCACAGGTCGTAGTTGGGGAACATAGTGGGAATTGGCTCACTGGCTGTTCCCAGGAAAACAGAGTAGGAGAGGATTGACAGTCTATCGTTACAGTGACAGAGCAGGAACGAATTCACCGTCTCTAGCAAGGAGAAAAGAATGAGGATGTATTCACAGGTTATCACTAGCTCAGAGAGTGGGGATGGGTTCATAAGCAGTTGCTAGTAACAGTGTAGGTATGGAGACACAGGCTGTGCTCCGAGAATAGGGCAGGGATGAATTTACATTCTCTTTCAAAGAGAAAAGAATGAGGATGCGTTCAAAATTCGTTGGTACGGCAAATGAATCGGAATGGCTTCATAGATAATTGCTCGGGAAACATAATAGTGATGAGGCATAGGCTGTTACTGGAAGAACAGATAGGGAATAGTGTCAATGGCAGTCCCTCAGAGTGAAGTTTGGCTCTCAGTTTGTTGCAAGGAGAATTCAGTGACCATGGAATTGCAGGCCTTTGATACGGGAAAAGGCTGGGAATGGGTATATACATCACTGCTAGGGGAAACAATGAGAATCGGTTCACATGCTATCGTTGCGGAAATGGAGTGGAGATAGTGTCACAGGTCGTTGCCAGGAGAAGAGACTGGGAATGCGTTAAAAAAATTGTTAGGAGGACAGCATGGGGAAGGGATCATAGGCTGTTACAAGGAGAGCAGAGTTGGGATGGGTTCGCAGGCGGTTACTCGGAGAACAGAATGAGGAATAGTTCATTATCCGGTTTCGGAGAGCAGACTGACGATTAGTTCACAGGCCATTGCAAGGAATAAAGTTCAGGGATAGGATCACAGTCAGTTCCATCAGAAACAGAGCGGAGCTGGTTGCACACAATAGAGTGGGAATGGATTCACAGACCGTTGCTGGTGAGCATGATGGAAATTGGGTCACAGTGTTTTGATAGAGAATAGGCAGCATGAGTTCAGAGGCCATTGCTAGAACAGAGTGCGTTTTGTGCCACAGCTCGTTGTGAGGATAACACATGAGAATGGTGTCACAGATAGTTGATAGGAGAATAAAGTTGGGATGGGTTCAGAGGCTGTTGCGTTTCCCAACAGAGTGTCGTTGGGTCACAGGCCATTGCTAAGAGAACAGAGTGGGGATGGGGTCACATGTCGTTTCGTGGGTAAAACAGAGGGGACGGGTTTTAATGCCATTGCTTAGGGAACAGTGTGAGGTTGGGGATCACAGGCTGTTTATCAGGAGAACAGACTGCAATGAGTTCAAAGGTCTTTGCTCGGACTTCCCTCAAATAGTGGGTTTGCATGCCATTCTGAATGACGGCAACGGGTTTGTTTCCACAGGCCATTGCGACACGAACAGAGTGGGAATAGTTTCAGAGGCCCTTGCGGGAACAAAATGGAAATTAGTTTATTTGTCATAGTACGGAGAACAGATGATGCTGTCTTCACAAGCTGTTGCTCGCAGAACTGAGTTGGAATGCAATGGTCGAAGGAACACAGTGGGTATGCCTTCACGGGCCGTTGATAGGTAAAAAATGAATGGGAATGGATTCAGACTGTTGCAGGGAGAAAAGACTGGCAATGAGTTCAAACGTTTTATTATAGTGTCGTTCAAATAATCAGTTCATGGGCTGTTGTGACTGGATAACTGTTCGTATACCTGAATTCTTACTGCTTTGATTTCTCAGGACGTTGCTAGGGAAACAGAGGAGGGATATATTCACAGGATGTTGTTCGGGGAACAGATTAATGTTGGGCTCAGAGGTAGTTGGGAGGAAAACAGAGTGGAGTGCTTGCTCAGGACGACGCTACCAGAACAAAGTGGGTATGGTTTCACAGGCTGTTGCTAGGGAACAGAGTGAAGATGGTTAAAAGTTCTTCCCAGCGGAACAGAATGGCGAAGGGCTGAAAGCATGTTGCTCGAAGAATAGAGCTGGAATGGGTTCACAGACGATTGCTCGTTTAAGAGGGTGAGAATTGGTTCACACGCTGTTGCTGGGGTTGCTAGGGAAAGAGAGTGTGGATGGTCGCACAGGTTGTCGCTTCGCATACAGAACTTTATTGCATTCACAGTCCATTGATAGGGGAACAGAGTGTGAATAGGGTCACGGGCAATTGCTAGGGCAACAGATTAGGAATGGGATCACACACCATTGCCAGCAGTATGCCAGGGTCTGTGACAATATTAGCCATGTCGGTACAGCGATAGAGAAGATTGCATGGGTGCAGTTAGTGTGCTGATGTAACAGAGAAGAGGCGACGTTGTTGTGTTGCCTCTCCCACCAGTTCCTGAACTCCATCGTGCCCTCGCCTACACTTCTACCCGTCTGTCCCCAATCTGACCCAATGTCTCTATCTGCAGTTATGCAGTCTTGTTTGATTGCAACTGGTAGGAGGGCTTACTGTCCTAATAGTGCAATATGAAGGGGAGGTGAAGCCGAATGTGATACGATGAATGAAATACGACCAGAATACAACTCTGTAACACTATGTAATTTTCAATGGGCTCAGCAGTTGAATGTCAGTTTGGATCGATCCTGCACATGGAGGAGGGGAATAGTTTGTCCCTGGTGTGACTGCTCAGTTGGGCGACCAGCTCAGGTGAGGATCTACATTTCTGTCATTACCCTGATATTTATGCAGGATCTCCATCATTTCAGGATTTTTTTTCATCCGGCTGGATAATCAGATTAATTTTAATCCAATCGACAAAGCAGGCATATTGATTCTCTCAACTTTTATTTAACTCCAACTGAAAGACCTGTCCGCAGTCGTTGCACTGGAATACTCACTGAGGCTGTGTTACTGTTACAGAGCTCTCTACAGTTCACTCGATGACCATATGTGACAAGAACAGGAGGAGGTCTTTGGCCGGTCCATCCTGCTCTGCTATTCATTGGGATCGTGGTTCAGTGTTAATTCCATGTGTCTGCTTCCCAGTATTTTTCTTATGACCTTTGGTTTTCGTATTGATCAACGATTTGTCAATGTCAGCCTGAATTATGGCCCTGCAGCTTGGTGCCAAGGGCTTTCGACTTTGAAATGAAATTATTCCTAATCTCTGTTTTAGCATCGTCCGCTTTATTCTGAAATTACGCTAACAGACCTTGGCGCTCCCATCAGGGTAAGCATCCTCTCAGCTTTTCAAATCTCAAGCTCATTAAGAATCCTACATGTTTCATCACACCTTTGATTGATTAACTCCAATGAGTATGTCAGACACACTCCATCTATGTCGCTAGTTAAAGCTCTTTCTCGTCACTGCACTGCATTAACTCTTATCTTTGTAAATTAACGTATCATGTAAGTCTTAGAGCACAACAGTGGCTTTTGATCAATATGTATTTGGCTGTTTTATAGAAGAGAATGAATTTTTTAAAAAATCGTGGTCCGGTCTGGAACTTCACTGCAGACACTTTATTTCAGACTCGAAAGTGTGACAATGTGCTTAACCAGCGAGGGCATCTTTTACCATTAATCAGATCAGTATCTTTGAACTGTTGCTTGGTAATCTGGAAGAGAATATGATGAAGCAGAAGGAAGGGCTGCAGCCTATTGAACAAGGACATTCTGGGAAACAAAGTTCCGCCTTTGATATGACAGTATGAAGAGAAGTGAGGAGTGCACATGGTAGCTGTGAAAGTGAAATGTAGAGACAGGTAGGGTCTAATTGTCATAGCTTGCTGGGGTGGATGTCGCAGGTGGGTAGGAAGGAAATATCAAGGAGGCTGTGCTATATTGGAGGGTTGTAATTGGGATGAGGTAGATGTAGGGAAGATTGGAAACTCGCGAAGTCAATGTTGATGCTTGGTCTTTGAAATTTCGCAAGGTGGACTATGTGGCGTTCTTCCTGCAATTATTGGTTGGCTTGGATTTGGCGGTTGAGGACGCCGTTTTGCATGACCTTGGGGGAATGCCGAAGAAGTTGATGTAGTCGGGTACATGGTGGTGGTGTTCCTTGTTAAGTGTTGGACTGGAGATTTTCCCTGAAACTTTCCATGAGTTAGCGTCCTGTCTCCACAATGTAGAGGGTCCCACGGTGAGAACTACGGATACTATAGATGAAGCTGGTGGATCTGCAGGACCATGTCTGCCCGATGTGAAAAGATACTTTGCGGGCTTTCAAGGAGGTGTAGACCGACATTTTAAACTTCTTGCGGCGGCGAGGGAAAATGCTGTGTGCGCAGCATGGATTGGTGGAGCAAGTGGAGTTCCCGAGGAGGAATTGCATGGAAAAACTCTTTGTGGCGCAGATAAGATTGGACATAATTGTGAGAGCATTGAGCTGGAGTCACTCAGCATTGGAAATGATAAACTATGTCCTCAAAGTATTAGAAATATTTATATCAGGAAACAGATGATTCCAGACATTTACTCTCCGGTCATACATGGCACGAAATGATTAACCGGGGCCCCAGCTTGTTCAAGGGTGAGCTCTCCTGTGTTCTCAGAGGATTTCAGTAGTTGATGCCCGTGTCCCAAAGTATTTGAAACGTGTTGGCTGATGCGCCAGAGAGTTTGAGTGAATTATCAGTGGCCTCAGAGGTCTTGAGTGAATGTATCTGGAGACTTGGTGATTTCCAGATCATCAAGCAGTTGTCCAAAAGAATTAAGGGAGATGAACTGATGCTCATAGATAATATGAAGAGATTATCATGGGATTCCAGGGGTATTGATAGGATCAACCTGTGTTCCGAGTGAAATCAGAGGTTTAGCATCCGGTCCACGTCGATTCACGTGAATTTTACTGGGTTCTCTGTTGTGTAGAAAAGAAAAGCTCCTCCCTGAGACCAACCGAGAGATTCCCCCGGATTTAAGTATTTGGAGAGGAAGAGTTGGCTTGGAGTGGACGGTGACCAATTGCCGAGAGTAGCAGAGGATTCAGACAGATCAGTTTCTGGTCCTGGATGGTTCTGCACGATTAGCCTGTGGTCGAATATTATTTGAAAGCCTGGGTTTCCAGAGATAAGCGAAGATAAATCTGGAATCTTGGAAGATTTCGTTGGATCAGGATGATGATGGGACGATTGGAGATGATCAGCCTGTGTTCCCAGAAAAGTTGAAAGGATTCGGCTAGTGTCCAAGATGTTTGACAGCATTAACATGCTGTCCCAGAAATTTTGGTTGGATTAGACCTTGTCCGCAAATGATTATAGCAAATGAATCTGGGTTTTGAGAGGATTCGATTTAAGCTCCAAAAGATCTGAAATTATTCGACGTTTGTCACAAATGATTCAAGAGGTATGGCTCAGGTCTCACTGCACCCAACCGCACTTGCATGCAGTCCCAGCGGTTTACAGAAGATTTGCTTGGTGTCGCAGAAAAGGCAAATGAATTTTCTGGATACCTTGTGAAGTCAAGACGATTACCCAGGCTCTTCGAGGTTTGAGCCAATAATGCTGGTGACCTAAAGAATCCGAGTGTATTATATACGGATCTCAGACAATTTCAGAGTATACCCTCTGGCCAGTGATGGTTTGAAAGGATTAGCTTAGGATCTCAGTCGTTTGTGTGGAATTATGAAGAAATCTCAGGGTTTTGAGTAAAATAGCTTGGACTTCCACAGAATTCGAGATGATTAAGCTATTGTCCATATTTTGTAGATAAATTCATACTTTATTTGGTGGATGTGATTGACGGCATTTCACGAATGAGAGATGAACTTCGAGGATGTGGGTAAAGGGATTCGTTCCCAGCGAATGTTCTAATAGACAGGAAGACAACTTAATAGAGTGGGGTCAAAAATTTAAAAAAATGGCAAGAAGAAGAGAGCTGAAGGAGAGGTGAAGAGAAAGGGGTGGCAAAAAAATCTTGACAGACAGTTAGCTAGAGAATGATATGCCGATTATTTTCTGAGGAAATTATACCCTCAGATATGAATTATTGTCTCTTATTAAAATTAAGAAACATTCTATCTAATTTGTCGACAGCAAGCCGGCACTAACAGTATAGTAATAAACTTGAAATCTGATTTTTTTGACGTGCAATGCTTTCTGAAGAAGGGGAAGCGGCAGTCTTCGCCATGCCTCCTGAAGTTCGGCTAGGGAGACCATCTCAGCCATGAAGTTCAATAATTACAAGAAACACACCGAGAGGTAATTGTTCAAAATGAATCCGAGGAAGATGGTGACGATTTTGCGGTTTTTGAAATTCATTTCTGGCACATCGCTGTGGATTTGGAGTCATAAGGCAGCCAGGCCAGGTGAGGATGGCGACATCCTTCCCGAACGGATATTACTGAAATTGGATTTTGCATTCTCCGTATTAGCGGGCGCTGGAATGGTGATCATCATTAAACGCTTAATTCCGGATTTTTATTGAATTAAAATTTCACCATCTACCATGGCGGGTAAGAACCCTGCCCCACAATGACATTACGCGGTTTTCTGGATGAACAATCCAGCAACAATACCAGTCGACCATTGCCTTGCCATGCTTTGCTTGGGCCTGGAATCTGCTTCCTGAAGGGCCAACAGCAGCAGAACCAAACTTCGTTTTTAATGTTGGGGCATGGTGGGATCGATCATGGGTGGGGTGTATTATGGGTAAAAACAGCAAAAATAGCCGAAATGTGAACTAGTGCTTGAACAATGGGCAAAAAAGGGTGCTGAGGTTTTTGTTTTAACATTGAGCACTTTGGAATATCAAACAATTATTTCAAGTAACAAATGTCTACAATCCTCACAGCCTAATGAAACAGTCTGAAAAATAAATGATTCCTTCCACACTTCATGAATTTATTTTCTGGAAAAGACATTTCCACTGTGGAAATGTAGCAATACCTCCGGAGTCACGTTTATTCGTTGATGAGAGCTCATATTGATATCAACAGCTCATTTTACTTATATGACCTGAAGCAGTTCACCGAATGCTCAATGAATAACTTTGAAATGATTCATGAATTTGTGTAAAAGAGCAGCCCTGAACCCATCATTACATTGCCTTTCTGAGGAGCACATGAGGAGTCGTGGAAAGTATTGTTCTTGGTTCTCGGATTGCTGCTGACAGTAGTGCCCTGTCGACGTACCTTGAAGCTAAGAGGTTTGGACATCACTCAAGAGCCGGTTGAAAGGAATATCGAAAGGACAGTAGGAGCCAAATTTTCTGTTGAACTCGAGTCTCTCACGACATTGGGAGTTAATCGTGTTAATGTAATGTGACTGGGATACACTTGCAGAAACGTTTCTGAATTTTAAAAAAATACACAACGGCTGTTTTGTGCAATTTGTCGATTGTTGCCAAGAAATGCCTAACGACACGTTGATGTAGTGTTGGCAGACAATCTGCCGTGGTTACCTAACCGACCCTATATTTAATAGAAGACTCATGGTAATGTTGGTTATATGCCAGTGTAATTATCGGTTGTATTTTGTACAAAGTACACTCGATAGCAGTTGTCAATCATTGAACACCATGTAACTGCAAAGCAAAGCCAAAGGCGATGGTACATCGAGCCAAGGATCACTCCGGGATCTGATTTCTTCTGTGTAAACAAGAGTTCAAATCAGGACATCAGTGAGGGCAGACTTCTATACGCCAGCGCACGAACAGAGGGAGAGAGAGAGAGAGAGAGAGAGAGAGAGAGAGAAAGAGAGAGCGAACAAAAAGCATTTCTCTTTTTCCAAACTTCACAACTGAAATGCCCCATCCGTGCAGGACATTTCTGAATGGGCCATTGAAAGGATGATGAATATCGTCACTACTCCTCAGTCTTTTCACGTTCATGTGACTACTGCAAGCCTGGTTATGAAAAGGGAATATGTGACACTAACATGCATATCTCCTTGTGTTCATGCACAATTCGAGTTCCACGCATCGACAGCAGAGTAACAAATTGGCCATTGTCGGATGAATTCAAATCCAAACAGGTGTGGGCCGACTCAATAGTATTTTATCAAAGGTGAAATCAACAAAATCTTAAGGGATTTGATTTGCTCCAGCGTCAGCACACAAGTGACAAATTTACTAAAGGTATACGATTTCCACCAACAAGCCAGAATATTGGGGAATATGTTTAAAACTTCGTGAGGCGGGTCAAGTTTGCCAGTGAAATGAGAAAAGACCACGAGACAATATTTTCCGAAAAGTCGCCAGAACTGCCCAATAATATGTCAACAGTTCCTACACATGTACAATTGCAACTTGCCATTTTGTCAGCCACTGGGCTCAAATAATCCATTACAGGTGCGTGATGGAACTCGTTTTTTTTTCAGAATCTGAACCAAATAGTATAAATGTCTGATGGGAAACGTTCATTTTCAGATGATGATGATCATGGTAGCAATAGGGGTCATGATTTTATCGTCTAACATATCATGTTGCCTCCAGAGACGCCGTTTAATATGCTCCCTTCATTATTTCGAGATATACATCCCTATTTTAAAAGGGTTAAGGCAGAAGATAATGGAAGTTGTTATTTATTTGCTTTAGTTAGGGGTACCTCACAGCATCTGAATGGTTGGCTATCAAAAGTATTTGGAATAGTATTCTCAACATCAAATTTGACCTTCCGTGAAAATATCAACGGTCGAAGTGATTTTTCTTTTGGGCAGGGTGGGTTAAGGCAGAGGCACTGTACGCATGAACTTTACAGTAGCAGAATGCAAAACTGCTGAGGGCAGAACTGAAGGTAATGTACTGCGCCAAAGTGACAACTGGTAATCATAAGGCAGACAAAAGTCAACGTTGAAAACAATTGGCGACTTTCAAAAATGGACTTCAAAAAGATCTTGGACAACATAATTACATAAATGTGCTCTATTAGAAATTCGTTATTATCTTCAGCCAGTTTTGTTGATTCTGGAATGAATTGAATAAAATAACATGAGAGAAATGAAGTAACCAAGGACAATTATTGTACTTGATTTCCATCAGTACAAAATATACACATTTTGAAATACTGTTCGCCAACTAATCTTAAGATAACCCAAAGAGTGTAATGTTTTGTTTGAAGTTTCATTATTCACCTAGCCTAAAAAGATATTCTGTCATCATGAAAAGCCCGTGTGTTGTCTGGTATGTTTCGAGAATCCATGGTTTGGTTGATTGAAAGTTCACGAAGCACCCCGCACGGAAAAGATTTAATGCTCTTCATTTACTTTGCCAATTCACTTTAGCAAATTATGTGACCTTACGTAAATCTTCCCTCATTATTGTGAACTCTCATATCGATCCAAACTACTCAATATCCCCTCACAAGACAAGTATTTCCTTTGCAGCCAATTTTCTGGTCAGACTTTGATTTGGTTCCAATGCAATTAAAATATAAACTTCCTCAGGTAAGGGGAGGCAATTCCCGACGCAATATTCTCAAAGTAGTCTCAGCAATGATGTAAAGGGTTGCGACAATGTTACCCGTCCATTATTAAGTTCGGTCAGTCAGCCCGATGGCCACTTTGTAAAGCACACAGACGCACACAGCATGGTTTCAACTCCTGCATCGTCTAAGGCTATTAGGAAGCACTCTTCTTCTCAGGCTAAACGAACACCAGTCTTTCCTCTCGAATGAGAGAGCAGTCCTAGGGTCTGGTATGACTGTAGCTACTTTACCTTTACTCC
>NC_057717.1:65359049-65360582 GCF_004010195.1 Chiloscyllium plagiosum | reverse complement strand
TGTTCTTCAAACAGCTCAGCACAGTCACTGTTCCGAGTACCACAGTCGCCGTTTATTCACTGCAATATTTAATCTTCAGCTTCTGGCAACAAATGGCTATAAATCGATCAAAGGAGAAACTGACGGTGACCCAAACAGAACAGTCAATGGCTGCATAAAGCAGGACAGCGTGGATATTACACACGGGGATGTAATATATGAAATGAAACTGTTCATAAGACACAACAGGAATGTGTCTCAATATCAAGGAGTGCGAGCAGCAGCTGAGTTTATACGAACCCGAAGGCTACAGCTAAGGTGAGACAGTTTGTTTTAAAATTACTTACCGGTAGCGGGCAGTGGTGCTTTTTTTCTCTTCACAGAAAGAGCGGGAGCAGCAGGGGGAAGTGACGACGACCAGAGGGGCAGCCGGAAGCTGGTATGGCGCAAGCTTACCTAGGTAGGTTTTTTTCCTATAAAAGCGCGCAGGAGAAGAACCCGAGGGACTATAGAGGTAGTGCCTCCCACCCTCCCTCCTCCTCTCACCTAATAATAAGACCCGTTGTGGAAAGTAGGAAATTACTGCATTTTGCTTGTTCTATTGTTTCGACCTATTTGTTTTTTATAAAGTTACTTTTAGAGGGATGGCAGTGAAGGCCGTGCAATGTTCCTCTTGCAACATGTTTGAGGTGAGGGATGCCATGGTCGTCCCTGCTGATTACACTTGCAGGAAGTGCACCCATCTCCAGCTCCTCCAAGACCATGTTAGGGAACTGGAGCTGGAGTTGGATGAACCTAGGATCATTCGGGAGGCAAAAGGGGTCATAGATCGGAGCTTTAGGGAAGTAGTAACTCCAAAGATGGCAGATAGATGGGTGACAGTGAGGGGGACTGGGAGGAAGCAGCCAGTGCAGGGAACCCCTGCGGCCGTTCCCCTAAAGAACAAGTATACCGTTTTGGATACTTGTGGGGGGGATGACTTACCAGGGGTAAGTAACAGGGCTCAGGTCTCTGGCACGGAGCCTGTCCCCGTTACTCAGAAGGGAAGGGTGAAGAAGAGCAGAGCAGTAGTAATTGGGGACTCGAAAGTTCGGGGCACAGATAGGCGGTTTGTGGGAACGAGAGAGACTCACGATTGGTATGTTGCCTCCCAGGTGCAAGGGTACGTGATGTCTCTGATCGTGTTTTCCGGGTCCTGGAGGGGGAGGGGGAGCAACCCGAAGTCGTGGTCCACATTGGCACCAACGACATAGGTAGGAGGAGTGCCGAGGATGTTAGACAGACTTTCAGGGAGCTAGGTTGGAAGCTCAGAGTTAGAACGAACACAGTTGTTGTCTCTGGTTTGTTACCCGTGCCACGTGATAGAGAGTCGAGGAATAGGGAGAGAGAACAGTTAAATGCGTGGCTACAGGGATGGTGCAGGAGGGAGGGAATCCGGCTTTTGGATAACTGGGGTTCTTTCTGGGGAAGGTGGGACCTCTATAAACAGGATGGCCTACCCCTGAACCTGAGGGGCACCAGTATCCTTGGGGAGAGGTTTGCTAGTGCTCTTGG
>NC_057717.1:65356176-65357681 GCF_004010195.1 Chiloscyllium plagiosum | reverse complement strand
GAGGTAGGTGTGCACTTTGGGGACAGTGACCACAATTCGGTGACTTTTACTCTCGTGATGGAGAGGGATAAGTGTGCACTGCAGGACAAGAGTTATAGCTGGGGGCAAGGAAATTATGATGCGGTGCGGCACGACCTAGGATGCGTGGCTTGGAAAAGTAGGCTTCAAGGCATGGGCACAATTGAGATGTGGAGCTTGTTCAAGGAGCAACTATTGAGTGTCCTTGATAAGTATGTACCTGTCAGGCAGGGAGGAAAGGGTCGTGTGAGGGAGCCGTGGTTTAATAAGGAATTGGAATCCCTTGTTAAATGGAAGAGGGCGGCCTATGTAAAGATGAGGCGTGAAGGTTCAATTGGGGCGATTGAGAGTTATAAGGTAGCCAGGAAACATCTGAAGAGAGAGCTAAGAGCAGCAAGGAGGGGACATGACAAGTCCTTAGT
The DNA here is from genome assembly GCF_004010195.1 of Chiloscyllium plagiosum. Lineage (NCBI taxonomy): Eukaryota > Metazoa > Chordata > Chondrichthyes > Orectolobiformes > Hemiscylliidae > Chiloscyllium > Chiloscyllium plagiosum. Next base: position 65,357,241 of record NC_057717.1, on the reverse strand, counting down.
TGGTAGTATTAGGGAAAATCCTAAGGCTTTCTATAGTTATGTCAGGAATAAAAGAATGACTAAGGTAGGAATAGGTCCAGTCAAAGATAGTAGTGGGAAGTTTCGTGTGGAGGCTGAAGAGATTGGGGAGACACTGAATGAATGCTTTTCGTCAGTATTCACTCAGGAACAGGAATATTGAGTCACAATTAATTAAAATGGACGGCTTTGAGGTATGTAGGGAAGAGGTGTTAAACATTCTGGAAAGGGTGAAAATAGATAAGTCCCCTGGGCCTGATGGCATTTATCCTAGGATTCTCTGGGAAGTAAGGGAGGAGATTTCAGAGCCATTTGCCTTGACTTTGATGTCCTCGTTGTCTACAGGAATACTGCCAGTAGACTGGAGGATAGCAAATGTGGTTCCCTTGTTCAAGAAGGGGAGGAGGGATAACCCCAGTAACTTTTGGCTAGTGTGTCTGATTCTGTTGTGGGCAAGGTCTTAGAGAGAATTGTAAGGGATAGGATTTATGAACATCTGGATAGGAATTATGTGATCAAGGATAGTCAGCATGGTTTTGTGAAGGGCAGGTCGTGCCTCACAAACCTTATTGAATCATTTGAGAAGGTGACTAAGGAGGTAGACGAGGGTAAAACAGGAGATGTGGTGTATATGGATTTTAGTAAGTTGTTTGATAAGGTTCCCCATGGTAGTCTACTGCAAACAATACGGAGGTATGGCATTGAGGGTGAGTTGGAGGTTTGGATTAGGAATTGGCTGGCTGGAAGAAGACAGAGGGCAATTGTTGATGGTAAAGGTTCATCTTGGAGGACAGTTACTAGCGGTGTTCCGCAAGGATCTGTTTTGGGACCATTGCTGTTTGTCATTTTTATAAATGACCTGGAGGAGGGGCTAGAAGGTTGGGTGAGCAAGTTTGCGGATGATACGAAAGTCGGTGTAGTTGTTGACAGTGAGGAAGGAATTGGCAGGTTACAGCGGGATATAGATAAGCTGCAGAACTGGGCAGAAAGGTGGCAAATGGAGTACAATGTAGCTAAGTGTGAGGTGATTCACTCTGGTAAGAGTAA
>NC_057717.1:65305149-65356146 GCF_004010195.1 Chiloscyllium plagiosum | reverse complement strand
AAGATCGTATGAGGAAAGGTTGAGGCACTTGGGGTTGTTTTCATTGGAGAAAAGAAGGTTTAGGGGTGACTTGATAGAGGTGTACAAGATGATTAGGGGTTTAGATAGGGTTGACCATGAGAACCTTTTTCCACGTATGGAGTCAGCTATTACGAGGGGGCATAGCTTTAAATTAAGGGGTGGTAGGTATAGGATAGATGTTAGGGTTAGATTCTTTACTCAGCGAGTCGTGAGTTCATGGGATGCCCTGCCAGTAGCAGTGGTGGACTCTCCCTCTTTATGGATATTCAAACGGGCGTTGAATAGGCATATGGAGGATAGTGGGCTAGTGTAGGTTTGGTGGGCTTGGATCGGCGCAACATCGAGGGCCAAAGGGCCTGTACTGCGCTGTATTTTTCTATGTTCTATAAGTCAAGAATAATGACCAGTAGATCTTCCACTGTCATGGCACCCAGGTAATGGTTGACACACGGAGACAATCCACAATCTTTAGCAAGGAGGACATAGATCGTCACTATGTTAACTGTGAGGATAGAAAACAAACAAATTATACATCAGCCTGGAGACAAATTATCCATTTGTTTGATGACCCAGTGACATATTCCATAATGTCACTGCGTTCAGAAATTTATTAAAATAAATGGACCTGAAATAACAAATTGAATGTTCTGACTTAATGACAAAATTATATCATTAACCGCAAGAAACCTTCCCTCCCCAAGCACACGGAGACACATTCATTAAAAAAGATGCTTTCTCGAACATTCCCACATACCTGATCACTCGAGAGTTTAAATACGGAGGGGAAAAAATTTGCTGTCTGAAGGATTCTCACCCAGTTCCTTAAAGACAACCGCACATTGGACATTTCTGTCTTTTAGACAAAATTGTGATTGATCCTCTGTCGTGTAGATATGTACACGCAGGGAAAATGTATTCACCTCTATAAATGCCCGAACTATACCTGCTTTCACTTGCAAAAGGATATCTCTCCTCGGGATCTTTTCTTTTGTTCAAATTACTGACGATCATAAATACTGTCAGTGAAAGAGTATTCCTGGGAATGTCAGTTTCAGGATGTTTTGGAAAATGTTGGTGATAGAGTTTTCCAGAGATTGTCAGTTATAGAATGTTCTGGGAAAATCATTTATAGATTGTTTCAGAAAATGTAGGTTGCAGAATGCTCTGGAGAATGTCGGTAATATAATGTTCTGGTGTATGTCAATTGTAGAATGTTCCGGGGAACGTCGGGTATAAAATGTTCTGGACAATGTCAATGATGGAATCTTCAAAAGGATGTCTGTTACAAAGTGTTCAAGGGAATGCCAGCTTTAGAATTCTGGGGAATGTCAGATCCAGAAGGTAATAGTGTCATGAAGATCCACATCACAAACGCCCTTCTGCCTATTCAGTTCACTGAGACTCATTCACCTTCACGGTGTGAATCTCTCCCAAACCTCAACTGGCACTTTGCTACAAAAGCAATACGATGAAGACAATATCTCCATCATTTGATGAAAAATCCTTTTTTACAATCATGCAGACGCCATCCCTTATTCCGAGATCTCCCCCACCTCCTTTAAGTTGTTTGTATAATACTCCAAAATATGAAATGTTTTCGATTTTCAGTTTCCAATAACAGTCATCCTGCAATCAGGTCTCGCTAATGCCATTAAATCATATGAATTTCCGCGCAAAGTATGTATGAATTCCTTGATCTATTTTAAGGATACAACACAAATTATGATATAAGACCTTTCGTTCAGCTTTTTAACCCAATAGTCCCTGCTTCATTGTTCCCTTTATTCCTCATAATGACCAATCAGGAAAAAAAGGATGAATTTCTCATACTCACAGAATCAGTACTGATAGGCAGTGTTTCACGAAGCTCCATCACGATCCCTGGGCAGATGCTGTACCACTGATAGTGCAGACCCATCACTGGGTGTACCGTGGTCTGCATTCAGGGTCTCAGTTATCTTGGAATTGCTGAACATTGATTCCAGAACTCGAAAAATCTCATGGTAGCAGTTCTCGGAAATCTCCTGATTATGGACATCCATTGTCCTCCACACCAGCCTTTGTTGATCAATATGTCACTGTTGATGAAGAAAATAAATCAGAAGAAACACTGAGTGTGCCAATGACACAGAGAGTACTGTGGGTCTGAGACTTCAATATTGATCACCAAGAGTGTCTCCAAAATCTCACCAATGATTGAGCAGACCAAGGACTTAAACACATAGCAGCCAGACTGTGGGACCTGATAGATTAGCCAACAAGAGGAAAACATTCTCACCAAACTACGTCTCACAAATGGATCTGACCAAAACAATACCTGGAGGAGCAGCCAACAAATAGACCTGGCGCTGTGAATTTCTCAGCCTTATATTGAAGATACCGCCGACTCCGTTATCTTGCCACTTGGACATACCTCCAAGGAACCGAGCAACTGGAAACCCGGCATTCATGAGGCACTGTGGGCCACCAGCAGCTGCAAAATCAATGTCCTTGTCTCCATCATAAAGTCAGAGGTGAGCTGTTTCAAAACGTTGGTTTCAAAACGTTCGGCACCACTCACAACTACATCTACACTGAAGCAGACCATTCAGCCAAATCAAGAGTTTTAAACAGCAACAGAATGAGGCCATTCAGCCATTCGAGCAGATCATTTAATCCCTCATGTCTGTCACATAGGGAATGTAAAGAAATATTTAGACTTTCAAAGCTGCTACATAGGAGGGTTGGTTACAGAATCGCAAGACACGATTAAATGGACAAATTAATCTCTATGAGTTTAACGCACATCAACAACTACAGTGACGCAGTGATCAGTGCTGGGTCCACATCCAAACTTTCCCAATGATTTTGATAAATGGAGGAAATGCGTTCTAATTAAATACATCAGAGACGTAACGATAACCAGGAAACGGAGTTGTCAACAGGACGTGGAGAGTCAGTAATTCGATAAGCAATAGCAATTTTGCGGATGGAAAATAACGTAGTTCATTGTGAACCTGTGATTTTTTCAGGAAAAATAAAAGGGTGAATATGTTCTAACGAAAAAATCTACGGGACTTCAGAAAAGAGTGTTTCCTGGAAGGTTAACTCTGACGCGTTCAGACACCAGATGTGTTGTTCCATCCGTCTGATGATCACTTTCCTTAATGTTCCCACTGGCATAATTGCTGTCAATGCACACAGGATATTTCATGCAGTTAGTTTGTGGTGGGGAAATGTGAGGGGCAGTGTGTATTGGACCGTTTATCAAGGCCGTTATCCGAGATGCCATTCTTCCTTTTGTCGTGGAGACCCGAAGACGATGGCACAGTAGGTATTCACCAACGTGATGTACTGTGCATGGTCACACTGTAACGTCAATGGAGGGAGACGGCTGGTCCAATCACAAGAATAAAATAAAGACATTTCCGTATTCACAGCAATGTTTTGCCTTATTGCATTCTCAATTCGCCGCACAGGGCCAACCCAAACACCATAAACCCAAAGTAGACATCTATTCAGCCAGAAGCACTGTGTAGACCATGCTCTATTCTGTCCAATTAAGCAAACTGCTCAGAGGCGAATACTGTATTGACCACATATTTGCAATGATCTATAAACCGGGCCGAGATATCTGTCCAGAATGGGAGCTGTGCAGACCGCAGCACTAGAGTCTTTTTCCATACCTTTCTGAGTGGAGCACTATACAAAAGATTGAGATGGATTTTGTTACACTTTTTCTTACTTTTAATGGATTTTGATGTGCTCTGCAAAATTATAATGAGAATGAGTTGTAAACATTTACCCGGATTGATGCACACCCCCTGAACATTCCTGAAGAGTATGAGCAACTTAGCATGACGAATTGCCCTGCACTGCACATCTTGCATTGCGGGAGAAACTGGAGCACCTAGATTACACCCACACAGACATGGGGAGGTTACGCAAACACCACACGTACAATCGCCGGAGGGTGGAATCAAAACAGGTTCCTCAGCGCTGTGAGACAGCAGTGCCAAGAAGTGAGGTTCAGCGCTGCCTGAACCTTGGACCTAACATGGTGCAATAACTGACATTAGAAACGTTTCACGACACTCATCAGATAGCACAGGCAACCAAACTAATTTAATTCAAATTTGAGACAGTCACTGTGTTTGATGCCTTTTCCAAACAAAGCTGCTGCTTGGAATGGAGAGGCCTTCAGAGCCTGGTATAACATCACATTAAACAGGAGTGCGTGAGACAGACCGAGAGGGGAAAAGAGTGAAAAGGGACATTTTCATTTCCGTTTCAATGAATTCATTCCCAAAACGACATAATTCCGAATGCTCAGTGATACAGATGCAAATTAATACAATAAAAATCAGACACAAAGACAGAGGAAAACACAGAAACAAATGCATGCTAACACAACAAATATTTAGTCACATGCAAACATTCACACACTCAAGCCAATAATCTAATTAAAATGACCATGGATCATCTGAAGTAGACCTCTCCCTTGTTCCCTCTTGGGAGTACGACGGGAAAGATGGCTGAGCTGTGAGAGTGAGAGAACTATCGTACCAGTGACCGTAATTCTATTAGTTTGAGAACACTTCTGGAAACGAATACGCCAGGTGGACAACGAAACGTTATACTTTGGGACAAGGATAATTATGACAGTATTAAGCAGGAACTTTCAAAAGGTGATTGGGGAAAGCTGTTTCCGGGTACATGAGTGGCTGATAAGCAACATTCTTTCAAAAGTGAGACAACGAGCGTTCAGGGACAACTTGTTCCTTTTCGTGTGAATGGTAATTCTCGCAGAAGTGGGGTCCAGTACATGACGGGGGATATTGCCGTTCTGGTCAAGAAAACAATGTAGAATTTAAATGTTAGGTCTCGGCAAGTGGGATCAAGTGAATGACTTGAAGAGCAGACGGAATGTAGGAGTACACTCAAGAGGAAAATCAGGAGAGCAAAACGGGTGTGACGATGCTGCTCTTGTAACAAGGTAAAAGAGTTCTTGGTTTTTTTTTAGTATCGTAAATGAGACACACTCCGAAAAATCTGGGCGTGGAAGTTTTTTTTAGTGCAAGTTTGATTGTAGGTCATTGATACCCTTTCAGGTTCAAGTCATTCGTGCTTTTCCAAAAAGAAACTTGCAATTTGAAAGGGGCGTGGTCACGTCTCCCAGCTCAGCTGACTCTGGTTTGCTTTATTGTGATTTGGAACATAAGAACATAACAGAACATGAGAACTCGGAGCAGGAGTATGCTGCCCAGGCCTTCATGTCTACTCTTTCATTCAACAATATAATGGCTGACATTTTCTTGGACTCAGGCTCACGTCGTCGCACTGTCGGCGTACCCCTTAATTATTTTATTTTTCATAAAAACGTTTACCTTAGCTTTAAAAACGTTGACTGAAGTAGCGTCAACTCGGTGTCAAGGGCACCCAGGTAGCTGCATGATAGCATGCTACACCTTCATTTCCCATTCAAGTAACATTCTATTTTACTGATTCTCCGACCTAAATGTATGACCACTGGATTCTTAACGTTGTATTCCATCTGTCAGACCTCTACCCACTCACTGAATGTATCTATGTTCCTCTGCAAAGTCTCACAGTCCTCTGCATAGTTGGCTATGCCGTCCATCATAGTGCCATCTGCAAACATTGACATTGTGAACATGGGACCCATTTCGAAATCATTTATTTAAATTCTGAATAATTTCGGTCCCAATACTGATCATTAAGCCACACTACTCGTCATGGATTGCATCATTAAGTTGGTATAATTTATTGTGTATTTGACCAGTTAAGTTATTGTGTATTCTGCTCCATTTTGTTTGTATTTCATTTGTTAATGTGATTTGTAGATTCCGTATTATTTAAGCTAAGTGGTTTGTCCAGTTGAATCACTCCTGGAATATGCACGTTAAACCTAGTTAAAACAAGTGACAATTTATTGTTTTGGCTACCTTTTTGAAATGTTTTGAGAGGGTCTTGCCTTGTTCCTGAAAGATAGAGGTTATTTGCAGGTTTTGTTTTGTTTGATACTTGCGAATTGGGATTGCGTTCTTAGACTAGAAGGAATTGCGTCGCAGCTCGATAGATCCACAAATAGACGAGCATGAAATAGTGTATATTAGATTAAGTTCAGATCGATTCTGGTGAGCGCAACATCGCGCGCCTGTACTGCACTGTGATGTTCTATGTTCTATGTTCAATGTTGCTTCTGGTGTATTTTGTTCCGGGTGGTGAATACGGTTCGTTTAACAGTGCTTCATATAACATTTGAGGAGAAAGTGAGGTTTGCAGATGCTGGAGATCAGAGCTGGAAATGTGTTGCTGGAAAAGCGGAGCAGGTCAGGCAGCATCCAGGGAACAGGAGAATCGACGTTTCGGGCATAAGCCCTTCTTCAGGAATGGGGAATGTTTGTCCAGCAGGCTAAGATAAAAGGTAGGGAGGAGGGACTTGGGGGAGGGGCGTCGGAAATGTGATAGGTGGAAAGAGGTCAAGGTGAGGGTGATAGGTCAGACTGGGGTTCATATAACATTTGCCCTTTCAGTCACCATTAATTTACCGGAGGTTGGAGAAGTTAACTTGGGATTCTGAAAGAAGGAAATGAAGACCAAGCGGCTGGAGTTAGCGGACAAGTTGGAATTGGAGATGCCTCTTCCCGTGAGGAAAGGAGAGATAATTACAAAGATACGTCAGCATTTAAATTTGCTGGAACCTCCAGCAGAACCTTCAGAGACAGCTTACATTCAGTTGAACATGTCGCAGCTTGTGTTTGAGGGAAATGACATGGAAATATGATAAAAAGCAGAGAGATGAGAAAAATCAATAGAGATAGGGAATAGAGAGAAAGAGAAGTGTAGGGGACGAGAGAGAGAGAAGAAAGGAAGAAAGAGGGGGTTTGAACTTCACAAAGTGACACGAAGAAAGGAGATCAAAACTTCACTTTCTGAAGCAGTGAGGACTCACGTGGAAGTGCGGAGAGATGAAACGGCAAGATCAGCAGCTGGAATGGCTGACATTTATGAATTGGTTCAAAAGTCAAAGATCGCCTTTCAAAGACAATTTCATTCCCTCAGCGATAGAAATTGCAGAAACGGAAAGGGAAAAACAAGTCTTGGTGAAGATCAAAAGGATAATCGACCACAGGGTAAAAAGGAAACACTTGAAGTGGAAACAGAAGTTTAAAAAATCTCACACGTTTTCCCTGCAAAAAAATAGGCCATGTGAAATCACAGTGTTGGTGGGTTAGGAAAAACATTGGGAATTAAAAGAAAGAACAAGCCAATGAATTTGGATGGAGCCGCATCAAAAAGCGCAGTGAAGGTTAGAAAGCTGCACCAATATGTACAAGCTGGTCAAAAGTTGGTTCAAGAGCAGGTACCATATCTTCTTAAACCATTTACTGTTAAGGAAAAGTTTATTCGTATTTGACAGGAGCAGTAGTTTAAGAGGTTACAATATTAAGAGTTACAGTTTGCTCTCAATCTGTGATGTTGAAAGATGAAGACATTAGTACTTCTGACGGCTTACTTCCAAAGAAAGTTCTGCGTAACGAGAATTTAAGGTGAGACAAAAAGAGTTTAATTATTTAAAGTGAGGTTAAAATGTCCAGTGAAGAATGGAAAATTCGCAGAAAAGCAGAGACCACTAGAAATGTAGCATCAGAAATTAAAGACCATGTTGAAGTCTGATTGTAAATCTATCCAGATGATGGGAAAAAGGAATTCAGTTTGTGTGTTTTGTGATCAGAGAAACAACACATGAATCAACGAAATTACAGTCCATTTTAATTACTTGTTGGGCATGAAGTGAGAAGATCAGAAAAATTCTTTGAGGATAAATTGTTAAGTCAGAATTAACAGACCACGTATTTGGAGTATGCATAAAAAATTGATCATAACTAAATAGAGTGGGGACAGTGGCTGGACAGCATTTGAATGTATCACACCATACAATGGAACAGAAAGCATACATGAAATAAAAACTGCCGTTTTGCTCCCGGGCATAAGGTGTTCATAGTATTTCCAGTGTTAGGTGAACCTTTACAATTAAGGTTCAGCGTAAATTATCGAGGCAATAGCATAATTCAGTGTGGTGAACTCGATACAGAAAGGAATCTCACAAAGTGTGTCATGTGAATATGTTCAAAAGGTGTTTGGACAGGGAAGGAAAGCAAAAGGAGACTATGGTATTGATTACAACACAGAAGGGAAACCCAAGTTCAGATGATTCTGAATCGAACATACCTGAAATTAAATTGGGCAATGACGAAGTTGTCAAAACTGGGATAAATTATTCAGATACCTTCCAGTGGAAAATCGAAATGACCTGAACGTGTTATTACGATCATATTGGGTGATATGTGGAAATAACATGGCTAGTACTAAGCGAATTATTTGTGATTGAGGACGTGAGGACTGGAGATGATGGAGACCAAATCGAAGGGTATGGTGATGTAAAACCACAAACAATCAGGGAGCATCTGAGGAGCAGGAGAATCGAAGTCTCTCTAAGATAACATCTCCATCAGAATGGTTAAATGAGTATAGGAAGATAGTCTACCAGTATACTAATGGCAAAAGGAATCTTGGTTTTGTATTCTTCCCCTTAAAAATGGGTGGCACGGTGCCTCAATGGTTAGTACTGTACCGGGAACCCGGGTTCGATTCAAGCCTCGGGTGACTGTGTAGAGTTTGCACATTCTTTCTGTGTCTGCGAAGGTATGCTGCAGTTTCCTCCCATAGACCCAAGATGTCCAGGTCAGGTGAATTGGCCATGCTAAATTGTCCCAGAATGTTAGATGGATGAGTCAGAACGAAATGGATCTGGGTGGGCTATTCTTAGGAGGGTCGGTGTGGACTTGTTAGGCCGAAAGGCCTGTTTCCACACTGTACGGAACTATGAAAATAAAAATCAAAGAGTCATCTATGAGCGTAAGCACTGCAGTATAACTTGCTTTTTCATATTTATTGTCACATGTCCTCACTCAAAGTTACACGTTGCAACACACCACACAACTTGAGGTGCGAAGATACACCACGCTAACCGCGCCCCCCCTCATTTCAGAAAATCCAAAAGTGGTTAAATGTAAAACACTGTTGTTTTACGCTAAAAGTGTAATAATAAAGAAATACGTTTCAACTCCGAATTCATAAGTGCCTGGTCATGCTGGGTTGATACTGATCACAATGACTCGACGTCCCTCGATTCTTTGTTGTACAGCCTGTGCCCGCTCCATGGTGAAATCCTACATGAGTACTTACTGTGAATAAAAACACGGAAGCTCGGGAACTCGGGGAAATAAATACATGTCGTGAAGTTTTGAAATTAGGCCACATGATGGAACAGGAATTCTGGAGGTCTGTAATATGTTAACTGGAGATAAATGTCTGGTGGTTTACAGGTTTGCCCCAGGTCATTGTGGGAAGCTAGGGAGACATTTTGGACATTTTGATTCCTGAAGAAGGGCTTATGACCGAAACGTCGATTCTCCTGTTCCTTGGATGCTGCCTGACCTGCTGTGCTTTTCCAGCAACACATTTTCAGCTCTGATCTCCAGCATCTACAGTCCTCACTTTCTCCTCGAAGACATTTTGGACACCATTGGTGAAATAGTTGCATCGTTCCTCGGAGCTCTGGGGAAGGGTCACTGGATCCAAAACGTTAACTATCACTTCTCTGCACATATGCTTCCAGACCTGCTGAAATATATCGCCAACCTTTGTTTTTGTTAATGCTTTACAGTGTCAGCAGTTCTTTCGTTTTTTATTATTTGTATCATTGATAACCACGGTTGCGGTTCTGGAAGAATGGAAGACAGCTCATGTTGTGAAAGGGGTGCTGCTGATGTCAGGCGTGGGTAACTGTTGGTGGGAAATTCTTAGAGACAGGACTTACATGCATTCGGAAAGGAAAGAACTGATTTGAGACAGTCAGCATAACTTGGTGTGTGAGGGAAAAGTCTCTCATAAACTTGACTTAACTTTTCCAAGTGGTGACAAAGCAGATAGATGAAGGTAAAGCATCATTCGTTGTCGACGTGGACATCAGAAAGGTCCAACATGGCTCTGCATGGTAGACATTTTAAAGGTAATCAGCGACAGTAGCCAATTAGATACACAATTCGCTTGACAGTCGGAGACAGAGGTCGCTGACATTGGTTCGTTGTTTCAACTAGAGGCCTGTGAGCAGCTGTGTATCACAAGGATCGGTGATTGTTCCACTGATATTCGTTATTTTATCAATAATTTGGACGAGAATATAGGAACCAGGCAGAATAAGAGTTTAGACGACTCAAATTGGCGATATACTGGACAGTAAGGAGTGTTATCTAAGCGGACAATGATATCTTAATCAACTGGGTCAGTAGGCCGAGCAATGGCACATGGTGCATCATACAGTTAAATGCCATTTGCTGCATTTTTGTTTGAAAAAACAGGGCAGGATTTACACAGTAAACAATCGAGCCCTGGGGAGTGTTGTTAAACAGACAGAACCGAGGTGCAGTTGCAGGGTTCCTTGGAATGGTTTCGCAAATTGACAGGGAAGGTATGAAATTATTAGGCACTTTACAGTCCATCGGTCAAAGAACTGAGAATAGTAGTCGGAAAGTCACGTTATGACTGCACAACGGTAAATACAATTCTTGTCGACCTGCTATATGAACGGGAAAGGATGCAAAATATTTAAATTGATGTGACAGAGACTAGAATATTTGAGGCACAATGATAGGATGGGCAGCGTCGGACTTCTTCTCGTTTGCACTGAAGGATGAGGGGTAACCTTCTGGAGGTTTATAAAATCATGTCAGACATAGATAGGAAGAACAGCAAAGGTCTTTACCCCAGGTTAGAGATCTCCAAAAGCGGAAGGGAAAGGATTACATTCACAGGGAAGAGATTTAAAAGAGATCTAAATGGTAGCTGTATTACACAGAGGGTGGTGTGTAACGAGCTACGAAACAAAGTGGTAGAGGCGAGTACAATTACAACATTTTAAAGACAGTTAGACGGGTAAATAAATGGGAAAGTGTCAGAGGGCTAAGTGCCAAATGAAGCTAAATCGGTCCAGTTACGCTTCGGAAAACTGATGAGCATGAACGATTTGGGTTGAAGTGTCTGTTTATATATAGCACTATGACTTTGCAACTCATATTTCTTAAAAAAGCCTTTCATTACACTCCAGTCATTTCCAAGTCAAATACCCTTTGTAAATGCTTTCAGCGATCTAGTTCTCCCAACTGGCTTTAATAGAGAATTGTTAATATTGATGAGGCCGTGCAGACATTCGGATCTGCAGAAGCAGAATTGTATTCAACCATAATCTATAACCTTATGTATGGGGTAATCTCTCAGTCTACCATTGCCATCAGTCTGATTATGGTCCAGTGACGAGTGTGGGTGAACAAGTTAGGGGGAGAACCATGTTTTACCCAAAACTGATGATTGCCAGCCAAAGCTGCCGACTTGACACCTTGCATTCCAAGCAGAAGAACTAGCATGTGGTACAGAGGGGGAAATCATCCCAACAATCGCACATCATATCCAAGCTTTGCAGTCCTGCCACATTCAGTCACAAATGGTGATGTAGAATTAAACAGCTCACTGGAAGAGCAGGTTCCACGAATATCCCCATCCCAAGTAAAGGAACAGATGTTCATTTCTGTACGTAAGACAAGGATGTCGTATCTGCGTCAACTTCAGCCAGAAATGTTGAGTCCATGATCGACCTCACCGTTGTCATGATGACCATAGATTCAAAGATGCCAATCATTTCCATCCGCTGCACGTAACATGGAGAAACAGCTGATCACAGTAGATATAATAAAGGCCCTTCCACCATTCCTGCCAAAGGAATGAAGACTTGTGCTGCATCACAAACGGTTCCGCTGTGGAAGCTATTTCATTCCAACTCCAACTCTGACGTCTACCCACAGCAACTTGGAAGAGGACTTAACGGTGCCCAGTCCACAAGAAGAGGTTAATTACATTCTGCACAACTGCCATCCCCATTAGGACCATCATGATAATCAAATAGGTGCGATTTCTTTTTGACAGAACTGTCAGGAAACACAGAAATAACTTGCTCAGTGTGATTTCTGATCGGTCCCGATGTGGAGGTAGAGCCGTTGTGGAAATGTCGCTGGATTACTCATCCCAAAAAAGGCTAATGCTCTGGCAGTTGGTGGAAGTTAAACAAACAATTGATAAACTATTGAAATATAAAATCTACTCTCCGTAATAGTCACCCTGAAGCGAATGGCTTTTCTAAACCCAGATTTGCTTCACCAGTATACGTGCAGGAAGTAAACTTCCCGTGAGTTCCTGGCCTGGCCTAGAAGTGTCGCCAGACACACAGACATGTGATAAACTCTACAATGCTCTCTGAAAAGACCAAATAAGACTGTCAATTGTGTCAACATCTCTGAGTTCTTCAAGTATAATCCCAGAGATAACACCCGGCAGCAGCCTTGGTATTAGAAAAGGGAACGGGATACACAGTCAGTCCTGCAGAAGCCGCATTGCTAACATCTCAGAGCTTGCAACAACACGTCCAGAGCTTTATCACTGACTGCAAAGAAACATCAAGAAAGAAATAGGCTTTTTCATATCTTTGGGATGTCCTATTCTAGTTATAGGGCGAATATCACTTCAGTGCATTTTTTCCACTCAACATGCACACTTCATAATATGATTATAAATATAAAATATGTATTATTAACGGCAGTGATCCCTTCCGTCTATCAGTTTTGCTCCAACTTTCAACATAATGTTGGCCCATTCTGTTTTTTCCACATCATTCTCGTGCTCTCCCCCCATACCTTCAGAATCGAGAAATTCTTATTTATATCATGTCTTTTGGCTTCCACATCCTCATGTGGTCGAAAATTAGTCAGGTTCATCTGTCTCTGAGTGTCAACATTTGTTCTCATCTCAATGCAGAATTGCCAGCCTGCATGTAATACTGTGATCACTTACAGTCAATGGTCAACAGAAGGCTCTCTCAAACAAGTCAGATGACCAGGCTTTTTGAACAATATTCAAGGGGCTTCCCCATGTAATTGAGCGCACGATCAGCTGAGAAGGACAGTCACAGACATTCAGTGGCCAGGAACAGGCCAAGTGTCAACGACGTGAGTCAATAATGCTGAAACCTGGCCAACGTGAAGCACCACGTGGGGCACACTGTGAAGTGAACAGGAGCGCGAGGTGAACGTTTTTTACATTCTTTCTGAGCTTTGTAAAGATGGAACCTGATCGACAAACACGAAAAGGTAGGTTAAGATACAGAGGGATATATATTTTCGTTATAATTGGACTATTACTTAATCGAAACCAAGCTTCACAATAATAGGGTTTGGCACAAGAAGGGGAATAGCTGGGTTGAGAGTTTGCCAGATCCAATCACAAGATTGAGAACATAAATTAAGTGTGTTTCATGATCAGTGAAATGGATAATTATATCACACACGCAATTCACTTAACAAATAGCCTAGATACCAGAACACCGAAAGAATATCTGTTCTGATTTTAGCACTATGCAGACCAGGGTATGCGACTGCACAATACAACCCGTCAAAATATGCAGAGAGCAAAACTCTGCATGGCATAGCAGTGCGTTGATTTTTAAAAAGTGGAATAGATGGCGTGGTGAGCTGTGTTGATGACAACACTGACTTTGTAGAATCACAGAGATTACCGCACTTAAACAGACCCTTCAATCCCACTCGTCCATGCCGACCAGATACCCGAAACTGATATATTCCGATTTGCCAGCACTTGGCCTATATACAGCTACACTCTTCCCATTCAGACATCCATCCAGATGCCTTTTAAATGCTGTAATTTGATTTTTTTCCACCACCTCTTTCATTCGATACACTGACCACAATCTGCGTGAAAACGTTGCCGCATGGTTTCCTTTTATATAATTACCCTACCAAACTAAACCTGTGTCCTGTAGTGCTGGAATCCCCCAAATATGGAAAAAACCTTTTCAATTTATTCTACCCATGCCTGTCATGATTAAAAAACCTCTGAAAGGTCACTGCTGAAAATGTGTTGCTGGAAAAGCGCAGCGGGTCAGGCAGCATCCAAGGAACAGGAGAACCGACATTTCGGGCCTGAGCCCTTCTTCAGGAATGAGGAAAGTGTGTCCAGCAGGCTAAGATAAAAGGTATGGAGGAGGGACTTGGGGGAGGGGCGTTGGAAATGCGATAGGTGGAAGGAGGTCAAGGTGTGGGTGATAGGCCAGAGTGGGGTGGAGGAGGAGACGTCAGGAAGAAGATTTCAGGTTAGGAAGGCGGTGCTGAGTTCGAGGGATTTGACTGAGACAAGGTGGGGGCAGGGGAAATGAGGAAGCTGGAGAAATCTGAGTTCATCCTTTGTGGTTGGAGGGTTCCTAGGCGGAAGATGAGGCGCTCTTCCTCCAACCATGGTGTTGCTATAGTCTGGCGATGGAGGAGTCCAAGGACCTGCATGTTCTTGGTGGAGTGGGAAGGGGAGTTGAAGTGTTGAGCCACGTGGTGGTTGGGTTGGTTGGTCCGGGTGTCCAGAGGTGTTCTCTGAAACGTTCCGCAAGTAGGCGGCCTGTCTCCCTAATATAGAGGAGGGCACATCGGGTGCAGCGGATGCAATAAATGATGTGTGTGGAGGTGCAGGTGAATTTGTGGCGGATATGGAAGTATCCCTTGGGGCCTTGGAGGGATGAAAGGCAGGCGGTGTGGGCGCAGGTTTTGCATTTCTTGTCGTTGCAGGGGAAGGTGCCGGGAGTGGAGGTTGGGTTGGTGGGGGGTGTGGATCTGACGAGGGAGTCACGGAGGGAGTGGTCTTTTCGGAACGCTTATAGGGAGGGGAGGGAAATATATCCGTGGTGGTGGGGTCCGTTTCGAGGTGGCGGAAATGACGGCGGTTGATACGCTGTATATGGAGTTTGGTGGGGTGGTAGGTGAGGACCAGTGGGGTTCTGTCCTGATGGCGGTTCGTTGGGTGCGGCTCAAGGGCGGAGGAGGGGGAAGTGGAGGGGATGCGGTGGAGGGCATCGTCGACCACGTCTGGGGGGAAATTGCGGTCATTGGAGAAGGAGGCCATCTGGGTTGTACGGTATTGGAACTGTTCCTCCTGGGAGCAGATGCGGCGGAGACGAAGGAATTGGTAATATGGGATGGCGTTTTTGCAGGTGGCAGGGTGGGAGGAGGTGTAGTCTAGGTAGCTGTGGGAGTCGGTCGGTTTATAGTAAATGTCTGTGTTGATTCGGTCGCCCAAGATAGAAATGGAAAGGTCGAGGAAGGGGAGGGAGGAGTCTGAGACTGTCCAGGTGAATTTGAGGTCGGAGTGGAAGGTGTTGGTAGAGTGGATGAACTGTTCAACCTCCTCGTAGGAGCACGAGGCACGCCGATACAGTCATCGATGTAGCGGAGGAAAAGGTGGGCGGGGGTGGTGCCAGTGTAGTTGCGGAAGATGGTCTGTTCCACATATCCTACGAAGAGGCAGGCATAGCTGGGGCCGATGCGGGTGCCCATGGCTACTCCTTTGGTTTGGAGGAAGTGGGAGGATTGGTAACAGATGTTGTTCAGGGTGAGGACCAGTTCAGTCAGTCAAAGGAGGGTGTCAGTGGAAGGGTACTGGTTGGTACAGTGGGAAAGGAAGAAGCAGAGAGCTTTGAGTCCTTCGTGATGGGGATGGAGGTATCCAGGGACTGGATGTCCATGGTGAAGATAAGGCGTTGGGGACCGGGGAAGCGAAAATCATGGAGGAGGTGGAGTGGGTGGGTAGTGTCCCGAATGTAGGTGGGGAGTTCTTGGACTAAGGGGGACAGGACCGTGTCGAGGTGTGCAGAGATGAGTTCGGTGGGGCAGGAGCAGGCTGAGACAATGGGTCGGCCGGGGCAGTCAGGTTTGTGGATTTTGGGCATGTGGTAGAAACGGGCGGTGCGGGGATGTGGGACAATGAGCTTGGAGGCGATGGATGGGAGATCCCATGAGGTGATGAGTTTATGGATGGTCTGGGAGATGATGGTTTGGTGGTGGCAGGTGGGGTCATGGTCAAGGGGGCAGTAGCAGGAGGTGTCCGAGAGCTTGCGTTAAGCCTCAGCGGTGTAAAGGTCGGTGCGCCAAACTACTACCTTGCCTCCCTTGTCTGCTGGTTTGATAGTGAGGTTGGGGTTGGAACGGAGGGAGTGGAGGGCTGCACGTTCTGAGGGTGAGAGGTTAGACTGGGTGAGAGGGGTGGAGAAGTTGAGGTGGTGAATGTCGCGGCGGCAGTTGGCTATGAAGAGATCGAGGGCAGGTAAGAGGCCAGCACGGGGTGTCCAGGTGGATGGGGTTTGTTGGAGGCGGAAGAAGGGGTCGTCAGAGGGTGGGCGAGAATCTTGTTTGAAGAAGTAGGCACGGAGGCGAAGGCGGAGGAAGAATTGTTCAATGTCACGCCGCATGTTGAACTCATTAATCCAAGAGCATAGGGGAATGAAGGTGAGGCCTCTGCTGAGAACTGATCTTTCATCCTCATAGAGGCGTAGTTCTGGAGGGATGGTGAAAACACGGCAGGGCTGGGAGCTAGGACCTGGTGTGGGGCTGGAGCTGGGAGTGGGTGCGGGATTGGGCGTGGGGGCGGGGACGGAGATTAGCGTGGGGGCGAACTGAACTGGTCCTCACCCTGAACACCTTGTCTTTCCAATCCTCCCACTTCCTCCAAATCAAAGGAGTAGCCATGGGCACCCGATGGGCCCGAGTTGTGTCTGCCTCTTCGTAGGATATGTGAAACAGGTTTCAAGTTTCAGAACATCCGTCCGATAGGAAGGAGAACGGAATTACACGCAATGTTTCTAAAAGTAGCCTAACCAATGGTCTGCACAGCCGCAACATGACCTCCCAACTCCTACACTCAACAGTCTGACCAATACAAAATACCTTCTTCACGACCGTTTCTTTCTGCGACTCCACATTCAGAAAACTATGAACCTGCACTTCAAGATCTCTTTGATCAGCATCAATCGCCAAAGAACTTAGAATAAATTGTACAAACTCTGGTCTGATTTTTTTCCCAAATGCACCAGACCGCAATCAACCAAGTTAATCTCCATGTCCGAGTCCTCACTCCATTAGCCCATCTGCTTAATATCCTCTTGTACATTGAGGTGACAGTCTTCTCTGCCCATTACACCTCCAAATTTGTTGTCATCTGCAAACGTACTTACCATACCTCATGTGTTCACATGTAAATCAGTTATATAAATTACAAAAATTTATCGAAATTTATGGAACACGACTGTTCACGGACCTCCAGTCTTCAAAGTAATCCCCTATCATCACACTCTGTCTCCTACCGACGATTTGCTTTTGCAGCCAAATGGCTATATCTCCCTGTTCTGAATGCAGGTTTGTTCACTGAGCTGGAAGGGTCGTTCGCACACGTTACATCACCTGCTATGCATCGTCTTTAGCGATCCTCACGATGAAGCACTGGTGTGATAGACCGCTTTCTATTTATGTGTCTGGGAATCCTGGTTTTTGATTGCATTTGCTGTGGTGTCATCACTTCCAATGGTGATGTCATTTCCTGTTCATTCTTTCAGGAAATGCTAAATGGGATCCAGGCGAACTTGTTTGTTGATAGACTTCCAGCTGGAATGCCATGCTTCTAGAAATTCTCGTGCATATCTCTGTATGGCATGCACGAGGATGGATGTGTTGTTACAGTCGAAGTATTGTCCTTCCTCATCTGTGGATATCTAAGAATATCAGTGAGAGTGATATTGCGGAATACAGGGTTAACGGTAGGGTTCTTAGTGAGGTGGAGGAACAGTGGGATCTTGGGGTCTATGTTCATAGGTCTTTGAAAGTTGCCACTCAGGTGGATAGAGCTTGTAAGAAGGCCTATGGTGTATTAGCGTTCATTAGCAGAGGGATTGAATTCAAGAGTCGTGAAGTGATGTTGCAACTGGACAGGACTTTGGTTAGGCCACATTTGGAGTACTGTGTGCAGTTCTGGTCGCCTCACTTTGGAGAGAGTGCAGAGGAGATTTACCAGGATGTTGCCTGGAATGGAGAATAGGTCGTACGCGGATAGGTTGAGAGTGCTACGCATTTTCTCATTGGAACGGCGAAGGATGAGGGGTGACTTGATCGAGGTTTATAAGATGATCAGAGGAATAGATAGAGTAGACAGTCAGAAACTTTTTCCCCGGGTACAACAGAGTGTTACAAGGGGACTTAAATTTAAGGTGAAGGGTGGAAGGTATAGGGGAGATGTCAGGGGTGGGTTCATTACCCAGAGAGTGGTGGGGACATGGAATGCGCTGCCTGTGGGAGTGGTAGAGTCAGAATCTTTGGTGACATTTAAGCGGCAATTGGATCGGTACATGGATGGGTGCTTAAGCTAGGACAAATGTTCTGTTCAACATCTTGGACCGAAGGGCCTGTTCTGTGCTGTATTGTTCTATGTTCTATGTTCTATGTTCTATGTTCTAGTGGGCCGTATCTTTTTGAAACTAGTTGAAGCGCATGTGTTCTGGTGGCTAGTTTTCTTTGTATTTATCCAATGTCGTATTTATTACAGTTCATGCAGCATATTTTGAAAATGATAAAAGGTTTGCCCGATGCCTCTATAGGGTGTTTCATATTCATTAACTGCTGTGTTAGTGTGTTGGTGGATTTTAGGGTTTTATGATGCGAAAGGTCTGAGTAGTCTGACAGTAATTTCCGAGATGTCATGGATGTATTGGAGAGTGGCTCGGCTTTCTGGACATGTTTGGTCGGCTTTTTTTGGGATTGTTGCTGAGAAACCAGCGGTTTGTGATTATTGAGTACTCATTTTTTGAATACACTGTCTAGGTGATTTACCTCTGCTCTTTGTAGTTTTTCTTTGCTGCAGTGTGTGATGGCTCGTTGAAATAATATTGTAATACATCTTCGTTTGTGGATGTTGGGATGCTTGCTTCAGTAGTTCACTATTTGCTTCGTATGTGTTGTTTTCCTGTAGATGCTGGTTTGAACTTCCACATTGGCTGTTCGCTCTACTGCGACATCTGGGAAGGTCAGTTTGTTTTTGTTTTCCTCCTCTTTCGTGAACGTTATGCTGGTAAGCTTTTTATTGAACACCTTGAAGGTTTCTTCTAATTTGCTTTGTTTAGTGATGACAAATGTGGCATCCAGAAAGCGGACACAAAGTTTGGGTTGGTTTGACGGCAGAGCTGTCTGTTCGCGTCTCAGCATTATTTCCTCTGTTAAAATTCCTAACATTGGAGATCCCGTTGGTGCTCAGTTGTCTGTAGTTTTCTTTTTGTTAAAGGTGAAGTGGGTGTTAATGGATAGGTCCAGTAGCTGTAAGATATTGTCCTTGCTGATGAAGTTGCTGGAATTTGGTGTATGTGTCTTTAGTTCTTCTATTAGTGTAGTCCAGGTTGATGTTGTTAGATATGAATAGGGCTGTTACTTCAAAGGGTTTTGTCAAAGAGAAATCAATACCATCCGACAGAGCGCTACCCGCGAACAGCTGTACTTCCTGCACGAATGCCTAATGAAACAAGTGTTACAAAAATGTCTTAAATAGTATCTTAGTATCCATCTGAGTAAGAGGATTAAATATAGACCACATTGAAGACCCTACGTGCCAAACGAATGACAGAGTAAAATTACCACAGAATGCTTCAGGATATGCTTTTAATAAGGCCCACAACAGACTCCATAAATACAACTGGGAAGATTTGCGACACAAATCTTCACTCTCTTATGTAATGGGCTATGAATGGAGAGACAAAGTTGAATCTGCTATCGACATTAGACAACGACAAACACAAAAAACATGGAAAACTAGATCTGTTGAAACACATAGACAAGATTACACAAAATAACAACACAGAGAGCACAGATGCATGGATTTAAAAAAATAATCTTAACAATCTTGAATACACATTGAAAAAACCATCTTAGTTACAAGATTAGGATGCAGACGAGAGCGATTTATTAACAACGTTAGAAACCACATTGAACGACAGCCACCTCAAACAATAAACCAAGCAAACCATCGGAGAGACAGTCGCTCCAACACGAAGTTGGAAAAGGAAGGAAATACACTCAATCCACAAGAAAGGAGCGCACTAGAAAAATGTCAATAAAGATAAAATCATTATTATTCCAACTGCACAAAAAAGACGATTGCCAGTCATTTTAAATCAAAGATCCTACATTGACAAAGCGAACGCACTACTTCAAATACCAACACTTAACAACAAGTGCCGATAGACACGACCCCACAACTAGAGAACCGAATCACAGCCCTGTACAAAAACCTTCTAAAATCTGGAGAACTAATTAAGACCGTTCTTCCAAAAAATGAAACCACGGATGACACAAAATACACAAACCAGGAGACTTCTGAGACCCTTAGTCTCGCTACCTGGAACACCAACTTACAGGCTGGCCAAAGAGCTAAAACAACGTCTAAAAAACTTAGTAGAAGACACTCGCCATTCCATCCACTCCACCCAAAACTTCCTGAAGACTTTCAAAGATAGCAACATAGATGAGGATGACTTTGACTGAACTGCCCTGTTGACATCCATAAAAGTCAAACTGGACAAGGAAACACTAACGACACACAAATGAACAGGGTCCGCGTTTTCTCATCAACACCGTTTTCTATTTCATTCGAGGAACCCTTTGTGCTGCAATTTTCTTTGATTTCCTCCACATTCAATACTAGCTTGACTTGCGGCTCTCAGTGCCAAAGTACATGACCTCACGCTAAGTTTTTACAATAAACTCCATCCGTCAATTATTTGCCCATTCACTCAGCTTATCTACGTTCACTTTGAGATTCCTCACATTCTTACTGCAACAAGCCTTCCCTCATATATTTTACTCAAAGGCAAACTTAGATAATTATCGCACTGAGCTCCCACTGATGCCATCGCAATGATATTTGTGATTATCCAGGAGATACATTACCCGTCATACTGTGAGCTCCAGTCTTGTGTAGGGACCTTTATTTTGTAGTACCTGAAGATAGTCTCTTGAAACCCCAATGAACTGTCTGCAAGGATTTCAAGTAAAATATCGCAGGGCAAACATCATTTCCCTTTCACAAAACCATGTTGATTCTGCCTAAAGCTTGTCGAAATGCCCTGGAAACCCTTAAAAGAAAAACACGCTCTAACATGATTCCCTGTTTTCTGTCTCGCTGTCTTGTAGAAGGCAGGTGCGACTTTGGAGATTCTTCAGTTTCGTTGGAATACTCTTGTAATCTGGCTAGTTATGGAATATTTCACGCAATGCCGTCAGTTACTCTGTAACCACTTCTTTGAAAACTGTGTATCAGTTGCTGCCAACTTGTCTACCTTTAGTTTCACCGTTTTATCCAAATCATTGTTCCTTTGTGAGGGACCATTTGAGTACTTGCCTCCTATTAACACCTTACTTATATCATTGAAATACATAAAGATTCCCCCTGTGAACAACAATGTTAAGTAGGTTTAAATTCTCACTTTTTCCCTTTTAACGAATTCCCTCATCACATACTCCAGGTCTCTTGTGTATACTTTCCTGACTTTCTCGCTTCCAAGTGTCAAACATTAATCTTGAACTACAACTACTGGAAAATCTGTCCGACACTAGTTCTCAACAAATTGTGATTGAGGGGAATCCTTGACAGCCTTTTTGAACTATGGGTAGTTCATCTTCTGATCAAGTCTTTCTTTTCAAACAGAAACAATTATTGCTGAGCGTAATGCAATGTTTGCTTAAGTGTCCGCCTATCTACACACACGAATATTCACCTGGATATATTTTCACATCCAACATAAGATAGAAAACTGCAATTTCGATGTCTGATTGTTTTCAATGATTTGCATGCGGCTGAACACTTTATCATCTGAAAATGATAAAATTATCCCAGTTGCTGTTCTCTCTGTCATTTCCGTTTGATGATTCCATATTTCACGAGCAAGCGTCCTACATGACGTCCTTTTCTGTCAATGACAAATCCCCGCAACTGTAGTGGACATGATCTTCAGCTGTTCCTGTCCTATCTTCTTCTACTAACCCCTCAGCCTTCCCCGCCTGCCCAGAACAATGACAGAGATCCCCTAGTCCTCACATTCGACTGCACTAGAATCAACATTCAGAGGATCATCCTCCACAACTTCCTACTCCACCAGCAGGACAGCACTATCAAACACCTCTTCCCGTTCCATCCACTGTCGGTAATTCACAGGGACCATTCACTCTGTGACACCCTCCATCCTGGTGAAAGAGAGGACTGCAAATTTTGGATATTAGAGTCGAGAATGTGGCGCTGGAAAAGCACAGCAGGTCAGGCAGCATCCGAGCAGCAGGAAAATCGACATTTCGGGCAGGAATGAGGCTGAGTGCTTCTGGGGTGGAGAGATAAAACGTCGCTTTTCCTGCTCCTCGGATGCTGCCTGAACGGCTGTGCTTTTCCAGCACCACACTTTTGACACCTTCCACCACCGCAAACACTTCCCTACTCCCCCAAAACACTTTTCATGCAATTGCAGAAGATGCAACGCTTTCGTATTCACCGTTTCCCACTATCCCGTCCAAGGCCCACACCTTTTAGATGAAGCAGTATTTCATTTGTACTCTTTCAAACCAGTCCACTGTAATTGCTGCTCACAATGCAGTCTCCTTTACTTTGCTGAGGCTGCGAAAAAAGTCTGCTTGAGAAGCAATTCCAACTGTCTGTAAGAATAAACATGGCCTTCTCATGGCTTCATACTTCAATAATCTATCTTGCTCTCATGCTGACATTTCGGTCCTGTTTTCCATTTAAGCACAACCCATGCTCTAGTCAGACGTCAATTTACATTTAGGTACGTTCTAGCCTGACGGAGTTAATATTCAATTCCGTAACTTCAGGGTTTATTCCCATCATGACTGTTCTCCATTTTTTTTACATTCACCCTCTTCGTGTCCCTTATAAATTGATGTGGCTGAGTCTTGTTTATCTTTCATTCAAAAGACAGAACGTCTTTGCCCCATTCATTCACACCTTAATTTATATTAATCTAATATCTATATCTCTTTCACCACAATTGAAAGCCCATTGTTTTGTGGCATTGCTCCTCCACGTGCTGTGTTTCCTGCCATCCAACCTTCCCCCCTCCCCCGCCACCTCTGTGAAGGCATTAAAAAGCCGATTTTCCAATCTTTTTTTCAGTTCTGAAGAAGTATTACACTGGATGTGAAATATTAAATGTATTTCTCTGTCTCTACAGATGCTGCCAGACCTGCTGAGCTTCTGCAGTCTGCAATGGGCACAGAACAAAATTTCAATTAAACAAGTAGCTATGGATACCGGAAATGAAAATGAAAATAGCTGGAGAAACTAGAAGCGAAGAGGAATGCTCTCTGGATTTGAAAGACTAACTCTGCTTTTACTCCACAGTTGCGGCCAAACTTGCCTCGGTTCTCCAACAATTGTAGCTCTTGAACAAGTTTCAAAGGCGTGTGTTAGAACTGATAAAACACCCTGTTCGACATGGAGTGTCCTACAATGGGAAGTGAGCGATAACACAAGGTGCACAAATTCATTGATTCTGAATTTGGTATCACTGACAGCGCAGAGCTCTTAACCACGGGTGAGAAGAGAAACAGAGGGAAATACATTCACATTAATCTTCTCACAAACTTTGAACATTCACATTAAATACAGAAGATGTGCCTCCTGGAAGGGAGAAGATTCAGATGATATGTCAATGATATGTTTTGAGGAATGAGTCAAACTGGATGCGTGACACCATGGCGAGACGCTAACAGAATGAGAATATTAAAGTAACCACATCAGAGTCCAGAGTAGGTCACTGAGCTCAGGATTAATGGGTGAAGGGCTCTTGGTCTAAGCTGGGGACAGCCAGCACAATGGTATTACAGGTATTGCAGCTCAGAACTCGGCATTCATGTGCTGCTGTAGAAGCCATCAGCAGCAGCAGCAGAATAGTGTTCAATCACAATCTGTAAATTTTCCCCCCGGGATAATTCCTCAGCCTACCATTAACATCAACTGATCTATTCTTCAGTGATGAGTGTGGCGAACATGCATGTGTCAGAGCCATATGGACGCAAAAATATTGACATTTCGGTATAACTAACGCACTTGATTGCTGACATTCCAAGATGCAAAACCAACATCTGTTGTGCTGGGCCTTTCAGTCAATTGTATGGATAAGCAATGGGGAATGACCACATTAAATAAAATCTGATCAGATCGAAGCTGTGCCGTGCTTCCAGATACAGTCATAAATGGAGATGGACTATGTAACATCTGACTGGAGAACAGGCGTCCATGTCGTTGTTTCCTACTCAGTGATTTACGATATCGCTGGTTGTACCATAATTTGCTGCCCATATCTAACTGACAAGAGGGAAATTCAGAGTCAAACACATTGTTTAGATTAGACTACTCACAGTGTGGAAACAGGCCCTTCGGCCAAACAAGTCCACACCGACCCGCAGAAGCACACCCACCCAGACCCATTGCCCGACATTTAGCACCTGCACCTAACAGTATGGGCAATTTAGCATGGTCAATTCACCTAACCTACACATTTTTGGGCTGTGGGAGGAAACCGGAGCACCCGGAGGAAACCCACGCAGATACGGGGAGAATGTGTAAACTCCACACAGTCAATCACCTGAGGCGGGAATTGAACCCGGGTCTCTGGCGCTGTGAGGCAGCGGTGCTGACCACTGTGCCACCGTGCAATTGTTCTACCAACTTGCTATCTGAGTTCTCTAAATATTCCTCCTGAGCATCAAACTATACCATATCCACCAGTTCCTAATTGTTAATGTCTACAACATATATCTTCAAGGAATAATAATATAAATTTTCATAAAAAGGCAGTCATTCTCTTGAAGTTTGCTTTTACTTTCTAGGTGAAATTGAGGACTGCAGATGCTTGAGAGTTAGAGTCGAAAAGTGTGGCACTGGAAAAGCACAGCTGGTCAGACAATTACCAAGGAGGAGGCGATTACAAGTTTCGGGCAAAAGACCTTCATCAGGTTTCTGGGGTGAAGGGAGAACGAGGCTGAAAGGCCCTCTTTACCTGTCGCTGCATCCGTCTTCTTTCCCACCTATCTGCTGCTCAATCCCCTCCGACCTGTCATTGTAAATTCTCATCTGTATCTACCCATCACCTTCCCAGATACCTTTTGCCAGCTTCCCAGATACCCCACGCCGTATTGATCTCTCAGCCTCTTGACACCTCTGCACCAACATTACTGATGAAGTGAATATGGCCGAAACATCATCTCTCCTGCTACTTGGATGCTGTATGACCTCTTGTGCTTTTGCTGCCCCACACAGTTCTACTAGCATTTTCTAAGTGTGCAATATTACATATTTTATAGTAAATTCCAACACATTCCCCCGCGTGGACGGCAAGGCAACTGGTCTGTAGTTCTCGACTCAACCTTTTCTTCCATTGTAAAGCCATTGGAATGCAATTCTATACTTCCAGTTTTAAAGTAGAAAATGCATGCTCTCCCAGGCAATCAATATGTCGATTTCTGCTTGCTCTGATATTCCGGTATCTAGTGTATCTGATCCGTCAGACTAATCAATGCTCAATAAAGCGATGTTTCCAATTACTACCTCGTCACTGATACAAATGCTTGGGTTTTAGTTACATAGATTCCTGCGTCATACGTTTTTCCTGGGAGATTTTCTAGATCTTCCTCCATGAACACAGTCACAATGTAACTGTCTAATTGCTCTGTCATTTTTCCCTCCCCATAATATATTATCGTGCTCGCACATTAACTGCTCCACATTTCAAGTTGCTTTTATTCTCCTCTTAAGTATTGATAGAAGCTTTTCATCAGTCTTTATGTTTCTTGTTATTCTGCATCCTTGTTTTCATTTTTTGATTTCCTTATCTGTTTCTTGATCATTCATTGTTGTTTCCCAAATTTCACTGAATTCACGCTATCTGACATTTTTCTGAGCCATTTCCTTTGATCTCATAAAACTTTCAGCTTTTGTTGTTAACCATTATTCCATCACCTTTCTCTTTTGCTATTTGCACCCTCAAGGGATATATGTACACTTTGTACCCTGGAGTTTTTCAGTAAGTAACAGTCATTGCCTGTCTTTTTGAAACCTTTTTCAAGTTCATATCCAATTCATTGAAGCCATCATATTCTTCACTACTTCTTGGCTGACGGGACTCAGGCACTTGCAATTGAAAAACAAATCTGGTTTGTGTTCAGACGTCATGCCAATTTCTCTATTCCCAATAGCTCCTTTACAGCAAGGTTTTCAATTAGCTCTTTTCATCACACAACAGCAATTCCAAAACAGCCTGATCTGATATTTTCTGCTCAACAGACTGTTAAAGTGAACTATTTCATTCATGATCATGATATCCATTTCTCCCTGCATTAGCATTCCCATGGTTTAATACGGGTTGGACGCAAATTGAATTGCTTCTTCATTTCTGTTGTATCCACAAACTGGTTTATCTAATTTCCTGATTTATACCATGCCCAACTTTCGCATTGCAGCTTTTTTTTTTACTATGCATCTCCCCTCAATGTTTGCTTCCTCTTGCTGTTTCTAATCTCCACCTTATCAGATTCAGTGGAGTCTGAGTGACGTGAGCTCTGGGAGATTGACAGTAGATACAGGGAAGGTGATTGGCAAGTCTGACCTCAGCATTAATATCATGTTGCAAGAGGAGAAAGTGAGGACTGCAGATGCTGGAGATCAGAGCTGAAGATGTGTTGGTGGAAAAGCGCAGCAGGTCAGGCAGCAACCAAGGACCAGGAGAATCGACGTTTCGGGCATACCGCCCCCCCCCCACGCCGATCTCCGTCATAACGCCCAACTCCGCACCCACGCCGATCTCCGTCCCCGCCCCCACGCACAACCCGCCCCCAATCCCAACTCCAGCCCCACACCAGGTCCCAGGTCCGAGCTCCCAGTCCTGCCGTGTTTTCACCATCCCTCCAGAACTACTCCTCTCTTAGGATGAAAAATCAGTCCTCAGCTGAGACCTCACCTTCATTCCCCTACGCTCTCGGATCAACGAGTACAACACGCAGCGTGACATCGAACAATTCTTCCGCCGCCTTCACCTTTGTGCCTTCTTGTTCAACCAAGACTCTCGCCCACCCTCTGACGACCCCTTCTCCTGCCTCCAACACACCCCATCCACCTGGACACTCCGTGCTGGCCTGTTACCCGCCCTCGATCTCTTCATGGCCAACTGCCGCCATGACATTAAATGCGTCAACTGCTCCACCCCTCTCACCCACTCCAACCTCTCACCCTCGGAACGTGCAGCCCTCCACTCCCTCCATTCCAACCCCAACCTCACTATGAAACCAGCAGACAACCGAGGCGCGGTAGTAGTTTGGCGCACCGACCTTTACACTGCTGAGGCTAAACGCCAGCTCGTGGACACCTCCTCCTACTGCCCCCTTGACCATGCCCCACGTCCTACCACCAAACCATCATCTCCCAGACCATCCATAACCTCATCATCTCAGGGGATCTCCCATCCACAGCCTCCAACCTCATAGTCCCACAAACCCGCAAAACTCGTTTCTACCTCCTGCCCAAAATCCACAAACCTGACTGCCCCGGCTGATCCATTGTCTCAGCCTGCTCCTGCCCCAACGAACCCATCTCTGCATATCTCGACACGGTTCTGTCCCCCTTAGTCCAAGAACTCCCCACCTACGTTCGGGACACCACCCACGCCCTCCACCTCCTCCATGATTTTCGCTTCCCCGGTCCAATGCCTTATCTTCACCATGGACATCCAGTCCCTGTACACCTCCATCCCACATCACGAAGGACTCAAAGCCCTCCGAATCTTCCTTTCCGGCCATACCAACCAGGACCCTTTCACTGACATCCTCCTTCGACTGACTGAACTGGTCCTCACCCAGAATAACTTCTCTTTCCAATCTTCCCACTTCCTCCAAACCAAAGGAGTAGCCATGGGCACCGCATCGGCCCCAGCTATGCCTGCCTCTTCATAGGATATGTGGAACAGTCCATCTTCCGCAACTACACTGACGTTTTCCTCCGCTACATCGATGACTGTATCGGCGCTGCCTCGTGCTCCCACGAGGAGTTTGAACAGTTCATCCACTTTACCAACACCTTCCACCCACCTCAAATTCACCAGGGCCGTCTCAGATTTCTCCCTCCCCTTCCTAGACCTTTCCATTTCTATCTCGGACGACCGAATCAACATGTACATTTAATATAAACCGACCGACTACAACAGCTACCTGGACTACACCTCCTCCCACCCTGCCCCCTGTAAAAACGCCATCCCATATTCCCAATTCCTTCGTATCTTCCGCATCTGCTCCCAGGAGGACCAGTTCCAAAACCGTAAAACCCAGATGCCCTCCTTCTACAAGGACCGCAATTTTCCCCCAGACGTGACTAACGAAGCCCTCTACCGCATCTCTTCCACTTCCCGCTCCTCCGGCCTTGAGCCCCGTCCCTCCAACCGCCACCAGGACAGAACCCCACTGGTTCTCACCTACCACCCCACCAACCTCCAAGTACAGCGTATCATCTGCCGTCATTTCCGGCATCTCCAAACGCACCCCACCACCAGGTATATATTTCCCTCCCCTCCCCTCCCCTATCAGCGTTCCGAAAAGACCACTCTCTCCGTGACTCCGTCGGCAGGCCCACACCCCTCACCAAACCTACCTCCACTCCCGGCACATTCCCCTGCAACCGCAAGAAATGCAAAACTTGCG
This sequence comes from Chiloscyllium plagiosum, assembly GCF_004010195.1. NCBI lineage: Eukaryota > Metazoa > Chordata > Chondrichthyes > Orectolobiformes > Hemiscylliidae > Chiloscyllium > Chiloscyllium plagiosum. The sequence continues at coordinate 65,327,389 of NC_057717.1, read as the reverse complement.
CCCACACCTCCCCCCTTACTTCGCTCCAAGGCCCCCATGGATGCTTCCATATCCGCCACAAATTCACCTGCACCTCCACACACATCATTTATTGCATCTGCTGCACCCGATGTGGCCTCCTCTATATTGGGGAGACAGGCCATCTAATTGTGGAACGTTTCAGAGAACACATCTGGGCCACCCGGACCAACAAACCCAACCACCCCGTGGCTCAACACTTCAACTCCCCATCCCACTCCACCAAGGACATGCAGGTCCTTGGACTCCTCCATCGCCAGACCATAGCAACACGACGGTTGGAGGAAGAGCGCCTCATCTTCCGCCTAGGAGAACCCTCTAACCACAAGGGATGAACTCAGATTTCTCCAGTTTCCTCATTTCCCCTCCCCCCACCTTGTCTCAGTCAAATCTGTCGAACTCAGCACCGCCTTCCTAACCTGCAATCTTCTTCCTGACCTCTCCGCCCCCACCCCGCTCCGGCCGATCACCCTCACCTTGACCTCCTTCCACCTATCGCATTTCCAACGCCTCTCCCCCAAGTTCCTCCTCCCTACCTTTTATCTTAGCCTGCTGGACACACTTTCCTCATTCCTGAAGAAGGGCTTACGCCCGAAACGTCGATACCCCTGTTCCTTGGATGCTGCCTGACCTGCTGCACTTTTCCAGCAACACATTTTCAGATCATGTTGCAACATCATATCTCTTTTCTGAAGTGACCATGTGAAACGTTTACCAGATCTGCTGTTATTCTGGTGGAGCCGGCAAGCACAATGACCTTTCAACAGCGCTGTGTGTTCCCCTAGAGAGCTGCTATTGTTCTAACCTGTCTGCTGGGAACCTTTTATTAGGCTGGCAAAATATTGCTGCTGCTGCTCAGGATCGTAGTGAAGTCACAATTTGAGCAGTTTGTACAGATCTAACTGCCTCACTGAGGAAAGGGCATTTGAATTAACTCAGAGATTATTCCCTCAGAGTATTTCTGAAACAACGCTGTTCATCATAGAATCATTATAGTTTAGAAACAGGGTATTTGACACACCTCCTTCACACTAATCCTCCACAGACAATTCCGTGCACACTCACACCCTACCAAATCTCTATCACTCTGCATTTTCCATCGTTAATGCACCCAGCCTGCATGTCCCCGGATATTGCAGACAACTTAGCTTGACCAATCCACATGAGCTGGTCATCTTGAACAGTGTGGGGAAGGAGGAATGACTTGCGGAAACCCACTCAGGCAAGGCGAGAATTTGCAAAATCCACTCAGACAGCGACCCCTGACTGGAATTGAACTCAGGTCTTTGATATTGCGATACAGTCGAGCTAACCACTGAGCTACCCTGCTTGGACTAAGGAACGCTCCTGCACAATGAATCATCAGCAAAGCCTTGTTTCTGCCCTGAATCGGAAAGAAAAGCTTTCCTCTCTGAATTGAATCTGACAACCACTACACCAGAGAAACACAGTGTGGCTGTTGACATTCAGACGCTTCTGTGCTGTCACGCATCCTGGATCCATTTGCACGAATCACGTTATATTTTGTTGCGTTCAACTTGAACAGAACTCACCTGCAACAAGATGCAACTTATCAGAATAAATGGTAGCAATGGGATACAAACCCACACCTACTTTGACACCAACGCCTAAATCCAGCACCTAAGCCAACTCAGCCACGCTACCACGTTGAACTAAATCCATGAGAGAGATTTGCAACCAGCTATTGAGGGTATTCCTGCATATTTCGCTGCACAGGGAAGTGATAAAACCAGTGAGCCATCATTGAACACTTAACACGAAATAGTCTGTCTGGGAGCAAACCCAGGTAACAGGAGTGGGAGCACTGTTTCCTTTAAACACGGGAATCACGTTCAGTCAATATCTGTCTCCTTCAACATCGCCAAGTGGAATCAACATCCTGGTGGAACAGCAAGATGGGGTTGTGAGAAGTTTAAGCAAGAACTGACCCATGTGAGGTATCGGCACAGCTACGGTTTAAACCCCAGATATCTGTGTTTAACGAGATGGCACTTTAACCAACTAAGTCCCAACGCCATGTTAACGGATGAGAGAGGGATGGGCAAGATGATGCAATGTCTATTAAAATTTACAAGATTTTGTTTTAAAGCTCACCAATAGAAGGCAATTGCACAGCCAATTGAGGAGTCCAATTCAGATATCGAACCTGGAACATAGGAACAGCAAGAGACACTTCTTCAACCCTGTTGTAACAGATAGGGAGGAGGCTGTTCAATTCTTGTATCCTCATACACTTTCAGATAGAAGCCAATTAGCCCATCCACACTACAACATAGGAGCCATAATAGACTAGGCAGCACTTGTATCCTGATACACAACAGAACAATAAGACCATTCAGCCTTCTCAATGATGCAAGACAAGAACTGAAAGAAGCCACAAAGTGAGTTGAAATTGTTAGCTTAAGGCAAGGCTATTTCGCGCATTGAGTGTGTTGCACACGAACAGCAGAAAGACGTGAAGCCTTTTCAGTTTGTTTTTAAGTAAACATAAGGAGGTAATTCAATCGCATTTCTGTTGAATTGGATCAGGAGCAAAACAGTCACTTTCTCAAACTCATTTCAGCGATGAAGGAGAAGACTATTCAGGATCTCGAGCCTGTTGTGGAAGTATTTGAAAAGTCACTTGAGCCTCTTGAAATGCTGCACCATGGCAGGAAGATTCTGTAAGTCCCCAAACGTCTCCACAACAACACGAGGAGAACATTCAGATCTTGAGCGGCTTGGTCAGGAAAAGGAACAGGACATTCAGAGCATCGAGACTATAAAGTCGGAAAACCCGGAGTACATTCAGCCATTGAAGTAAACCAGGTCACAAATGAATCCACTCGCCAGTCATACCAATACACAGCGATTGGAGCAGATCTTTCAATGCTTTGTGTCTGTTACACAGGAAATGAATTGGGAACGCAGAGGTTGTAGAAAGGGAAGAACTTAGAAGAACCAGCTCCACGAGGGAATATAAAGCAGTGCGCAAACTATCGGAATTGAAGCTATTGTTGAAACCTGTTATTAAGAGATTAATAATAGTGGATTGTCAAAGTTCAAGTAAAATCCATCACAATCACCATGATTTTAAGAAAGACAAATCGAGTTTGAATTGTTTGTCGGAGTGTATTTATAAATGTGTCAAACAAAGTGAATGAAGGGCATCCTATCGATATATTGCAACTGGATATCCAGATGGCATTGCCCTAAGGTAGCCCACAAAAACGACCATGCAATACAAGCGTCCACCGGCTTTGTAAAAAAATATTATTTGCTTGGAGAGATGATTAGCTAACCAATGAATGCCATGCTATGGATGTACTCGTGTTGGATTGGCTTGGATAATGCCAAAAATATCACATGACACTAGTTTATAATCCAAATGGAGTTTTTTGAAAACACTAGCTTTTGGAGCGCTGCTCGTTCCTCAGGTGTTAGTGAAAAAGAAGACCAGAGAAAGATAATTTATGAGGAAAAGATCAAAGGGTCATGCAACGTATTCACATGGATTCAATACATTTAAGATGGCTCTTACATCTTTACTCAGTGAGAATGGAGGTGTTGGTCTTGATACATCAATATGCAAATCTCAACTTTATGTCAAATCACTGCTGGGAGATAACCTAATATATCATCGATGTAAAGGAGGGGACCCCTCTGGTTATACAATGTATTTTAGGTGTGAGGACTGGTTTTGAGTCTGTCTGTGTCTTCAACTGGTGTCAGACTCGTTTTGGTTCCGACGTAGGTGTGTATAAAATGTCACATTATCTGATATCTATATATTTTATGATTTTGAACAAAATATAATCTATCTGCAAATACAAATTTTCAAATGCTCTTTCACAACAAATATTTAAATATGTGTGTTTGTATGCGTGTGCAAGAGAGTGTAAATGTGAGTGTGTGTAAGGGGGAGAGTGAGAGTGTGTGTCCATTTAAGACACAAGTAGATAGAGCGGATCCCTCTCCCGACACGCTCTCATTCCATTGTTTCAGAGCTTCGCCTCTCTGCGCCTCTGCTTCACTTCTTCATGTTGCAGACCCAGTTGGTACAGCCTCCATGCTCTGTCCAGAATTGAGTTACAAAGTCCTCATTGCCCCGTGATTGTCTGAGATGGATTATAGCACAACCTCTATCAAACCATCCCGAGCAACTCCATTAACGTTCAATAAGAAGAGTCAGTCAGAAGCCCGTCAGCTTCAAGTTTGATGCCTGGTCCGATACAATAATATTTGGGCTCTTGCCCGTGTTACTGACCGCACGATCAGCTGAGAGGGACAAACAAAGGCGTTCAGAGGACTGGCACAGAACAAGTTTCAAAGATTTGATTCTGATACCATGACCAGGGAAAGATAAGATAGAAGAAGATAATTCATTAACTGAGTACATGTTGTGGAAATAAGCGGAAATAAAAGGCAGAGGTTTTACGCTTTGAGGGGTTTAATTCAAAAGAATGAGAATATATAAAAAAAAGGCATTGCCAGGTCAACTGCTATGGCACGTTACATAACATTCTTAAACTGCATCTCAGAAACGCTAGGGAATAACACACCGGTGAGCCTGACGTCAGTGTGGGCAAGATCTTGGAGGATATTCTGAGGGACTGGAAATACTTGTATTTGGAAAACAAAGGACTGGGTAGAGGTAGTCAACAGGGCTTTGTGCGTGGGAACTCGTGTGTCACTAAGTTCATTGATGTTTTTAAAAAAAGGATGAAGAAGAATGATGAAGGAACAGCAGCAGATGTTGGCGACATGGAGCTCAGTAAGTTGTTCGACAATTTTTCACATGATAGTCTGTTAGCAAAGTTAGATTACATTGAATTCGTGGAGAGCTGGATGTCATTAGCTTGAAGGTAAGAAACGAAGGTGGTGGTGGCAGGTTGTTGACAATGAAGGTCAACACATCATTTATCATCCTCATTGCTTTCTTCACCTGAAATATTACTTTCACTGACTGGTGATAAGGATATTCAGATCTCTTTTAAATGTTACAGCTACCCACCACGTGGGTCTATGTGCATTGCTCGGCGTGAAAAAGTCATTCTCGTTTTGATATCGAGCTTAAGACCACACTGTACTGCATTGACGCCAGAGGCTGCGCTGAAGAAAGCAATAAAAAGCGGATAAATCACTTTATAGATCAACCTTTTTCAAACAATCCTTTTTCAAATATCGGCTGCTGTTTTCTATCGATCACCAAAGTGAGCAAAGTCTAAATCGCCCTTTGTCTGCCATGTATTTCCTGATTCACTCTACTTGTCTCAATCAAATTAGAGCTTTACTAAACACCTCCTCATCTACTCATAACCAGACATCGTTTCGTGACATCAGCAGGCTTGGAAACATTAAATTTGAATCCTTCAACCAAATGTTTGATATGCATCGAGATAACTGGGGTCGAAGAACAGATCCTTGCGATACCACTTAAGTCTTCAGATGCAAAAACATATTGCTTTCTGTCAGCTCGCCCATTCTTAAAACATGGCAATAAATTAGCCCCAATTCCATAAGGTTTGATTTTCTCCACAAAGCTTGGGTTTCTTGACTCTTTTTTTCCGATAACCCAATGCGTTGAATCGATCGTTTCTCCATAATTTATCTACGAGTCAATGTCTCTGACATGATTCCAATACCATAAATCTATCTAGGCTTTCATTCTCAATAATTTCTCTGAAACCACTTCTTTCCTAATAAATTCATTTTTTTTCTCACCATACTTACAATTTCGAGCACTACTGATTTTTTTTTTTGCTGTCTTTCTGCCCAGGGAGTCGTAGGCAGAAAGACATGGATTTGTTTAAGAAGGATCATTCCAAATTAATCTTTCTGCTTCGGTTCGAGACAGTAACTTGCAACTTGATGTGATGTACTTGTATTTGATAAGAGAACACACAGCATACCGTTTAAAAACAGAATCTACTGGGCCCAGGTGAATGAAGCAAAGAACCAAGAGACGTGCAAGACAAAGCATTTGGGGCGCAACAACGATAGAGAGGAATACACAGCAACTGAGAGGATTGACTGTGTGTGCTCATCCCAGAAGGTAAAAGAACACTTCAATAATATCTTTACGTGAGAGAATGGCTTCATTTTCTCGATCATCCAAAGTGCAGAACATAAGATCAGGAAGCTTATGCTGGAACTGTGTACATAATAAGGTCATTCGCAGCTTGTGGACTGTGCGCAGTTCTGGGCACCCTGTCACAATGAAGGATGCAATTGAACTGGAGAGAATGCAGAGGAAATTCGTTATTCTGTGCAAGTGAAAGTACAATTATGAGGAAAGTTTGGAACAGAGGATACTGAGAGGAGATTTGATCAACAATACTGATCAACATGGTGTCCTCAGCAATGTTCTCTACTGCCACAGCGTGACATCTCAACTCCGACTCTCAACGTTTTCATTGTGACATCTAGGAAGAGGAAAGTGGGTACTTCAAATGCTGGAGATTAGATTCAAGATTAGAGTGGTGCTGGAAAAGCACAGCAGGTCAGGCAGCATCCGAGGAGCAAGAAAATCGATGTTTTGGACTAAAGCACATCGTCTGGGAAGGGGAGTCTGTTTTTGTTCTCTTCCTCTTGGGTGAATATTATACCAGTAAATATGTTGTTTATGAGATTGCAGGTTTCTTCGAATTTGTTCCATTTCGGGATGCAAAAACGTGTCATTCAAATACCGGATGCAAAGAATGGTTTGGAACATGTGAAAGGCTGTTTGTAAGAGTTTCCGGATAACTGCTTCTGCTATGAATCCTGGTATGGGTAATGCCATGCGTTTCCCGTTGATTTGTTTGTATGGCTTGTCGTTGAAAGTAAAATGGGCAGTGAGGCACAGGACTCCTACCTTGCTGTCCTTGCTGATGGAGTTGGTGCTGTTCGTTACTTATGTCCTTGGTTCCGTCTCTTAGTGTGCAGTTTGTGTTTCTTTGGCCAGGCTAATATTAATTTATTTTGTCGAAGGTAACCATGACTTCGTCTTCCCCTAGCTTGGTGCATGGGTGATGTTCAAAAATTCTTGGGTGGAGTGGATGGAGTAGTATCAGGCTTCTAATACCTGTTTTGAATTTTTGGTGAAGTTTCTTTGCTCATCTGTATTTTTGTGTGCCAATGAGTGGCACTTTGGGTCTGAAGGCACCCCCCCCCCCCTCCCGGTTTGTGTACCTTCAGTAATTCGTTGAAAAGGGATGTGCTGTATCCAAAAGGTTTCATTCTTGAGCCGTCAGTCTTTGTCATTTCGCCAGCTTTTGGAGATTCTGCAGTGCGCTGTGATCCGGTTTTCTTGCTGTGGTGTCAGGTCCATTCCAACATGTAGAAAGGTGTCATTGTCTGCGAGAAATGAGTTTGCCTTTTCAATGTATTGTGTTATGTTTGGGATGACGGCCACGTGCCCTATTTTAGTCGGCATGATGACAATACCTTTACATTTTCTGAGTCCTTCCAGGGCTTACCATTCTTGGGTATTAAGGGCGTGTCCCCATCTTTCCTTCTGTTTAGCACTGGTGCTGCTGTTGGACTGATGACATGCTGGATTTCTTCCATAAGTCATTCTCTTTTGGATTGGATTCTAGTTCTAATCGAAGTTGCTTTTGTCCACAACTCTGGAGTTGTCGATCATCCGTCTGACTGAAAACTTCATTAGTATCACAGGCAGGAAACTAGCCGCCAGGATACACGAGCACCAAATAGCCACCAAAATACATGAACAACTATCACTACTATATGTACAGACATGCACAGAAGGACACCAATTCGATAGGAGAATGAATTCATCCTAGTGCGGGCTCAATAAATGACACTTATTGTAATTCCTGGTGATGGATGAGACTCCCAGCTTTTGTGAAGTCTATTGAGTTGGGCATTTACTGCATACCTACTGGAGACAGAGAAATAGAGAGAAACGGAAAATGGAGTGATGCATTGAGTGCTACACCTGGAGAATGTTAGTGAAGCCCATAGAGATCTGGAAAATCCCACTCTCCGCCTTGGCCTGTGATACCTCATCTCTCTGGAGCGGAGAATTCTGTTCACTCAGAATTTGGAGTAGCTGGGAAAAGGTGAAGGCAGAAACAATTAGACACGCATGATGAGGGATACTCCATGAAGAGATACCGAGTGGTCGCACCAGAGTTCAGGAAGTTATCAGTACCAAACAATGGTCACTAAGAAGGTGGGTGGAATTGTATCAGTACTTAGAGATGAGTGAGTTATTAGTGGTCAGTCAATGGCCTCGTGTTATTCACAAGACAGTTCAGCAAGGGACATCCATTTGATAGATTAATATCTTTCAGGAAAGGAAATCTGTTATTAGCAGCTGTCTGGTATTTATATCATCCAGACCAAAAACAATGTGTTTGACGCTCAACTGATCTCTGAAATGGTTGAGGAGAAAGTGAGGTCTGCAGATGCTGGAGATCAGAGCTGGAAATGTGTTGCTGGAAAAGCGCAGCAGGTCAGGCAGCATCTAGGGAACAGGAGAATCGACGAGAAGGGCTAATGCCCGAAACGTCGATTCTCCTGTTCCCTAGGTGCTGCCTGACCTGCTGCGCTTTTCCAGCAACACATTTCCAGCTCTGATCTCTGAAATGGTCTAGCAAGTCACTCAGTTCAAGGCCAGCTAGGGGAATAAATACTGAACAGCGATAAACATCCACATGCCACGCGCCAAATAAACGTAACCCAACTGGGACTAGTGTCCTGGCCAATCCCGTCGAAATGTTCATGAAAAGGTATTGAAACAGTCAGAGAAGACGCAGGGACATTGTTCAGGTAAAAGAAGCTTTCGAAATTCAAAGAGGAAAAGTGAAGTATCGGAAAAGCATTGACGATATGGCTGAAGACAAGGAGAAATGAACAGGAATGGACAGAGTTGAACTAAAACTGTATATCACCTAATAGGTTAGTTAGGGAAAATGCTGAGAACGCGTAAATTATATTTATTTTCAGAAATTACCTGAAATAAAGTAGATGGACAGTGGTTGAAAAGTGAACAACTTGTAGAACATAGGTATTTAACAGTATACAACCGTCCCGAGGCGCAGGGTGAACGGGAAAACAGAATGTGTAACCCGGACAAAGGCATTACCAAAAAAATAATTGACCTCAGATTATTCACTTGAATCCCCCGAATTCAAGGTACAACTTGTCAAAAGCATCAGAAGGTGAATGAATTTTCTGCTGCTGAGTAATATTTAGTTACTCATTACGGCAGGAAACGTGAATTATTAGAATTTGTAACAAAGGCATTGTAATAATGTTGGGAGACGTCAATCTTTCCATAGTCTGGAACAGTCACACTAGCAAGAGCGATGTTCAAACAGGAGTTTCCAGAATGCTTTTTGGCAATATTTATTTGAATAACAAATAGTGCAAATAGTGCAATAGCTATCCCAGATCGTTGAGAAGATGACAGTGAGGGCAAGAGAGATATCACACTGAGCGATCCCTGCGAAATTGTAATATATTGGAATTCAAAGAGATTGTGAATTTTTAAAATGACCAGTAGGCACAGCTGATAATCATAAACAAAACCTATTACATGAGTTTGAGTGGAGAACTGGCCAAGGTAAACACGGTAAACAGGCTGAAATGTGCTGCTGGAAGTGAGCAGTGGAAACCATTCGAAGGAACGGTGTAAAATATTCAACAAAAAGATAAAAATTCAGTAAGACATTCCCAACTGTGCTTCACATAGGATGGAAAGGATCAGATATAATTAAGAATGCTTCGAAGACAAGAAAAAAAAGCTAACGGTTCTGAAGAATCTAACATTTCAAAAATATGGAAGTATTTGTTAAAGGGATTGCAAGGAGTCTCCTCGGAGTAGGAGAGTAGTGGGAATGGGAATCATTGTCAGAGCGTAATGAGAAGATAAGTATGGGGAGGGTTCAGGGCGATGGAGGTGTTGACACTGTAACAGAGAGTGGCAAGGTTCTGAAGAATATTACAGGGGCAGTATGCATTCCTGCAGCTGGAGGAGTTTTCAGCGGTAGCCACGGAAGAATGCGTTTACATTTCTGCATTCATGGTCTGAGGATATCACTGGTTGGACCAGCATACGTTCCCCACTGCTTATTGCATGGAGGTCGTTCAGAACCTGCCAGCTTGCTGTAGGTCTGGGGTAACATGTGATCCACAGTAGGAAAGTCTGTCAGATGTCCTTCCTTAAAGGACATAAATGAACCCGCTGAGTCTTTGTTTTCTCAGACAATCAACAACTATATTATGGACCTCTCACTAATGTCTTGTACAGCCACAGCATGACATCGCAACTCCTATTCTCAATGCTCTGACAATGAAGGCAAGCATCCAAAACACCTGCTACACCAGACTGTCTACCTGTAACACAACCTACAAAGAACTGTGTCGTTGCATCCCTAGATCTCTCTGTTTGATAACACTACCCAAACCACGAACATTATTTAGACAAGAACCGCCCTGGTTTGTATTCGCAAAATGCAACGTCATTGAGATCTCCACCTGCTCTACCTCAACACTAAGTCACCTTTATTGTTGATCCCGTTGTACTCGTAGATAAACCATTTCACAGTTTACTTTACAACCAATTTCAATGTCAGGAGTAAAATTGTTATACATGACTCATGTTCTCTAATACAAATCGTTTATTTAAACGATGCACAACAATGGATCCAGCTCCGAAACTCACGGCACACTGTTTTTCATAGGTCTGCACTTTGACCACAACCCACTATGAACACGCTCTGTCTTCGACCTCAATCAAAGTTTGAATCCAGCTGGTGAGCACTCCCTTGGACTGTGTGATCTTAACTTATTAACCAGTCTGGGGCGGGCAATCAACAAATAAATAATCAACGTCTGTAAAACAGTACGGCAATTAACATGGGGAATATTAATCTATATGTAAACTGGGCGAACCAGCTCGGTTACATTCGACTTGAGGAGGAGTAGGTTCAGTGTTTCCGTGATAGTTGGCTTTTACAGTATGGAATGGAACCAATGAGGGACCAAATTATCCTAGATCTGGTCCTGCGTAATGAGGCAGGAATAATTAATGGTCTGTTTGTTAGAAAACTTCTTGGAAGGAGTGATCACAGTTTTTTTTTTCAATTTAGAGGACAAGTGGAGTGTGTGAAGATAAAATGCAATACCATGGCCGTTTGCTCAAAAACAGGACACTACAATAGAATGAGCGAGGACCTAACGCAAATAGACTGGAAGCAAATATTTTAATGTGGGTATGTTGACTCGCTGCGGAGGACATTCAGAGCATGTTTTTCAAGGTGCTCAGCAAAAAACATATTCCAGCGAAAAGGGACGACTGTAAGAAGAAGGGGTACTATGCAATGAGTATCTAAGGAAATAAGGGAAGCTAATAATTGAAATAGAAGCGATACAAAGTTTTCAAAAACAGCAGGGATCGAGAAGATTTGGAAAACTTCAAAGGTAAACCGCAAGCCAGAAAAAGTGCTACAAAGAATAGTAAGGTAAAACATGAGATAAACCACCACAGAAGAAAAAGACGGTTCTAGTTCAGACAGCAAAATGTTCGATAATTATGTACAACACAAAGTAGTGGCGAAAGTAAATGTTAGTTATTTAGAGGATGAGGAGGAATATTTAGTTATGGAACACGATAAAATAGCTTAGGCATTTAGTTATGGAACATGATTAAACGACTGAGGCATTGAACAGGTTATTTGTGATCGGTCTTCACAGTGGAGGACTCCAATAATATGCCAGTGATCGATAAAGAGACGAGTGTCAGTAAGGAGAGCGCTGCTCGGAAAGCTGGTGCTTCCAAACCAAACTGTTGATATATAACCCGGTTTTGTGTGAATTTTAACTTTGTCCACACCAGTGGAACACCAGCACCTTCAGAGCTTGCTAGGAGCAACAGTCGAAAGGATTATGAATTGAATGGTAAAATGTTGCAGCACTCTGCCGTGCAGAGGGACCTAGGTGTACTTGTGCATGAGCCACATAAGGTTGGTCTGAAGGTGAAACAACTAATTAGGAAAGCAAATTAAATGTTGTCCTTCATTGGCTGAAGGGATTGAGTTTAAAAGCAGAGTGTTTGATGTTGCAACTGTGCAAGGTGCTGCCGAAGCCTGGATTATCGTATGTTGTTTTGGTATCTTTACTTGAGGAAGGATGCATTGACACAGGAGGGGTGCACAGGACGTTCACATGTTCGATTTCTAAGTTGAGAGGATTGGCTTATAAGGAGATACAAAGAGTATTTGGGGACTTTATTCATTGGAATTCAAACCAAACGGGAAGATCAGAGAAAAAATAAAACTATGAAGGGAATACAGATGATAGACGTTGAGAGGATATTTCCATTGGCTGGTGAAGCGAGGAGAAGAGGGCATAGCCAAAAGATTAGAGGGAGCAGCATTTGAACTGAGTTGAGAAGGAACCTTTACACCAAAAGTGCTTTTAATCTGTGGAATTCCTACTGCAGTGAAGCAGTTCACATTACTTCTGTAAACGTTTTAAAGCTAAGGTCGACATATTCTTGAAAAGAAAAATTAATGAAAGGATAAGGTGTGCGCTAGTAGGCTGTTCTGAATCCAGGAAAAGATAAGCCATGACTTTATTGAATGGTGGAACAGGCATGAAGGGCCAGACGACCAACCTCTGCTCGTAGTTGTTAGGTTATTTTCTTCTGCCATGCAGAACCTTTTCAAAGGCCTTGTTAAAGACCATGTCGACAAGGTGTACTGCTTTCACTTGATATACGACTTCTCTACCTCCTCAAACACCAGTCAGGTTTGTCAGAAACGACTTTCCGCGCACAACTCCATGCTGACTATTGCTCGTTACTCCTTGCCTTTCCAAATGCATGATAATCCATTCCTTCAGAATCTACTCTAACAACTAATGCACTACATTCATCAATCTTATTGGTCTTTAGTGACTGTCGATGTTATAAATATCTCTGCAAGAGGCCCTCATGTTTTTCCTGAGCAGCACGTAAAGAACTGCTATACATCTGCTCATGTCCCCAGGTTTCGGAAACCTTTTTGCATTTCTGGATTACCAGCACATCCTATTCTACAACGTGAACACTTTCCAAGATATCACAATTTATTCTCCGAACTTCCTGAGCTTCCTTTCATTCTCAATAGGAGTTCCTACAGCATATTTATTTCAGATCCCCGCCATGAACAATGGATGCACATAGACAACCTCATTGAACTCTAACGGGCCTTAGTCTCTCCCTAGCTGAGATTTATCCCTTATTGAAACTGTTCAAAACGCTTCTGAAACTTCAAATGTCCCCAAACCGTCAGTCCCCTCCCCGACCTCTATCAATTCTGTCATTAATGGTCACGCCAAAATGTAAAATCCAAACAGGTTTAAAAATATTTCCCCTTTATAAAATCACGTGTATACCATTGTTTGTAAGTGCGCAGTTATTATTTATTGTCATATCCTTTCTATTACACTCTAGCTTTTCCCAACTTACTGTCAGGCTAGCATCGTTTGGTTTCAGACAGACTGCACGAAGATTTTTGAGAATTCTTGTGTAAAAGGCAGCTTACAGGTCAGCAGGTAATAGAGAAAGTAAACAAGATGCTGTCATTTATTAAAATGGGAATGGAGTGCAAACATAGGGAGGACTTGCTAAAATTATACAAGTAACGAATCAGATGAAGCATAGAATAATATGAACAGTACTAGTGTCCGAGGGAAAGAAATTCTGGTTTTGCAGGGAGGCCAGAGAATGATCGGTTGATCTTGGGGCTCGACGGATATTCTAATCATAATGGGTTGAGTCAGTTGAGCTTGAAATTTAGAAGAATCAAAGAGAATTTCAATTCACATCCAAGATCCTGACGTATATCTGTCTGAACGCCGCTTCAGCAATTTGCTAACTTTTACACTTCTACATGATCCTGGGCAGCTTCCACCCTCTTTGCAAATAAAACCTTGTCTTGTCCATCTCATTTAAAATTTGTCAGTTTCACCTGAGACTAAGGCGCCCTCGTATTTGATATTTCCAAGTTGGAAAAGAGATTCCGACCATCCAGACTATTCACGCCTCTCCCAATGCCATATATCTGGACCAGGTCGCCTCCGAGATTCCACCACTCGCGAAAAAAAGATCCAACTGTGTCCAACCTCTCCTCATAGTCAACACGTTTTCATACAGGCAAAATTTCGACTGATACTTGTCACATTCTCATCCAGGCAACATTCTGGTAAACCTCTTCTGCAACTTCTCCAAAGCCTCCGCATCTTTCATATCTTGTGACGAATAGAACTACACATACCATTCCAAACTGAGCCGATTGAAGCTTTATTCAGTTACAGCATGACATGTAAACGTCTGCAATTAATGTTGCGATAGAGGGAGGCAAACATGCCATGGACTTTCTTTACCATCACATCATGCTGTGTTGTTATTTTCGGGAACGTATGGAAATACAATCAAGATCCATCTGTTTCTCACAGCCGGTTGTTTATCGTGTATTTTACTCTACCATTTGACTTCCAAAAAGCTTATACTTGTCACGATGAAATGCAATTTTTTTTCTCATTTTTCAACCCGTGTTCCAACTGATCGACATACTGCTACAGTCTTTCACATCCTTCCTCATTATCGACAATTCTCCCAGATTTCCCAATAACTAAATGTCTTTCCAAAAATGTCTGTAAATTTACTAATCAGAGCGCTGACATTTTCCTCTTAATCACTGATATAAATTACAAACAGAGATTGCAGCACTGATTCTTGCGTAACATCTCTGGCCACAGACCTCAAATCACAATAAACCCTCCACACACCTGTGACTACTGTGACAAAGAAAATTTTGTATCCAACTTACCAACTACCTTGGATTCCATAGATTGTGATTTGATTTTGCAGACCAACCTGCCATTGTCAAGTGCTTTAGTAATGTCAATGTTGACAAACTCCACAGTCTTACACTGAATAATTATTTTTGCCACTTCGTTTCGTTTTACTTTGTGTGAGAACCTGTGACCAGAGACCATCAAATCTCAACAAGATCTCACTCACTGAATAAGGAGATGAGGATGAATTTAGTCTCTCAGTGGTTATTGAAGCTATGGGGATTGCTTTACTACAGAGGGCTGTCGAGGTTGGTTCATTAAGTATAATTCCGATGGCGATTATCAGATTTTGATTCGTCCGGGAAAGAAGGATTACCTTGAAAGCCACGGTGTGAGTGCCGGAAGTGGATCAGTGATCGTGTGTGTTTGAGGGTTAGTTGGGATTATAGAGTTACAGAAGTCTTCAGGGGGTTGAGGTTCTTACAGGGTTGAAGACAGTTAGCAGCTGTCAGAGAATGTCAGAGAATCGTGCGAGGAAGGGTTTTATAGTTTGGAGCAATTTACAGAGTGGAGTGCCTAGATGAGATTTCAGAGGGAGGGATAGCTGTAAGGCTGTGGATCGTTACAGTGACCAAATTGAGCAGGATGTGGAAACATTCAGTGGAGTCGAGAATGTGGTAGATTTAACAACAGTTGTGGAGTCTGGAGAATATTACACGAATGGGAATTATGGCATGTACTGGAGAATATTACAAGGATAGGGAGGATGGGATGGACTGGAAAATGTTACAGGTTTAGGGAGAATGGTATGCTCCTCGGATGGGATACATAGTCTACGTAGATTTCAGTAAGAACTTCGATAAGGTTCCATATGGCAGGCTGCTCTGGAAGAATAGATTACATGGAATTCAGAGGGAGCTGACAAATTGGATACAAACTGGCTTGATGGTAGGAAACAGAGGGGAATAGTGGAAGGATGCTTGTTGGACTGGGTGTTTGTGACTATTGGAGTTCCTCAGGGAATCGTGCTAAGGCCATTGCTGTTTGTTCTCAGTTATTTCAATGAGAACGTTCAAGAATGATGAGGAAGTTTGTAGATGACACGGAAAAGGGCGGTATCGTGGAAAGTGAAAAAGGTTATTAGAAATTGTGACAGGTGGGGAAGTAAGCTGAGAAATGGTAAATAGGGTTTAATATAGATACGTGTAAGGGCTTGCATTTTGCAACATCAAGTAAAGGTAGAATTTCCATGGTGAATAGCAGAGCCTTAAGCGTGCACTGGAACAGAAGGACCTTGGAGTTCAGGTGCAGGGTTCTCTGAAGGTGGAGTCACAGGTACACAGTACAATGAAGGAGGCTTCCGGCACACTGTACTTCATCAGTCAGGACTTTAAGTACAGAAGTTGGGAAGTTATGTCGCAGTTGAACAGGATGTCGGTGAGGCTGTAGTCAGATCATTGTGTTCACCTATAGTAACCTTGCTGTGGGAAGGATATTATTAAACGAGGAAATAGTGCAATAGAAATTTAAAAGGACCGACCCAGGACTCAATGTTTTCAGGTATAGGATGAGTTTGGACAAGCAACAACATTTTTCTTTAAAGTGTAAGAGACAGAGGTGTACCTTTTGGAAGTGGAGAAAGTGAGGACTGCAGATGCTGGAGATCAGAGCTGAAAATGTGTTGCTGGAAAAGCGCAGCAGGTCAGGCAGCATCCAAGGAACAGGAGAATCGACGTTTCGGGCATAAGCCCTGAAGAAGGGCTTATGCCCGAAACGTCGATTCTCCTGTTCCTTGGATGCTGCCTGACCTATTCCGCTTTTCCAGCAACACATTTTCAGCTACCTTTTGGAAGTATAGAGGTCATGAGAGGCATGAAGAGGGTGAATACATTTTTTTTCCCCGGGTAATCGAGAACTCCCAGAGACTCGAGTCTCCCTGCCGTACATCAAAGTCATCTCGGAGATGACGACCACGTTACTCCGGCCCAAAGCATCATGGCAGCCCGAAAACCTACCACGACATTTAAACAGAATTGATGACTTTAAAGGACTGTGTACCCACAACCAGTAGATTGAAGTCATGTACAAAATACATTGCAAGGACTGCAACAAATATGACATTGGACAAGCGGGCATTAAACTAGCCACCAGGATATATGAGCATATACTAGCCACCAAAAGACATGATCAGCTATAATCGGCATCATGCACATAAACGATGAGGGACATCAGTTCGACTAGGACAATACTTCCAGCCTGTGACAGACTAAACAAGCACACTCACGAGAACTCCTGGCATTCCAACTGTAACTCCAACAATAAAGGCATCAACATGGTGGAAGAGCCCAGCGCAACAATAGAAAAATAAGGCTGAAACTTTCAAAAATGGTTCAGACAGAAGTGTCGAAGGGATAATCTATTTTAATCTCCTTCTGATGACTGTCTTCAACTAATTTGATTCAGTTCGTGTGGCATATTAAAGCAGGCTGGAGGGACTGGATAATGCAAAGGATGTGGGCCCTAATAACATTACATTCAACCTGTTCCTGCCGAGATACAGCACTGGTATCGAACTGACAATGTGGGAAACTATCGAGTGTGTCCTGTACACGCACAGACAAAACATCACTCACTGACTGCTCCATTGGTCTCACATCTATCACTAAAATTATGATGAAAAATGTCATCAGCAGTGGTGTCAAGCAACAATTCCTCAGCACCAAGTTGTTCTGTAAAGCTCATTTTGGGATCTGCCAAGGCACTCATCCCCTGGCCTCATTGAAAACTTAGTTTAAACATGGACAACAAGAAAACACACAGCTGAATTCTAAGGTGAGGCAAGAGTGGATGCACTTAACATCATTATAACTGCTCTTGATCAAGATTGGCATCAAGAATTAATTGCAAAATTGGAGCAAATGAGAAACAGGGAAACCTCTGTACTGGTTGAAGTTATACCTGGTACAAAGCGAGATGGTTGAGAGCAGCTATCTCAGCGCTGCATCAATCCCTCAGGGAAGTGTTTCTGGGCAACCCTGTAGATCAGAAGTGGAATGGTAAGATACCATAATCTGAAGATATGATGTGAGTTCGCTCTGGTTAGACAGAGACAATCGGTAGTAGTTTATCTGGACAGTGATTGTGCCACACAGAAAGAGTGGCTGAGTGGAACAGTACTGTGCAGGACAGGACAGTCAGTGCTGGAATTGGACCAACACTGTTGACATTAATCTGCATTACAATCTAGCCATCCAACTGATTGAGCTAACGAAGTCCTCACTCGACTCCTTACGGAATATATTTTAATATTAATCTGTTCAGATTTGTTGTTACACACCTTTGGAGTAGGTGGAACTCGAAGCAAGCTTCCTAGCTCAGAGGGAGTGTCATTATCAGTGAGTTCGAAGAGTGCTGTCTGTTCTCGATCCAACAATCTTCAGCTGCATCATGAATGACTATCTCTCCACCGTAAAATCGAAAATTGGGTTGTTTTACAATGATTGCATAATATTCAACATCAAATGTGATTACTCATATATGAAAAATATGCAGGCACGTGCTTAAAAGCGACAAGTCACGTTTTCCTTACACACATGCCAGACAACTATCACGTCTAACAACACAGAATTATCCCATCACCCTCAAACATTCAATGCTATCGCCACAACAGAATTCCGAAAGTCCAATATACTGGATATTACTGTTAACTACAACTTGACTGACCACATGAATTCATTATCCGTTCCAGTGAGGGGCAAATGCTAAAATGTTTTGACTCTCTGTGCCTCAGTTTATGTCTGACTTCCTGTCCTAATCAGGCACCACACTTGTCAATCGACATAAATTAATTTGCTTTAAGAGCATATCAGAGGCTATGAATCCAGTAAAAATACATTTCGTCAAGATTTCTGATAGCCCATCCGCCATCGTTCCGACCCACGTTGAAAATGCTTGTGATGAAATATACACCATGTATCAATATGAGTGCAGCTTCACCCCTCATCGACTGACACTCAGTAGCAACAATGCCTGCCATCTATGTAGTACTCTGCAGAAATTTTCGAAGAATAGCAACTTACAAAGTCCCCCTGAAAAGAAACGTCCATCAAGAAGGACAAGGGCAGCAGATATGCGAACACCAGAACCGTCACGTTCCAAGCCACCCCACCATCCTGATTGGGACATATATTGTTATTCCTTCAGTGTCACTGTTTCAAGTTCCCTCCCTAAGAGTATGGTAAACATACCGGCAGTGCATGGATGGCGTGGTTCATTGTGGCAGCTCATCACCCCTTCCTCAAGGGCAATACGGGAAGGGCAATAAATATTGGCTCAATCACATCCCATGAATAAAGTCGATGAAAACTATTGTCCAATCAATGCCCAAAGTTTGGCACTAAGCTTTTGGTTTTGTGAGCGCACGCTGGTTGGGTCAAGTCAGTACCTTGCTTGCTGTGAACAGCTCAAGGGATTTGCTGTTTGAAACAATTTGTGAGTCTTTCAAAAGCATGGCCTCGATACCTAACATCAGGTACACACCGACATTGACACATCATATTACTGCGTTATGAGAAGGACAGAAGCAATCGATAATATACTCACATCGAGCTGTAGAACAGTAAACTGTGATATATTTGCCATGCAAATGATTGTGTGTGAATGTTAGCTCACACTGTTAGTACAAGGGAAAGCATTTGCGTCGTTTCACTTCATAATAATTTGCTCTTGGTTGTAGTAATGAGACGCATCATTTCAAAGCCCCTTACTGTGATTTGTGCACTGCTTTCATCATATAGTTGTCATAAACGTGAACAGAACAAATTGGTGGGTTTTGTGCTTCTCGGACAATTGAAAAGTCAATATTACCTAACGATGTCGAACTGTCAATAAAGAGACTTTGCTTTTAATGGTTTGACCAATGCTGAAAATACCTACAAAAAATTTATATCTCTAGTCACACATGGAAGTTGGTCTGGGATCATGCTGGTCATCAATTTTGTTTGCATACTGCCATAGTGGAGCTGTGCTTCACTTAAGACGCCATATGCCTCAAGAGTCCATCACCTTTATAGGAATTGCATTTACGATCGCGTCAAAGATAGAGAATTAGAGTTTCGGTGGCATAAGAGAAGAGGTAAACTTCAAAACATGCTTGTGGTCAGGTGGTTTTTACAAATGTTGAATTATGTTTGGACCAGCATCAAGCACTGTGCTAGTCCATTGGCCATGCATTTCTCTGTTGTTCAGGTATGTCTCTACTTGGTCTGTTGTGAGGGATAGTGCGAAAACTGTCCAGCTCCAGTTTGAAAGGTCTCTGGATAGATTTTGGAGCTGGCCAGTGTTTAGTAATTAGTGGTGAAGCACAGTAATACTGTGTCTGAATTCAGTCTTTTTTAAAGATATTTTCAACCGCTTTGCTGACTGCAAGGTGGTGTGTTCACTGATGTGAACATGAATCAGCTGCTTACTACAGTCACTGGGTTGTATAATAGTTAGATGTGTGCTCTGGTAATTTAATTATTGCTCACTTCAATTGTTTTCAACTGAAAAACAATGATGTTCGGTTTATTTTAAAACAAGTAAAAAATAAAGTGATATTATATCTTCATTGTACAAAATGTAAAAGGGACCTACCGTATATTTCACACAGACTAATCAAGCAACATGCAGACATTGTCTGTAAAACCGGATTCTGTGAACAGGACGATGTCCCAGTCAACATCTCAATTTTCTGTTGTGGGTTCTGTCATCCTGACAGAACAAACCAGGCAGAGACGGGGATGGGGAGGGGAGGGGGCGAGGGAGATGGTTGGCAGCTCCTTTGTATATAATCAACGTAGCGTTCAGCATTTATGCTGGATGCTGTGGCTGCTAGGTTGCTCAGCGGCACGTTATGAAGGAATCATTGAAACGGAAACATACAGTTGACAACATCATTACCGATCCTCCTGTTTCAGAGAGACACCTCTGAATTTAATGTATCAGGAAGAGTTGCTACTTCACAGACCTTGTAGAGAGGAAGGGTCATTTTCACATTTTGTATCACTTCACTATGTTGTGTAGCAACCTGTGAGCTGAATGGGACAGACTTTAAACAGATACAGCAACAAACGTGTAATGGGTCATCGGGCAGCAGCAGAATCATGCGCTATACAACTCATACAGTCTGCAACCTCACGGCCCGGCATACCTCCATCTCTGCAGTAACTATCAAGCCCGTGATTCAGATTGATTCAGTGACGAGTGCAGAAGGACATGCCGGGACCAGCACCAGCAAGACCTAAATATTTGAGAACAATCTGGTGAAGCCTTAATTGCCTTCAGCTACAAAAAAAAATGCCGACTTGGATGTTCAACAACAGAAGCAGCAAGTGATGGACAGAGCTCAGAGATCCCAAAATGTGTGTTTCAGCTCCGTCTCTGTGGTACTACCACACGTTGTCGTAAATGAAAGTGGACAATGAAAGAGACCATTAGAGGAGGAGACTGCTCTCCAACAACGAAATCCCCAGCTATGGGGGAGCGCAGCATATCAGGGACGTAATTAAATCTTTTGCATTTGTAACAAATATCAGCCAGAATGGCTGAGCTGATGATCCATTTCGGTTCCTTTTGGAGGCACCAGCATCACAGACCCCAGTGTTAACACAATTCGATTCATCCCACACAATGTCAAGAAATGGCTGGAGACACTAGATACTATGTTTTAACTCCAGAGATTGCCACACATCTCAGCAATGACACGAACCTGCAACGTGATAAGTTGTCCATTATGTCATATCAGCAAAAAGCAGGTACTTGCATTGTAACCGGTCACTGACCAATTGGCGTACGATTTACTATGTAAATGCAAAGGAAGCTATCAGCAATAAAAATGTGATCAATCAGCAATGTCACTCTCAGTGTCATTCAGTTAGTGTGTCGTCAGGCTCACTCTCCTCATGACTCCATTGCAACCTCAGTTCAAAAGAGTGGACTTCTAAAATGGCAGTGAGGGCAATTACTCTTAACATCGAGGCGCTATTTACCAGTATGTGACGATAGGAGCGCGAATAAAATTATAGTAAACTGGAATCTGGGGAAAATACACTCCCGCTTGGAATAATTAGCAACTAAAAAATGTTTGTTGTCAATATCAGTAATTGGAGCTTCAGGAGAACTCTGCAGCCATTCCTCAAGATGGCGAGTATCTGAGACTCAAACATTTCCATCTGCTGCAATGGCCCTCTGTTCATTATAAGATCAGACATGGAAATATTCACTGACCATACCACTTCCCAGATACTGAAACCATCAATCGGCAACAAGACCTGTAAAATATCCAGTTTTCGTCTCATAGACGGCAAATAATATTCATGCCACACAAATGATAGACAAACACAGGATTAATAATCAAACCATCCTTTGATTTTCAATAGCATAACCACCA
>NC_057717.1:65303758-65304649 GCF_004010195.1 Chiloscyllium plagiosum | reverse complement strand
CTAAAGGTTGAATTATGAGCAATGCTAATGTAACACTCAAACTGAAATGAGATACGTGGCATGTTGGGAAACGAGAAGCTGTTTACTACGCCTGATAAATTAGTGTGTTTGATTCACATCCGAGTTCAGAGTGATTTGTAGTTCTCGCAGTCTGTGTCTCTTACCCTGGAGTGCGGTGATGTTTTTACTTTGAGTGTTCTCTCCATGAGTGACCTGGCAGGTATAGACTAAGCTGTTGAACCATTCACCATAAGAGACCATCAGCCGACTCGTTACCTCACACACGGGAGACGTGAATAAGCCAGAATCCAAGGGTCGGCCATTTTTCAACCAACTCACGGAGATTGACTTCGGATGGAAGTCGATGATTGAACAGACGACGGATGCAAATTTGCTGCTTGCGATTTCTTCACTGGAGCTCGCAGTTAGGAGAAGAGTTGGTTGGAGAATATCTGGACCTTTAGGAAACATCGCATACAGTATCCAACGAATTTCACAACAAATACAATCAGTTCTCATATATCAAGGTTTCTTGTGGTTAATGGATACAGGAATCATAATTGTGCAGAGTGCTGGAGAAGCTGGGATCCACACAGAAAGATCAGCAGGACAATGTGAAAGGCTAAACTTATAGGACACAGCAAGGGAGTCAAGGAGGCATAGAAACTATAGGCCGGGAACATCAGAAGGGAGATAGCAACACTGGATGGTATTCGTTTTAATGACAGAGTCTGATGAACAAGGCAGACGAATTACTGGCATAAATGAAGAAATTATGCCGTTGCTATCATGGAGACATATTGAGAGCCGGGCGGGAGTGGCTATTCAATATTCCAGGATTTAGTGCCTTCAGGCGAGACAGGGAAAGATAGAAAATGATGGGGGCAGGGG
>NC_057717.1:65302217-65303680 GCF_004010195.1 Chiloscyllium plagiosum | reverse complement strand
CATTTTGTCAAAAATTTAGAGGGAGCACAATTCTGAAAATGCCCCCAGAAGAATATTTGCACAAAGTATGTGTTTAATACAGAGAATTTTAATCCAGACCTTGCAAGTGAGGGGTGAACCTGAACTTAACTTTAGGGAATGAAGTGGACCCAGTGGGTGAAACATCAATGGTGGAGCACTTTGCAGACAGTGATCGTAAATCAGTTGGATTTCAGATTGTACTGCAAAGGAATAGAAATTGCCTCAAAGTTCTGTAAAGGGGGAGGACAATTTTAGTAAAATCAGGTAATGACTTAACCAGAGTGGACTGGAAGCTGACACTTATTGGTAAATCTGAGTCAGAGCAGTGTGACACATTTAAGAAAGAGATAGTAAAATCACAGGGAGGACATTTCCCAGGAAGCCACTGCGTGGGACCAAGAATGCAGCGGGCTCTGGACACCAAAGGGCATGGAGGGGGAGATAAAGAGAAACAAGGGAGGCTTCCGGTCTATACCGAAATCTAAAACAATAGAAACTAATATGGAGTACAGAACCTGCAAGAGGGAGTTTGAAAGACAAAGGAATTAGAAGAGCAAAAGGGACCATGAGAAAATAATAGCAGTCAAAATAAAGGAAAATATTTTTTAAAGTTACAGACTCATTCATAATAAACAAAGTATTCGGGAAACAGTAATGCCCATTAAGTGTTATTATTGGAATGGAGTCGGAGGATTAGTTGTGGTCAAAACGAATGTGTTGTGTCAGTGTTCACTAGTAAGAGGGACAATGTGGGGACAGAAATCATGGAGGGGTGTTGTGATGTACTTTCAGAAATTAGGACACATGGCGTGATGTTCTGTGTTGTCTTGCTGAATGAAAAGTGGTTATATTTCCAGGGCAGGTGAAAAGTATACCAAGCGGTTGAGCGATGCAAAGGATGAAATAGTTGGGTCGCTTACAATAATTTAGAATTTCTGTCTGGCCACAGCAGTTGTGCCAAGTGAGTGAAGATCAGCCAACGTTGCACTGTTATGCAGGACGAAGGAAGGGATAAATAATGAAAACACAGATCTGACAAGCTAGTCTCAGTGGTAAGGAAACTATTGAGAACATAGAACATAGAAGAATTCAGAGCAGGACAGGCCCTTCGGCCCTCGATGTTGCGCCGAGCCAAGCCCACCTAACCTACACTAGCCCACTATCCTCCATATGCCTATCCAATGCCCGCTTAAATGCCCATAATGAGGGAGAGTCCACCACTGCTACTGCAGGGCATTCCATGAACTCACGACACGCTGAGTAAAGAACCTACCCCTAACATCTGTCCTATACCTACCACCCCTTAATTTAAAGCTATGCCCCCTCGTAATAGCTGACTCCATACGTGGAAAAAAATTCTCACTGTCGACCCCATCTAAACCCCTAATCATCTTGTACACCTCTATCAAGTCACCCCTAAACCTTCTTTTCTCCAATAAAAA
>NC_057717.1:65296426-65300345 GCF_004010195.1 Chiloscyllium plagiosum | reverse complement strand
TAGTTGCTCCTTGAACAAGTTCCACATATCAATTACGCCCTTGCCTTGAAGCCTACTTTTCCAAGCCACGCATCCTAATTTCCCTGCCCCCAGCTATAACTCTTGTCCTGTAGTGCACACTTATCCCTCTCCATCACTAGAGTAAAAGTCACCGAATTGTGGTCACTGTCCCCAAAGTGCTCACCTACCTCTAATTCTAACACCTGGCCTGGTTCATTACCCAGAACCAAATCAAGTATGGCCTCACCTCTTGTTGGTCTATCTACATATTGTGTCAGGAAACCCTCCTGCACACATTGGACAAACACTGACCAATCTAACGAACTTGAGCTATAGCTTTCCCAATCAATATCAGTAAAGTTAAAGTCCCCCATAACAACCACCCTATTACTTTCACTCTTCTCTTGAATCATCCTCTCAATCCTTTCTTCTACATTTCTAGGACTATTAGGAGGTCTGTAAAAAACTCCTAACAGGGTGGGCTCACCTTTCCTATTCCTAACCTTAGCCCAAACTACCTCAGATGGCGAGTCTTCATCCATCGTCCTTTCCACAGCTGTAATACTGAAGTGAAATTAGTCTTCATTTGGAAGATAAATCAACAATTTTCAGCACGGTTTTATTGAGAGGAAGTCATGTGTAACAATTTAATAGTAGTTTTCATAGAGATAACTCGATGTCCAGATGATAGCAATAATCAGAGCCAATGCGATCCGAGTTAATTTGACAGATTGGATCTAGAACTGGCTGAGTGAGGGGAGCTGGGGATAATAGTCATCGGGTGTCTGCGTGACTGGAAATCTATGTCCCCTGGTGTTCTGTAGGGATTAGTGTTGATTTCCGTGCTATTTCTCTTACATACCAATGTTTGAGACTCAAATTTAGGAGGATTAACCAGTGAATTCACAGATGAAATGAAAACTGTCATGTTGGTAAGTCATGCACATAATGGCTTTAGATTGCAGGAGGATATAAAAGGGTTGGTTGTATGTGAAGAGAAAAGTTGCAAATGGAAATTATTCTGAATAAATGTAAGGTGACGTAATTCGGCAGAAGAATCTGTGAGTTATGACGTTTTGAATGGTGGAACCCTGGAAAGGCCTGAGGATCTTTGGTGCATATACCCACCGATCCCCTATAGTACTGTGTCGTCTGGATAAAGAGGCTAAGAAAGTGGGAGGATATTTGCTTTTATTAGCCTAGACATTGACAATGAAGAGTGGTGAGATGATACTGGAACTTAATAAAACACTGGTTAGGCCATACTGAAGCGTTGTGTGCGTGTTATCGAAGGAATGTGATTGCACTGAAGGCAGTATTGATGAGATTTGCCAGGATCTTGCCTGGGTTGGAGGGTTTTAATTATGAAACTAGATTAGATAGACAGGGGTTTTCCTTAGAGCAGATGAGAATTAGGGAGAAGATTATCATGATGTCTAGAATTATTTTAGGCATAGACAGGGTAAACTGGATGAAACCTTTCCCCTTGATGAAGAGATCAATGCCTCAGGGGCACAGGGTGAAGGTAAGGCCAGGAGATTCCAAGTGGATCTCAGGGGAAAACAAAATCAAACCGAGGGTGGTGTTAGCCTGGAGCTCAGCACCTATAAGTCATGTAGAGACTGAGCCCCTCATAATAACTATGAAGTATCCTTGCAAGAGCAAGTCACACAAGGCAATAGATCATGTGCTGGCACATGAGAAAGGAATAGTTAGGTGGCTGTTATTGATAGGCGTGAATTGGGTGGATCAAAGGGCCTTTTTCCTGTGCTGGAAAAGGATATTCTGTGAAAACGTTTATAAATAATGCCTTATTAATGTTAATCACAGCTGATCTGTTTATCAAAGTTCCCACAACACTTACCTGGACATGGCATTACTTTACTCTTGTGTGACCCGCTGTGTTGAACCTCACAGTAGATTTTGCTGGGGCAACCTACCGCTGACCCGGGCAGGGTTAACTGGCTGCTCAGGGTGTAGGTTCCCTTCTTGTTTCTCACTGAGGGGTAAGTCCTCAATCCAGTCGTGATTAGCTCCCCACCTTTCTTCCAGGTTACATTGGTGATGTCAGGGGAATTGTACATCGCCAAACAACCAAAGATCACAGAACCGGTGTTGTGCTCCTGACAGGAGGAGACCAGGCCATAAAGCGTGGGGGGAGACGGTGTCTCTTCAATAGAATGACCAATTGAGCATGTTAGTTTCTGTTAATTTGACCTTATCTGTTATTCAAATGTATCCTCAGCTGTAAACGTTTGCCAGTATGCTCCCGCTGAAGTCTACAGCATAACTGGGGTTTATTTTGGTTTCCTACCAGTTGCTGCTCATGATCATTGGTTCCCTCTTTAGAAACATGCCTTCGACCTTGACCATTGTCATACAATTTAGGAAGAAGAA
The DNA here is from genome assembly GCF_004010195.1 of Chiloscyllium plagiosum. NCBI lineage: Eukaryota > Metazoa > Chordata > Chondrichthyes > Orectolobiformes > Hemiscylliidae > Chiloscyllium > Chiloscyllium plagiosum. The sequence continues at coordinate 65,297,948 of NC_057717.1, read as the reverse complement.
CATCCTGTTCCCACCCCAGTAACTGTTTGAAGATCTCACCAACTGACACTTTCACTGGATTGCTGTGAAGAGAGGAGACGTTTCACAAAATACAAACCAAGGAAATGCAGATTCATCGAAATTCTACAGTGTGTGCAAACAGGCCATTTGTCCCAACAAGTCCACACCCACCCTCTGAAAAGTAACGCATGCAGATCCATTCCCCGACCCTATTATGCTACAGTTAACCCTGACGAATGCACCTAAACTCCCAATCACTGAATACAACATTTGCAATTTCCCCAGCTTGCACATATGTGGACTGTTGGAGGAAATGCACAAAGACATGGGGAGAAAGTTCCAACTCCACACAGACAGTCACCCGCGGCTGGAATGGAACCTGAGTCCCTAGCACTGTGCGGCAGCAGCGGTAACCACGGAACCAGCGTGCCACCCCACTAGGTGCCGTGCTGCTGGAAATACCCAACAGCTGGCAGTACCCCCGGAGAGAAATCAGAGTGAATCATAGAACATAGAACAGTACAGCGCAGTACAGGCCCTCGATGTTACGCTGCCCTGTCATACTAATGTGAAGCCCACTCTGCATGGCATAGCAGTGCGTTGATTTTTTAAAAAGTGGAATAGACGGCGTGGTGAGCTGTGTTGATGACAACACTGATTTTGAAGAATCACAGAGATTACCGCACTTAAACAGACCGTTCAGTCACACTCGTCCATGCCGACCAGATACCCGAACCTCATCTATTCCTATTTGCCAGCACTTGGCCTATGGACAGCTACAGTCTTCCCATTCAGACATCCATCCAGATGCCTTTTAAATGCTGTAATTTGATTTTTTTCCACCACCTCTTTCATTCGATACACTGACCACAATCAGCGTGAAAATGTTGCCGCATGGTTTCCTTTTATATATTTATCCTACCAAACTAAACCTGTGTCCTGTAGTTCTGGAATTCCCCAAATATGGAAAAGACCTTTTCAATTTGTTCTACTCATGCCTGTCATGATTAAATAGACTCTGAAAGATCACTGCTGAAAATGTGTAGCTGGAAAAGCGCAGCGGGTCAGGCAGCATCCAAGGAACAGGAGAACCGACGTTTCGGGCATAAGCCCTTCTTCAGGAATGAGGAAAGTGTGTCCAGCAGGCTAAGATAAAAGGTAGGGAGGAGGGACTTGGGGGAGGGGCGTTGGAAATGCGATAGGTGGAAGGAGGTCAAGGTGAGGGTGATAGGCCGGAATGGGGTGGGGGCGGAGAGGTCAGGAAGAAGCCGGAGTGGGGTGGACCTCTCCGCCCCCACCCCACTCCGACCTATCACCCTCACCTTGACCTCCTTCCACCTATCGCATTTCCAACGCCCCTCCCCCAAGTCCCTCCTCCCTACCTTTTATCTTAGCCTGCTGGACACACTTTCCTCATTCCTGAAAAAGGGCTCATGCCCGAAACGTCGATTCTCCTGCTACTTGGATGCTGCCTGACCTGCTGCGCTTTTCCAGCAACACATTTTCAGCTCTGATCTCCAGC
>NC_057717.1:65295123-65296364 GCF_004010195.1 Chiloscyllium plagiosum | reverse complement strand
TTTCTTGCGGTTGCAGGGGAAGGTGCCGGGAGTGGAGGTTGAGTTGGTGGGGGGTGTGGACCTTACGAGGGAGTCACGGAGGGAATGGTCTTTTCGGAACGATGAGAGGGAGGGGAGGGAAATAGATGGCGGAAATGACGGCGGATGATACGCTGTATATGAAGGATGGTGGGGTGGTAGGTGAGGACCAGTGGGGTTCTGTCCTGATGGCGGTTGGGGGCTCGGGGCATAAGGGCGGAGGAGCGTGATGTGGAGGAGATGCGGTGGAGGGCATCGTCGACCACGTCTGGGGCGAAATTGCAGTCTTTGAAGAAGGAGACCATCTGGGTTGTACGGTATTGGAACTGTTCCTCCTGGGAGCAGATGCGGCGGAGACGAAGGAATTGGGAATATGGGATGGCGTTTTTACAGGGGGCAGGGTGGGAGGAGGTGTAGTCTAGGTCGTTGTGGGAGTCGGTCGGTTTATAGTTAGTGTCCGTGTTGATTCGGCCGCCCGAGATAGAAATGGAAAGGTCTCGGAAGAGGAGGGAGGAGTCTGAGACGATCCAGGTGAATTTGAGGTCGGGGTAGAAGGTGTTGGTAAAGTGGATGAACTGTTCAACCTCCTCGTGGGATCACGAGGCAGCGCTGAAACAGTCAATGATGTAGCGGAGGAAAAGGTCGGGGGTGGTGCCAGTGTAGCTGCGGAAGATGGACTGTTCCACATATCCTACGAAGAGGCAGGCATAGCTGGGGCCCATGCGGGTGCCCATGGCTACTCCTTTGGTTTGGAGGAAGTGGGAGGATTGGAAAGAGAAGTTGTTCAGGGTGAGGACCAGTTCAGTCAGTTGAAGGAGGGGGTCAGTGGAAGGGTACTGGTTGGTACGGCGGGAAAGGAAGAAGCGGAGAGATTTGAGTCCTTCATGATGGGGGATGGAGGTGTACAGGGACTGGATGTCCATGGTGAAGATAAGGCGTTGGGGACCGGGGAAGCGAAAATCATGGAGCAGTTGGAGAGCGTGGGTGGTGTCCCGAACGTGGGTGGGGAGGTCTTGGACTCAGGGGGACAGGACCGTGTCGTTGTATGCAGAGATGAGTTCGGTGGGGCAGGAGCAGGCTGGGACAATGGTTCGGCCTGGGCAGTCAGGTTTGTGGCTTTTGGGCAGGAGGTAGAAACGGGCGGTGCGGGGTTGTGGGACTATGAGGTTGGTGGCGGTGGATGGGAGATCCCCTGAGGTGATGAGGTTATGGATGGTCTGGGA
>NC_057717.1:65287039-65294049 GCF_004010195.1 Chiloscyllium plagiosum | reverse complement strand
TTGCAGCCAAATGGCTATATCTCCCTGTTCTGAATGTAGGTTTGTTCACTGACCTGGAAGGCTCGTTCGCAGACGTTTCATCACCATACTATGCATCGTCTTTAGCGATCCTCACGATGAAGCACTGGTGCGATAGCTCGCTTTCTAATTATGTGTCTGGGAATCCTGGTTTTTGATTACATTTGCTGTGGTGTTATCACTTCCTATGGTGATGTCATTTCCTGTTCATTCTCTCAGGAAATGCTAAATGGGATCCAGGCGAACTTGCTTGTTGATAGTGTTCCAGTTGGAATGCCATGCTTCTAGGAATTCTCGTGCATATCTCTGTGTGGCTTGCACGAGGATGGATGTGTTGTTACAGTCGAAGTATTGTCCTTCCTCATCTGTATTTAAGAATATCAGTGAGAGTGGGCCATATCTTTTAGGAACTAGTTGAAGCTCATGTTTTCTGGTGGCTATTTTTCTTTGTATTTATCCAATGTCGTATTTGTTGCAGTTCATGCAGCATATTTTGAAAATGATATAAGCTTTGCCCGATGCCTCTATAGGGTGTTTCATATTCATTAGCTGCTGTGTTAGTGTGTTGGTGGATTTTAGGGTTTTATGATGCGAAAGGTCTGACAGTAATATCGGAGATGTAATGGATGTATTGGAGAGTGGTTCGGCTTTCTGGATGTGTTTGGTTTGCTTTTTTTGGGATTGTTGCTGAGAAACCAGCGGTTTGTGATTATTGGGTACTCAGTTTTTGAATACACTGTCTAGGTGATTTACCTCTGCTCTTTGTAGTTTTTCTTTGCTGCAGTGTGTGATAGCTCGTTGAAATAATATTGTAATGCATCTTCGTTTGTGGATGTTGGGATGCTTGCTTCAGTAGTTCACTATTTGCTTCGTATGTGTTGTTTTCCTGCAGATTCTGGTTTGAACTTCCACATTGGCTGTTCGCTCTACTGCGACATCTGGGAAGGTCAGTTTGTTTTTGTTTTCATCCTCTTTCGTGAAGTTTATGCTGGTAAGCTTTTTATTGAACACCTTGAAGGTTTCTTCTAATTTGCTTCGTTTAGTGATGACAAATGTGGCATCCACAAAGCAGACCCAAACTTTGGGTTGGTTTGACGGCAGAGCTGTCTGTTCGAGTCTCTGCATTATTTCCTCTGTTAAAATTCCTAACATTGGAGATCCCGTTGGTGCTCAGTTGGTTTGTCTGTAGTTTTCTTTTTGTTGAAGGTGAAGTGGGTTTTAAGGGATAGGTCCAGTAGCTGTAAGATATTTTCCTTGCTGATGAAGTTGCTGGAGTTTGGTGTATGTGTCTTTAGTTCTTCTATTAGTGTAGTCCAGATTGATGTTGTTTGTATATGAATAGGGCTGTTATGTCAAAGGGTTTTGTCAAAGAGAAATCAATACCATCCGACAGAGCGCTACCCGCGAACAGCTGTACTTTCTGCACGAATGCCTAATGAAACAAGTGTTACATAAATGTCTTAAATAGATCTTAGTATCCATCTGAGTAAGAGGATTAAATATAGACCATATTGAAGACCCTACGTGCCAAAAGAATGACAGAGTAAAATTACCACAGAATGCTTCAGGATATGCTTTTAATAAGGCCCACAACAGACTCCATAAATACAACTGGGAAGATTTGCGACAAAAATCTTCACTCTCTCATGTAACGGGCTGTGAATGGAGAGACAAAGTTGAACCTGTTGTCGACATTAGACAACGACAAACACAAAAAACATGGAAAACTAGATCTACAGAAACACGTAGACAAAATTACACAAAATAACAACACAGAGAGCACAGATGCAAGGATTTAAAAACACTTATCTTAACAGTCCTGAATACAAATTGAAAAAAACATCTTAGTAACAGGATTAGGATGCAGACAAGAGCGATTTATTAACAACATGAGAAACCACATTGAATGGCAGCTAACTCAAACAATAAACCAAGCAAACCATCGGATAGACAGTCGATCCAACAGAAGCTGGAAAAGGAAGGAAACACACTCAATCCACAAGAAAGGAGCGCACTAGAAAAATGACAATAAAGATAAAATCATTATTATTCCAACAACAGAAAAAAGACGATTGACAGTCATTTTAAATCAAAGATCCTACATTGACAAAGCGAACGCACTACTTCAGATACCAACACTTAACAACAAGTGCCGATAGACACGACCCCACAACTAGAGAACCGAATCACAGCCCTATACAAAAACCTTCTGAAATCTGGAGAACTAATTAAGACCGTCTTCCAAAAAATGAAACCTGACTGATCCAACACACCACGCTTTCACGGATTACACAAAATACAAAAACCGGGAGATTTCTGAGACCCATAGTCTCGCTACCTGGAAGACCAACTTACAGGCTGGCCAAAGAGCAACAACAACGTCTAAAAAACTTAGTAGAATACAATCGCCATTCCATCCACTCCACCCAAAACTTCCTGAAGACTTTCAAAGATAGCAAGATAGATGAGGATGAAAAATGGTCTACTTTGACTGAACCGCCCTGTTGACATCCATCAAAGTCAATCTGGACAAGGAAACACTAACGGCACCCAAATGAACAGGGTCCACGTTTTCTCATCAACAACGTTTTCTATTTCATACACAGTAACACCCCAATCCCTTTGTGCTGCAATTTCCTTTGATTTCCTCTACATTAAATACTAGCTTGACTTGCACTTCTCAATGCCAAGGTACATGACCTCATGCTTAGTTTTTACAATAAACTCCATCTGTGAATTATTTGCCCACTCACCCAGCCTATCTACGTTCACTTTGAGATTCCTCACATCATTACTACAACAAGCCTTCCCTCAGATATTTTGTTCAAAGGCAAACTTAGATATTTATCGCACTAAGCACCCACTGATGCCATCGCAATGATATTTGTGATTATCCAGGAGATACATTATCCGTCATACTGGGATCTCCAGTCTTGTGTCGGGACCTTTATTTTGTAGGACCTGAAGATAGTCTCTTGAAACCCCAATGAACTCGCTGCAAGAATTTCGAGTAAAATATCGCATACATCGACAGGGCAAACATCATCTCCCTTTCACAAAACCATGTTGAATCTGCCGAAAGCTTGTCAAAATGCCCTGGAATTCCTTAAAAGAAAAATACGCACTAACATGATTCCCTGTTTTCTGTCTCGCTGTCTTGTGGAAGGCATGTGCGACATTGGGGATTCTTCAGTTTCGTTGGAATACTCTCGTAATCTGGCCAGTTATGGAATATTTCACGCAATGCCGTCAGTTACTCTGTAACCACTTCTTTTAAAACTGTGTATCAGTTGCTGCCAACTTGTCTATCTTTAGTTTCACTGTTTTATCAAAATCATTGTTCCTTTGTGAGGGACCATTTGAGTACTTGCCTCCTATTAACACCTTGCTTATATAATTGAAATACATAGAGTTTCCCCCTGTGAACAACAATGTTAAGTAGGTTTAAATTCTCCACATTTTCCCTTTTAACGAATTCCCTAGTCACATACTCCAGGTCTCCTGTATATACTTTCCTGACTTTCTCGCTTCCAAGTGTCAAACATTAATCTTGAACTACAATAAACATGGAAAATCTGTCCGACACGAGTTCTCAACAAATTGTGATTGAGGAGATCCTTCACAGCCTTTGTGAACTATGGGTAGTTCATCTTCTTATCGAGTCCTTCTTTTCAAACAGAAACAATTATTGCTGAGCGTTATGAAATGTTTGCTGAAGTATCCACCTGTCTTCACACACTGATATTCTCCTGGATATATTTTCACATCCAACATAAGGTAGAAAACTGCAATTTCGATGTCTGATTGTTTTCAATCATTTGCATGCGGCTGATCACTTTATCATCTGAAATTGACAAAATTATCCCAGTTTCTGTTCCCTCTGTCATTTCCGTTTAAATTATTCCATATTTCACGAGCAAGCGTCCTACATGACTTCCTTTTCTGTCAATGACAAATCCCCCTAACTCTCGTGGACATGACCTTCAGCTGTTCCCGTCCTATTTTCTGCTACTAACCCCTCAGCCTTCTCCGCCTGCCCAGAACAATGACAGAGATCCCCTTGTCCTCACATTCGACTGCACTAGAATCAACATTCAGAGGATCATCCTCCACAACTTCCGACTCCACCAGCAGGACAGCACCATCAAAAACCTCTTCCCGTTCCATCCACTGTCGGTAATTCAGAGGGACCATTTCCTCTGTGACACCCTCCATCCTGGCGAAAGAGAGGAATGCAGATTTTGGAGATTAGAGTCGAGAATGTGGCGCTGGAAAGGCACAGCAGGTCAGGCAGCATCCGAGGAGCAGGAAAATCAACGTTTCGGGCAAAAGCGCTTCAGCAGGAATGAGGCTGAGTGCCTCTGGGTGGAGAGACAAAAAGTCGATTTTCCTGCTCCTCGGATGCTGCCTGAATGGCTGTGCTTTTCCAGCACCACACTTTTGACACCGTCCACCACCCCAAACACTTCCCTACTCCCCATTGCACTTTTCATGCAATTGCAGAAGTAGCAACGCTTTCGTATTCACCGTTTCCCACTATCCTGTCCAAGGCCCACACCTTTTAGTTGAAGCAATATTTCATTTGTACTCTTTCAATCCAGTCCACTGTAATTGCTGCTCACAATGCGGTCTCCTTCACTTTGCTGAGGCTGAGAAAAAAGACTGCTTGGGGAGCAATTCCATCTGTCTGTAAGAATAAAAATGGCCTTCTCATTGCTTCACACTTCAATAATCTACCTTGCTCTCATGCTGACATTTCGGTCCTGTTTTCCAATTAAGCACAACCCATGCTCTAGTAAGACCTCACTTTACATTTAGGTACGTTCTAGCCTGACGGAGTTAATATTCAATTCCGTAACTTCAAGGTCTTATTCCCATCATGACTGTTCTCCATTTTTCATACATTCACCCTCTTCGTCTCCCTTATAAATTGTGTGGCTGAGTCTTGTTTATCTTTCATTCAAAAGACAGAACGTCTTTGCCCCATTCATTCACACCTTAATTTACATTAATCTAACATCTATATCTCTTTCACCACAATTGAAAGCCCACTGTTTTGTGGAATTGCTCCTCCCTGTGCTGTGTTGCCCGCCATCCAAACCACCCTCCCCCGCCACCTCTGTGAAGGCATTAAAAAGCCGATTTTCCAATCCTTTTTTTCATTTCTGAAGAAGCATTACACTGGATGTGAAATATCAAATGTATTTCTCTGTCTCTACAGATGCTGCCAGGCCTGCTGAGTTTCTGCAGACTACAATGGCCACAGAACAAAATTTCAATTAAACAAGTAGCTCTGGATATCGGAAATGAAAATGAAAATAGCTGGAGAAACTGGAAGCGAAGAGAAATGCTCTCTGGATTTGAATGACTAACTCTGCTATTACTCCACAGATGCGGTCAGACTTGCTTCGGTTCTCCAACAATAGCTGATGTTGAACAAGTTTCAAAGGCGTGTGTCAGAGCTCCTGAAATACCCTGGCCGACATGGAGTGTCATACTATGGAAAGTGAGCGATAACACAAGGTGCACAAATTCATTGATTCTGAATTTTGTATCACTGACAACACAGAGCTCTTAACCACGGACGAGAAGAGAAACAGAGGGAAATACATTCACATCAATCTTCTCACAAACTTTGAACATTCACATTAAAGACAGAAGATGTGCCTCCTGGAAGGGAAAAGATTCAGATGATATGTCAAATGGTTTTGAGGAATGAGTCAAACTGGATGCGTGACACCATGGCGAGACGCCAAGAGAATGAGAATATTAAAATAACCACATCAGAATCCAGAGTAGGTCACTGAGCTCAGGATTAATGGGTGAAGGGCTCTTGGTCTAAACTGCGGGACAGCCAATACAATGGTATTACAGGTATTGCAGCTCAGAACTCGGCATTCATGTGCTGCTGTAGAAGCCATCAGCAGCAGCAGCAGAATTGTGTTCAATCACAAACTGTAACTTTTTTCCCCAGGGATAATTCCTTAGCCTACAATTAACATCAACTGATCTATTCTTCAGTGATGAGTGTGGTGACCATGCATGTGTCAGAACCATATGTACTTAAAAATATTTACAGTTCGGTACAACTAACGCACCTGATTGCTTACATTCCTAGATGCAAAACCAACATCTGTTGTGCTGGGTTTTTCAGTCAGTTGTATGGATAAGCAATGGGGAATCACTACATTAAAAAAAAATCTGATCAGATCGAAGCTGCGCCGTGCTGCCACATACAGTCATATGGAGACATACTATGCAACATCTGAATGGAGAACAGGTGTCCATGTCGTTTTTTACTACTCAGAGGTTTACGATATCGCTGGTTGTACCATCATTTGCTGCCCATATCTAATTGACAAGAGGGAAATTCAGAGTCAAACACATTGTTTAGATTAGACTACTTACAGTGTGGAAACAGGCCCTTCGCGCCAACAAGTCCACACCGACCCGACGGAGCACACCCACCCAGACCCATTGCCCTACATTTGCACCTGCACCTAACACTACGGGCAATTTAGCATGGTCAATTCACCGAACCTGCACATTTTTGGGCGGTGGGAGGAAACCGGAGCACCCGGAGGAAACCCACACAGACACGGGGAGAATGTGCAAACTCCACACAGTCAATCGCCTGAGGCGGGAGTTGAACCCAGGTCTCTGGCACTGTGAGGCAGCGATGCTAACCACTGTGCCACCGTGCAATTTTTCTACCAACTTACTGTCTGAGTTCTCCAAATATATGCCTCCTGAGCATCAAACTATATCACAACCACCAGTTCCTAATTGTTGATGTCTACAACATATATCTTCAAGGAATAATAATATAAACTATGACTTCACTTTCATAAATATGCAGTCATTCTCTTGAAGTTTGCTTTTACTTTCTTGGTGAAATTGAGGTCTGCAGATACTTGAGAGTCAGAGTCGAAAAGTGTGGCACTGGAAAAGCACAGCTGGTCAGACAATTACCAAGGAGGAGGCGAGTATAA
>NC_057717.1:65256649-65286936 GCF_004010195.1 Chiloscyllium plagiosum | reverse complement strand
TACTTGGATGCTGCATGACCTCTTGTGCTTTTGCCGCGCCACACAGTTCTTCTAGCACTTTCTAAGTGTGCAATATTACATTTTTTATAGTAAATTCCAACACATTCCCTCGCGTGGACGACAAGACAACTGGTCTGTAGTTCTCAACTCAACCTTTTCTTCCATTATAAAGCCATTGGAATGCAATTCTATACTTCCAGTTTTAAAGTGGAAAAATGCATGATCTCCCAGGCAATCAATATGTCGATTTCTGCTTGCTCTGATATTCCGGTATCTAGTGTATCTGGTCCGTCAGATTTATCAATACTCAATAAAGCTATATTTCCAATTACTACCTCGTCACTGATATAAATGCTTGGGTTTTAGTTACATAGGTTCCTGCGCCATGCGTTATTCCTGGGAGATTTTCTAGACCTTCCTCCATGAACACAGTCACAATGTAACTGTTTAATTGCTCTGTCATTTTTCTGTTCACTATAATATATTATCGTGCTCGCACATTCACTGCTCCACATTTCAAGTTGCTTTTATTCTCCTCTCAAGTATTGATAGAAGCTTTTCGTCAGTCTTTATGTTTCTTGTTATTCTGCATCCTTGTTTTCATTTTTTGATTTCCTTATCTGTTTCTTGATCCTTCATTGTTTGTCACTGAAATTTCTCTGAATTCACATTGTCTGACATTTTTCTGAGCCATTTCTTTTGATCTCCTAACATTTTCAGCTTTTGTTGACAACCATTATTCCATCACCTTTCTCTTTTGCTATTTGCACCCTCAAGGGATATATGTACATTTTGTACCCTAGAGTGTTTCAGTAAGTAACAGTCATTGCCTGTTACTTACCTTTTACAAGTTCATATCCAATTAATTGAAGCCATCGTGTTCTTCATTCCTTCTTGGCTTACGTGACTCAGGCACTTGCAATTGAAAAACAAATCTGGTTTGTGTTCAGACGTCATGTCAATTTCTCTATTCCCAATAACTCCTTTACAGCAAGGTTTTCAATTAGCTCTTTTCATCACAGAACAGCAATTCCAAAACAGCATGATCTGAAATTTTGTGCTCAACAGACTGTGAAAGGGAACTATTGAAATCATGCTCATGATATCCATTTCTCCTTGAATTAGCATTCCCATGGTTTAATACAGGTTTGACGCAAATTGAATTGCTTCTTCATTTCTGTTTTACCCACAAACTGGTTTATCTAATTTCCTGATTTATACCATGCCCAACTTTCGCACTGCAGCTTATTTTTTACTATGCAACTCCCCTCAATGTTTGCTTCCTTTTGCTGTTTCTAATCTCCACCTTATCAGATTCAGTGGAGTCTGAGTGACGTGAGCTCTGGGAGATTGACAGTAGATAGAGGGAAGCTGATTGGCAAGTCTGACCCCAGCATTGATATCATGTTGCAACATCATATCTCTTTTCTCAAGTGTCCATGTGAAACGTTCACCAGATCTGCTGTTATTCTGGAGCAGCTGGCAAGGACAATGACCTTTCAACAACGCTGTATGTTCCCCCAGAGAGCTGTAATTGTTCTAACCTGTCTGGTGGGAACATTTCAGTAGGCTGGCAAAATATTGCTGCTGCTGCACAGGATCGTAGTGAAGTCACAATTGGAGCAGTTTGTACAGATTTAACTGCCTCACTGAGGAAAGGACATTTGAATTAACTCAGAGATTATTCCCTCAGAGTATTTCTGAAACAACGGTGTTCATCATGGAATCATTACAGTTTGGAAGCAGGATATTTGACACACCTGCTTCACACTAATCCTACACAGGCAATTCCATGCACACTCACACCCTACCAAATCTCTGTCACTCTGCATTTTCCATCGTTAATGCACCCAGCTTGCACGTCCCCAGATATTGCAGATAACTTAGCTTGACCAATCCACAGGAGCTGGTCATCTTGGGACTGTGTGGGGAAGGTGGAATGATTTCCGGAAACCCACACAGGCAAGGCGAGAATTTGCTAAATCCACTCAGACAGCAACCTCTGACTGGAATTGAACTCCGGTCTTTGACATTGCGAAGCAGTAGAGCTAACCACTGAGCTACCCTGCGTGGACGAAGGAACGCTCCTGCACAATGAAGCATCAGCAAAGCCTTGTTTCTGCCCAGTATCGGAAAGGAAAACTTTCCTATATGAATTGAATGTGACAACCACTACACCATAGAAACACAGTGTGGCTGCTGACAACAGACGCTTCTGTGCTGTTACGCATCATAGATCCATTCGCACGAAACAGGTTATATTTTGTTGCGTTCAACTTGAACAGAACTCACCTGCAACAAGATGCAACTTAACCGAATAAGTGGTATCAATGGGATACAATCCCACACCTACTATGACACCAACGACTAAATCCAGCACCTTAGCCAACTCAGCCAAGCTACCACGTTGAACTGAATCCATGAGAGAGATTTCCAACCAGCTATTGAGGGTATTACTACATATTTCGTTGCACAGTGAAGTGATAAAACCAGTGAGCCATCATTTAACACTTAACACGAAATTCTCTGTCTGGGAGCAAACTCAGGTAACAGGAGTGGGAGCTCTGTTTCCTTTAAACACGAAAATCACGTTCAGTCAATATCTGTCTCCTTCTACATCACCAAGTGGAATCAACATCCTGATGGAACAGCAAGACGATGTTGAGAAAAGTTTAAGCAAGCACTGGTCCATGTGAGGTGTCGGCATAGCTAAGGTGTAAACCTCGGATATCTGTGTTCAACGAGATGGCACTTCAACCAACTAAGCCACAACATCACGTTAACGGATGAGAGAGGGATGGGCAAGTTGATGCAATATCTATTAAAATTCACAAGAATTTGTTTTAAAGCTCACCAATAGAAGGCAATTACACAGCAAATTGAGGAGTCCAATTCAGATATCGAGACTGGAACATGGGAACCGCAAGAGAAACTTCATCAAACCTGTTGTAACAGTTAGGGAGGATGCTGTTCAATTCTTGTGTCCTCATACACTGTTTCAGATAGAAACCAATTAGCCCATCCACACTACAACATAGGGCCCATAATAGATCAAGCAGCACTTGTATCCTGTTACACAACAGAAGAATGAGACCATTCAGCCTTCTCAATGATGCAAGACATGAACTGGAAGAAGCCATAAAGTGAGGTGAAATTGTCATCTTCGCCCACTGAGTGTGTTGCACAAGAACAGCAGAAAGACGTGAAGCCTTATGAGTTTGCTTTTACGTAAACATAACGAGGTAATTCAATCACATTTCTGTTGACTTGGAACAGGAGCAAAACATTCACTTTCTCAAACTCATTTCAGCGATGTAGGAGGAGACTGTTCAGGATCTCGAACATATTGTGGAAGTAGTTGATAAGTCACTTGAGCCCCTTGAAATGTTGCACCATAGCAGGAAGATTCTGTAAGACCCCAAACGTCTCCATAGCACCACGAGGAAAACATTCAGATCTTCAGATTATGGGCGGCATGGTGGCACAGCAGTTAGCACTGCTGCCTCGCAGCGCCAGAGATCCGGGTTCAATTCCCGCCTCAGGCGACTGACTGTGTGGAGTTTGCACATTCTCCCCGTGTCTGCGTGGGTTTCCTCCGGGTGCTCTTGTTTTTTTCCCACAGTCACAAAGATGTGCAGGTCAGGTGAATTGGCCATGCTAAATTGCCCGTAGTGTTAGGTAAGGGGTAAATGTAGGGGTATGGGTGGGTTACGCTTCGGCGGGTCGGTGTGGACTTGTTGGGCCGAAGGGCCTGTTTCCACACGGTAAAGTAATCTAATCTAATCAAATCTAATCTTGACCGGCTTGGTCAGGAACAGGAACAGGACATTCAGAGCATCGAGACTATAAAGTCGGAAAACCCGGAGTACATTCAGCCAATGAAGTAAACCAGGTCACAAATGAATCCACTCAGCCAGTCATGCCAATACACACTGATCGGAGCAGATCATTGAACGTTTTGTGTCTGTTACACAGGAAATGAATTGGGAATGCAGAGGTTATAGAAAGGGAAGAACTTAGAATAACCTGCTCTACGAGGGAATATAATGCAGTGCGCAAACTATCGGAACTGAAGCTGTTGTTGAAACCTGTTATTAAGAGATTAATAAAGTGGGATTGTCAAAGTTCAAGTAAAATCCATCACAGTCAACATTATTTTAAGAAGGACAAATCTAGTTTCAATTGTTTGCCGAATTGTCTGTATAAATCTGTCAATCAAAGTGGATACAGTGCATCCTATCGATATATATCAACCAGATATCCAGATGGCATTGGCTTAAGATACCCCAGAAAAATGACCATGCAATACAAGCGCCCACCGGCTTTGTAAAAAAATCCTATTTGCTTGGAGAGATGATTGGCTCACAAATGAATTCCATGCTATGGATGTACCCGTGTTAGATTGGCTTGGATAATGGCATACAAATCACATGACACTAGGTTACAGTCCAAAGGGAGTTTTTTGAAAACACTGGCTTTTTGAGCGCTGCTCATTCCTCAGGTGTTAGTGAAAAAGAAGACCACATAAAGAGAATTTATGAGGAAAAGATCAAAGGGTCATACAACTTATGCACATGGATTTAATACATTTAAGATGGCTCTTACATCTTTACTCAGTGAAAATGGAGGTGTTGGTCTTGATACATCAATATGCAAATCTCAACTTTATGCCAAATCACTGCCGGGAGATAACTTAATGTATTATCGATGTGAAGGAGGGGACCCCTCTCGTTATACAATGTATTTTAGGCGTGAGGACTGTTTTTGAGTCTGTCTGTGTCTTCACCTAGTGTCAGACTCGTTTTGTTTCCGAAGTAGGAGTGTATAAAATGTCACATTATCTGATATCTATATATCTATATATTTTATGGTTTTGAACATAATATAATCTATCTGCAAATACAAATTTTCAAATGCACTTTCACAACAAATATTTAAATATGTGTACTTGTGTGCGCAAGAGAACGTAAATGTGAGTGTGACAGTGTAAAGGGGAGTGTGAGAGAGTGTATCCATTTAAGACAGATACCATGACCAGGAAAACATACAGATGGACAGAGAGACTCACAAATAGATAGAAACAGATAATTCATTAACTGAGTGCATGTTGTGGAAATATAGCAGAAGGCAAAGGTAGAGGTTTTACTCTTTGAGGGGTTTAATTCAAAAGAATGCGAATATTTTAAAAAGAGGCATTGCCAGGTCAACTGATATGGCATGTTCCATCACATTCTGAAACTGCCTCTCAGAACCAGCCCAGGCAGTCGAACCCGAGACAAGGTAACAGACAAGCACAGAGAGCTGTGCAGACAGTGCTAGTGCATTGGTCAGCAAACCAAGCTATGAAACCTACATTGGGAGTATTGCAAAGCTTTGTCAGTATATTGCTGTGAAACGTGGACTAGATATCTGCAAACACTGGAAGATTTGCAGCCCATACTGCGAGTGACAGTAATTGGGGTTCCCGCAAATTTACGTCTGTATCTGTACATACTAGCTCAAGGCACGTTGTTTCATGTGTGCATGCATGTCTGTATCTGAGGCGGTGGTTAGATTAGATTAGATTACTTACAGTGTGGAAACAGGCCCTTCGGCCCAACAAGTCCACACGGACCCGCCGAAACACAACCCACTCATACCCCTACATTTATCCCTTACGTAACACTACGGACAATTTAGCATGGCCAATTCACCTGACCTGCACATCTTTGGACTGTGGGAGAAAACCGGAGCACCCGGAGGAAACACACGCAGACACGGGGAGAACGTGCAAACTCCACACAGTCAGTCGCCTGAGGCGGGAATTGAACCTGGATCTCTGGCGCTGTGAGGCAGCAGTGCTAACCACTGTGCCACCGTGCTGCCCATCACAGTTGTTGTGAAAGTCATTGTCGGACAGAGTACCCTCATGGAGCAAATCATTTTGAATATGAGCAACTGGCAGGTGTTTGGGTAATGGGCAAGGGAGATATTGACGAACAGATATGATGTCGTTTTTGCGAATATAAAACTAATGGCATTATGAGGCCCAATAGCAATATGCATCACTGCACACAGGAATGCTGGATGGATCAGATTTCGGTGTGATTTCAGATACGAGTCATGGAATGTCAACCCAAATTTGCTTCTGCAGGTTTGATGCTGGAATTGTCAGCAGGAAATTATTGACATCAGTAAGACTGTAGGTCAAGGTTCCAGATGGGCTGAGTCAGTGTAATGTATTCTTGAGTTGTTATGAATGACAAACGGAATAGTCAGTTATAGTGACAGGAATCAGTTCATGGCTAAAGCGATCACCACAGCTGCACTTTGTCTCTTTCAGGCTCAGATATTGGCTCGCAATCGGATGGAGTGAGAGGAAGGAAATGAGGTTTCTAACCAGAACATGAGAGAGTAACCTCCACACTCCCAAAATTCAAATAACAAGGGCAGTGATTAAATGAATCCTGGTTCACAGCTGAAACTGAATAGGTCAACATAGAGACACACGAGGGACTCTGCTTGAAGGAAAGAGGGAGAGAGATTGCATCAACATGTTGACTAATGTTGGTAGTAGTGGTTTGTGGAGTGAATATCTGGATTCAGACTCTCACCTGGTACAATAGCAGTAGCAAGAAGTGTCGAGTAAATGAAAATAACAGTCTTGTGTTCAAAAACGTTATATATTTAATAATTGATAAGTAAGACTTACCAGGGACACCGACGATAGCCAGGATAGGATAATAAATATATTGAATAATGTAAAGTACATATCCAATGGCAATGGCAAATAATCGTAATATGTAGATAGAGCCCAAATATTCCAGGATAAATCCCTGTCCACTGTTGGAACATTCCAAAATAATGTACTCAGATTCTGATCCATTGTTGGAACACTCCAGTACAATGCAGTCAGATTCTGATCTGTCCTCCCCCTCTCTCTGGAGCTGCTGATTCCTGCTAATGCTTCAGTGGCTGCCACTCATGTTTTGATAGTGAATGGAGCGCATTTTTCATTAAAATGATTCAAACCCTCCACTGGGATAATTAGAATCCAATTGACAATCTCATTAATCACAGAATCTGTACAAACAGTTTCAGTTAACCCCTTCTTTTCATCACTTTTCATGTCCTAATAAAAGGGAACATTTACCCAGGGGGTATGGTTGGAATGGAATAGGGTTTTTGAAGGATGGACCATAAATCTTTCAATGTTTTTAATTCTTCTTCATTGTATGTGGGAATAGTGCCATGCCACTGCAGCGTTGTACACATTCCATCCTGTTTATAAGAAACTAGCCACAGAAGGTGACTGATGGGGAAATTAATAGAGATCATAAATCAGGGTAACAATATTTATGGCTTATTGACTTCATGAAATGCTGCACCTATCGTGAAATGAAGTGTTTTCAAATCGTGTCGTAACATTTGGACATCATTTAGAGCATTGGGCGGGCTTGTCCGGAACAGGGGGTCGCAATCTGTCACCATATTTCTGTAAGAAAGTGACAGGAGGAGACCATTCAGCCTTTCGTGCCTGTTACAACAAGTCTTGAGCTTGTTATTCCGTAACTGTTAGTTGTAAAACACATATGGAGAAGGATTGTCCTGACATAAATATTAAAGTTCTGAATTTGGTAAGGCCAATAATGAAGGTGTTAACGAAGCACTTTGAAAAACTACTTAGGAGAGATTATTCGCATAATAGTGGGATACCTTCAGAAACGAGATTACAGAGTCTAACAGCAGTATATTCCTGTTCATGAGTAGGGCAATGCTGGCAGTTGTAACGTATTTCAGATGGGAAGAAGGTGAGGCTCTGCTCAAGAAACAGAAGAAAGTATAGGTTAGGGTTCGAGAGCAATGATCACATGAATCCATTGAGGGGTAGAACGAGAGCAGGTTTATACGCAAGAGGCAAATCAGGGGGCCAAAATGTGGAGAAGAGAACTCTTCAGTAAAGAGTGTCAGGGAGAATCCAAAGGGATTCTACCAATTCATTCAGGGCAAGAAATCAGTTGGGGAGAGAACTGCAAGGCCACCTCTCTGTGGAACCACAGATGTTGGGTGGGATATTATATGAATAGTTCATATCAATATTTGTTGTGGAGAAGTTTATGGAATCTAGAGAAATTGTGGAAATACATAGCGTTATCTTGGGAAGTGTCTGTACTGGAGAAGAGGAAGAATTGAAGTATTAAAATGCACAAAGGCGGATATAGCCCGGGGACCTGATCAGTTATACCCCTAAACTCCTTGGAATGATAAGGAAGTGATTGTTTGGGCATCTTAATGAGATATCTGCATCATCGATATCCACAGATGCGGTGCCAGAAGATTGGAGGTTGGATAATGTCGTACCATTATTTCAGAAAGGTGATAAGGAAACGCCAGGGAATAACACACCGGTGAGCGTCAGTGTGGGCAAGCTCTTGGAGGATATTCTGAGGGACTGGAAATACTTGTATTTGGAAAACAAAGGACTGAGTAGAGGTAGTCAACAGGGCTTTGTGCGTGGGAAATCGTGTGTCACTAAACTCATTGATTTTTTTAAAGAAAGGATGAAGAAGAATGATGAAGGCACAGCATGGATGTTGGCGACATGGAGCTCAGTAAGGTGTTCGACAATTTTTCACATGATAGTCTGTTAGCAAAGTTAGATTATATGGAATCCGTGGAGAGCTGGATGTCATTAGCTCGAAGGTAAGAAACGAAGGTGGTAGTGGCAGGTTGTTGACAATGAAGGTCAACACATCATTTATCATCCTCATTGCTTTCTTCACCGAAATATTGCTTTCACTGACTTGTCATAAGGATATCCAGATCTCTTTTCAATGTTACAGCTACCCACCACGTGGGTCTATGTACATTGCTCGGCGTGAAAAACTCATTCCCGTATTGATGTACAGCTTCAGAGCACACTGTACTGCATTGACGTCAGAGGTCTGCGCTGAAGAAAAGAATAAAAAACGGATAAATCACTTTATAGATCAACATTTTTCAAACAATCCTTTTTCAAATATCGGCTGCTGTTTTCTATCTATCACCAAAGTGCGCAAAGTTCAAATCGCCCTTTGTCTGCCATGTATTTCCTGATTCAATCTACTTGTCTCAATCAAATTAGAGATTTACTAATCTCCTCCTCATCTACTCATAACCAGACATTGTTTCGTGACATCAGCAGGCTTGTAAACATTAAATTTGAATCCCTCAACCAAATGTTTGATATGTATCGAGATAACTGGGGCCGAAGAACAGATTCTTGCGATATCACTTAAGCCTTCGGATGCAAAAACATGCTGCTTTCTGTCTGCTCGCCCATTCTTAAAACATGGTAATAACTTAGCCCCAATTCCATCAGGTTTGATTTTCTCCACTAAGCTTGGGTTTCTTGATTCTTTTTTCCGATAACGCAATGCGTTGAATCGATCATTTCTCCATAATTTATCTACTAGTCAATTTCTCGTACATGATTCCAATACATACATCTATCTAGGCTTTCATTCCCAATAATTTCTCTGAAACCACTTATTTCCTAATTAATTCGATTTTTTTCTCACCATACTTAGAATTTCGAGCACTACTAATTTTTATTTTGCTGTCTTTCTGCCCAGGGCATCGTAGTCAGGAGACATGGATTTGTTTAAGAAGGATCATGCGAAATTAATCTTTCTGCTTCGGTTCGGGACAGTGACTTGCAACTTGATGTGATGTACTTGGGTTTGATAAGAGAACACACAGCATATCATTTAAAAACAGAATCTACTGGGGCCAGGTGAATTAACCAAACAACCAAGAGAAGTGCAAGACAAAGCATTGGTGGGGGAACAACGATAGAGAGGAATACACAGCAACTGAGAGGATTGAAAGTGTGTGCTGATCCCAAAAGGTAAAATAACACTTCAATAATATCTTTAAGTGACAGAATGGCTTCATTTTCTCGATCATCCAAAGTGCAGAACATAAGATCAGGAAGCTTATGCTGGAACTGTGTACATAATAAGTTCATTCGCAGCTTGCGGACTGTGTGCAGTTCTGGGCACCCTGTCACAATGAAGGATCGAATTGAACTAGAGAGAAAACAGAGGAAATTCGTTATTCTGTGAAAGTGAAAGTGCAATTATGAGGAAAGTTTGGAACAGAGGATACTGAGAGGAGATTTGATCAACAATACTGATCAACATAGTGTCCTCAGCAATGTTCTCTACAGCCACAGCATGACATCTCAACTCCGACTGTCAACGTTTTTATTGTGACATCTAGGAAGAGGAAAACGGGTACATCAAATGCTGGAGATTAGATTCAAGAGCAGAGTGGTGCTGGAAAAGCACAGCAGGTCAGGCAGCATCCGAGAAGCAGGAAAATCGATGTTTCGGACTAAAGCACTTCGTCTGGGAGGGGGAGTCTGTTTTTGTTCTCTTCCTCTTGGGTGAATATTATACCAGTAAATATGTTGTTTATGAGATTGCAGGTTTCTTCGAATTTGTTCCATTTCTGGATGCAAAAACGTGTCATTCAAATACCGGATGTAAAGAATGGTTTGGAACATGTGAACGGCTGTTTGTAAGAGTTTCCGGATAACTGCTTCTGCTAAGAATCCTGGTATGGGTAATCCCATGCGTGTCCCGTTGATTTGTTTGTATGGCTTGTCGTTGAAAGTAAAATGGGCAGTGAGGCACAGGACTCCTCCCTTGAAGATGCTGTCCTTGCTGATGGAGTTGGTGCTGTTCGTTACGTGTGTCCTTGGTTCCGTCTCTTAGTGTGCAGTTTGTGTTTCTTTGGCCAGGCTGATATTAATTTATTTTGTTACGGCGAAGGAAACCTCGCCGTAACTTCGCCTTCCCCTAGCTTGGTGCATGGGTGATATTCAAGAATTGTTGGGTGGAGTGGATGGAGTAGTGTCAGGCTTCTAATACCTGTTTTGAGTTTTTGGTGAAGCATCCTTGCTCGTCTGTATTTTGGTGCGCCAATGAGTGGCACTTTGCTTTTGTCCGCAACTCTGGAGTTGTCGTTCATCCCTCTGACTGAAAACTTCATCAGTATCACAGGCAGGAAACTAGCCGCCAGGATACACGAGCACCAAATAGCCACCAAAATACTTGAACAATTATCACTACTATATTTACGGACATGCACAGAATGACACCACTTCAACTGGGACAATGAATTCATCCTAGTGCTTGCTCAACAAATGACACTTATTGGAAATCCTAGTGATGGATGAGACTCCCAGCTTTTGTGAAGTCTGTTGCGTTGGGCATTTACTGCGTACCTACTGGAGACAGAGAAATAGAGAGAATCGGAAAATGGAATGATGCATTGAGTGCTACACCTGGAGAATGTTAGTGAGGCCCACAGAGATCTGGAAAATCCCAGTCTCCGCCTTGGCCTGTGATACCTCATCTCTCTGGAACGGAGAATTCTGTTCACTCAGGATCTGGAGTAGCTGGAAAAAGGTGAAGGCGGAAGCAATTAGACACACATGGTGAGGGATACTACATGAAGAGATACCGAGTGACAGCACCAGAGTTCAGGAAGTCATCAGTATCAAACAATGGTCACTAAGAAGGTGGGTGGAATTGTATCAGTACTTAGGGATGAGTGAGCTATTAGTGTTCAGTCAATGGCCTAGTGTTATTCACAAGACAGTTCAGCAAGGGCTATCCATTTGATAGATTAATGTCTTTCAGGGAAGGAAATCTGTTATTAGCAGCTGTCTGGCATTTATATCATCCAGACCAAAAGCAATGTGTTTGACTCTCAACTGATCTCTGAAATGGTCTACCAAGCCACTCAGTTCAAGGCCAGCTCGGGCAAGAAACACTGAACAGCGGGAAACATCCACATGCCACGTGCCAAATAAATGTAACCCTGCTGGGACTGGTGTCCTGGCCAATCCTGTCGATATGTTTATGAAAACGTATTGAAACAGTCAGAGAAGACGCAGGGACAGTGTTCAGGTGAAAGAAGCTTTCGAAATTCAAAGAGGAAAAGTGAAGTATCGGAAAAAGCATTGGTGATATGGCTGAAGACAAGGAGAAATGAATAGGAATGGACAGAGTTGAACTAAAACTGTACATCGCCTAATAGGTTAGTTAGGGGAAATGCTGAGAACACGTAAAATATATTTATTTTCAGAAATTACCTGAAATAAAGTAGATGGACAGACGTGGTAGAAAAATGAACAACTTGTAGAACATAGGTATTGAACAGTATACAACCGTCCCGAGGCGCAGGGTGAATGGGAAAGCAGAATGTGTAACCCTGACAAAGGCATAACAAAGAAAACAATTGGCCTCAGATTATTCACTTGAATCCCTCTAAATTCTAGGTACAACTTGTTAAAAACACCAGCAGGACAATGAACTTTCTGCTGCCGAGCAATATTTAGTTACTCATCACGGCATGAAACATGAATTATTAGAATTTGTAACAAAGGCATTGTAATAATTTTGGGAGACGTCAATCTTTCCACAGTCTGGAGCAGTCACACTAGCAAGAGCGGTGTTCAAACAGGAGTTTCCAGAATGCTTTTTGGCAATATTTATTTGAATAACAGATAGTGCAAATCGTTATGAATATAGCTCTCCCAGATCGATGAGAAGATAAAAGTGAGGGCAAGATAGATATTACACTGAGCGATCCTCAGGGAAATTGTAATATATTGGAATTCAAAGAGATTGTGAGATTTTAAAATGACCAGTAGGCACAGCTGATAATCATAGACAAAACCGATTCCATGAGTTTGAGTGGAGAACTGGCCAAGGTAAACAGGGTAAACAGGCTGAAGTGTGCTTTTGGAAGTGAGAGGTGGAAAACATTCGAAGGAACTGCGTAAAATATTGAACAAAAAGATAAAAAACCAGCAAGACATTCCCAACTGTGCTTCACATAGGATGGAAAGGATCAGATTTAATTAAGAATGCTTCGAAGACAAGAAAAAAAAGCTAACGGTTCTGAAGAAATATGGAAGTATTTGTTAAAGGGATGGCAAGGAGTCTCCTAAGAGTAGGAGAGAGTGGGAATGGGAATCATTGTCAAAGCGTAATGAGAATATAAGTACAGGGAGGGTTCAGGGCGATGGAGTTGTTGAGAGTGTTACAGGGAGTGGCAATGTTCTGAAGAATATTACAGGGGCAGTATGTATTCCTGCAGTTGGAGGAGTTTGCAGCGGTAGCGACGGAAGTATGCGTTTTAATTTAAGCATTCATGATCTGAGGATATCACTGGTTGGACCAGCATACGTTGCCCACTGCTGATTGCATGGAGGTCGTTCAGAACCTGCCAGATTGCTGTGGGTCTGGGGTAACATGTGATCCACAGTAGATAAATATGTCAGATGATCTTCTTTAAAGGACATAAATGAACCCGCTGAGTCTTTGTTTTCCCAGACAATTAACAACTTTTTTATGGTCCTCTCACTAATGTCTTGTACAGTCACAACATGACATCCCAACTCCTTCTCTCAATGCATTGACAATGAAGGCAAGTGTCCAAAACACCTGCTACACCAGACTGTCTACCTGTAACACAACCTACAAAGAACTGTGTCGTTGCATCCCTAGATCTCTCTGTTTGATAACACTACCCCAACCATGAACATTAATTAGACAAGAACCACCCTGGTTTGTTTTCGCAAAATGCAACGTCGTTGAGATCTCCACCTGCTCTACCTCAACACTCGGTCAGCTGTATTGTTGATCCCGTTGTACTCGTAGTTAACCCACTTCACAGTCCACTTTACCACCATTTTCAATGTCACTCGTAAAATTGCTATTTTATTATTTAAACGATGCACAACAGTGGATCCAGCACCGAAACTCACGGCTCACTGTTTTTTCATAGGCCTGCACTTTAACCACAACCCACTATAAACATGCCCTGTCTTCGACCAGCAATCAAATTTTGAATCCAGTTGGTGAGCACTCCCTTGACCTGTGTGATCTAAACTTATTAACCAGTCTGAGGCGGGCAATCAACAAATAAATAATCAACGTCTGTAAAACAGTACGGCAATTATCATGGGGAATTTTAATCTATATGTAAACTGGGCGAACCAGCTCGGTCACATTCGACTTGAGGAGGAGTAGGTTCAGTGTTTCTGTGATAGTCGGCTTTTACAGTATGGAATGGAAACAATGAAAGAACAAATTATCCTAGATCTGGTCCTGTGTAATGAGGCAGGAATAATTAATGGTCTGTTTGTTAGAAATCTTCTTGGAAGGAGTGATCACAGTTTTTGTTAAATTTAGAGGACAAGTGGAGTGTGTGAAAATAAAATGCAATACCATGGCCCTGTGCTTAAAAACGGGACAGTGCAATAGAATGAGCGAGGACATAATGCAAATAGATTGGAAGCAAATATTTTAATGTGTGTATGTTGACTAGCTGTGGAGGACATTCAGAGCACGTTTTTCAAGGTGCTCAGCAAAAGACATATTCCAGCGAAAAGGAACGATTGTAAGAAGAAGGGGTACTATGCAATGAGTATCTAAGGAAGTAAGGGAAGCTAATAATTGAAATAGAAGCGATACAAAGTTTCCAAAAACAGCAGGGATCGAGAAGATCGGGAAAAAAATCGAAGGTCAACCGAAAGCCGCAGAAAGCGCTACAAAGAATAGTAAGGTAAAACATACGATAAACTACCACAGAAGAAAAAGACAGTTCTAGTTCAGACAGCAAAATGTTCTATAATTATGTCCAACACAAAATAGTGGCGAAAGTATATGTTAGGCATTTAGATGATGAGGAACATTTAGTTATGGAACACAATAAAACAGCTGAAGCATTTCGTTATCGAACATGATTATATTACTGAGGCATTGGACTGGTATTTGTGATCGGTCTTCACAGTGGGCGACTCCAATAACATGCCAGTGATCGATAAAGAGACGTGTGTAGGTAAGGAGAGCGCTGCTCGGAAAGCTAGTGCTTCCAAACGAAACTGTTGATATATAACCCGGTTTTGTGTGAATTTTAACTTTGTCCACACCAGTGGAACACCAGCACTTTCAGAGTTTGTTAGGAGCAACAGTCGAAAGCATTATGAATAGAATGGTAAAATGTTGCAGCACTCTGCTGTGCAGAAGGACCTGGGTGTACTTGTGCATGAGCCTCATAAGTATAGTCTGAAGGTGAAACAACTAATTAGGAAGGCAAATTAAGTGTTGTCTTTCATTGGTTGAAGGGATTGAGTTTTAGAGCAGAGTGTTTGATGTCGCAACTGTGCAAGGTGCTGCCGAAGCCTGGATTACCGTGTGTTGCTTTGGTATCTTTACTTGAGGAAGGACGTATTGACACAGGAGACTGCACAGGACGTTCACAAGTTTGATTTCGAAGTTGAGAGGATTGGCTTATAAGGAGACACAAAGAGTATTTTGGGACTTTATTCATTGGAATTCAAACCAATCGGGGAGATCAGAGAGAAAAAAAAAGAATCTAAGAAGGGAATACAGATGATAGAAGGAGAGAGGATATTTCCATTGGCTGGTGAAGCGAGGAGAAGAGGGCATAGCCAAAAGATTCGAGGGAGCAGCATTTGGACTGAGTTGAGAAGGAACCTTTACACCAAAAGTGCTTTTAATATGTGGAATTCCGACTGCAGTGAAGCAGTTCACATTACTTGTGTAAACGTTTTAAAGCTAAGGCCGACATATTCTTGAAAAGAAAAATTAATGAAAGGATAAGATGTGTGCGCTCGTCGGTTGTTCTGAGTCCAGGAAAAGATAAGCCATGACCTTATTGAATGGTGGAGCAGGCATGAAAGGCCAGACGACCAACCTCTGCTCGTAGTTGTTAGGTCATTTTCTTCTGCCATGCAGAACCTTTTCAAAGGCCTTGCTAAAGACCATGTCGACAAGGTGTACTGCTTTCACTTGATATACGACTCATCTACCTCCTCAAAAACCAATCAGGTTTGTCAGAAACGATTTTTCACGCACAAATCCATGCTGACTATTGCTCTTTACTCCTTGCCTTTCCAAATGCATGATAATCTATTCCTTCAGAATCTACTCTAACAACTAATGCACTACATTCATCAATCTCATTGGTCTTTCGTGCCTGTCGATGATACAAATAACTCTGGGAGAGGCCCTCATTTTTTACCTGAGCAGCTCGTAAAGAACTGCTATACATCTGCTCATGTCCCCAGGTTTCGTAAACCTTTTTGCATTTCTAGACTACCAGCACATCCTGTTCTACAACGTGAACACTTTCCAAGATATCACAATTTATTCTCCAAACTTCCTGAGCTTCTTTTCATTCTCAATACGACGTCCTACAGCATATTTATTTGAGATTCCCGCCATGAACAATTGATGCACATCGACAGCCTCATTGAACTTTAACGGGCCTTAGTCTCTCCCTCGCTGAGATTTATCCATTATTGAAACTGTCCAAACGCTTCTGAAACTTCAAATGTCCCCAAACCGAGAGTCCCTTCCCCTACCTCTATCAATTCTGTCATTAATGGCCACGCCAAAATGTATAATCCAAACATGTTTAAAATATTTCTCCTTTATAAAATCATCTGTATACCATTGTTTCTAAGTGCGCAGTTATGATTTATTGTCATATCCTTTGTATTACACTCTAGCTTTTCCCAACTTACTGTCAGGCGAGCACCGTTTGGTTTCAGACAGACTGTACAAAGAGTTTTGAGAATTCTTGTGTGAAAGGCAGCTTACAGGTCAGCAGGTAATAGAGAAAGCAAACACGATGCTGTCAATTATTAAAATGGGAATGGATTGCAAACATAGGGAGGACTTGCTAAAATTATACAAGTAACGAATCAGATGAAGCATAGAATAATATGAACAGTACCAGTGTCCTAGGGAAAGATATTCTGGTTTTGCCGGTAAGTCAGAGAATAATCGGTTGATCTTGGGGCTCGACGGATATTCTAATCATAATGGGTTGAGTCAGTTGAGCTTGAACACACTGAAATTTAGAAGAATCAAAGAGAATTTCAATTCACATCCAAGATCCTGAGTGCCTTAGCCACGTTAGCGACTGGGTGGTTAGAAAATAGAACAGTACAGCACAGCAAAGGCCCTTCGGCACTCCATGGCTGTGTTGAACATGATGCTTTTATAATCTCACACCATCTGCCTGCACATAGCTCATATCTCTTTAATCTCTGCCTGTTCGTATTCCTGTCTGAACGCCACTTCAGCAATTTGCTAACTTTAACACTTCTACATGATCCTGGGCAGCTTCCACCCTCTCGGCAAATAAAAGCTTGTCTTGACCATCACATTTAAAACTTGTCAGTTTCACCTGAGACTAAGGCGCCCTAGCATTTGACATTTCCAAGTTGGAAAAGAGATTCCGACCATCCAGACTATTCATGCCTCTCCCAATGCCATATATCTGGACCAAGTCGCCTCTGAGATTCCACCATTCTCGAAAAACAATCCAACTGTGTCCAACCTCTCCTCATAGTCAACACATTTTCATACAGGCAAAATTTCGACTTATTCTTGTCACATTCTCATCCAGGCAACATTCTGGTAAAACTGTTTTGCACCTTCTTGAAAGCCTTCACATCCTTCATATCTTGTGACGAATAGAACTACACATACCATTCCAAATTGAGCCGATTGAAGTTTTGTTCAGTTACAGCATGACATGTAAATGTCTGCAATTAATGCTGCGATCGAGGGAGGCCAGCATGCCATGGACTTTCTTTACCATCACGTCATGCTGCGTTGTTATTTTTGGGAACGTTTGGAAATGCAAACAAGATCCATCTGTTTCTCACTGCCGGTTGTTTATAGTGTATTTTACTCTACCATTTGACTTCCACAATGCATCACCTTATACTTGTCACGATGAAATGCAATTTTTTATCTAATTTTTCAACCCGTGTTCCAACTGATCGACATACTGCTACAATCTTTCACATCCTTCCTCATTATCCACAATTCTCCCAGATATGTCAATAACGAAATGCCTTTCCAAACATTGTCTGTAAAATTACTAATCAGAGCGCTGACATTTTCCTCTTAATCACTGATATAAATTATAAACCGAGATTGCAGCACTGATTCTTGCGCAACATCTCTGGCCACAGACCTCAAATAACAATAAACCCTCCACCTACCTGTGACTACTGTGACAAAGAAAATTTTGTATCCGAAATACCAACCACCTTGGATTCCACAGATTGTGATTTGATTTTGCAGACCAACCTGCCATTGTCAAGTGCTTTAGTATGTCAATGTAGACAATCTCCACAGTCTTACACTGAATAATTATTTTTGCCACTTCGTTTCGTTTTACTTTGTGTGAGAACCTGTGACCAGAGACCATCAAATCTCAACAAGATCTCACGCACTCAATAAGGAGATGGAGGATGAATTTATTCTTGCCACTTCGTTTCGTTGTACTTTGTGTGAGAACCTGTGACCAGAGACCATCAAATCTCAACAAGATCTCACGCACTCAATAAGGAGATGGAGGATGAATTTATTCTCTCAGTGGTTATTGAAGCTTTGGGGATTGCTTTACTACAGAGGGCTGTCGAGGTTAGTTCATTAAGGTTCATTCCGACGGCGATTATCAGATTTTGATTAGTCCAGGAAAGAAGGATTACCTCGAAAGCCTCGGTGTGAGTGCCGGAAGTGGTTCAGTGATAGTATGTGTTTGAGGTTTAGTTGGGATTATAGAGTTACAGAAATCTTCAGGGGGTTGAGGTTCTTACAGGGTTGAAGACAGTTAACAGCTGTCAGAGAATGTCAGAAAATCATGCAAGCAGGGGTTTTATAGTTTGGAGCAAGTTACATAGTGGAGTGCCTAGATGAGATTTCAGAGGTAGGGATAGCTGTAAGGCTGTGGATCGTTACAGTGACCAAATTGAGCAGGATGTGGAAACATTCAGTGGAGTCGAGAATGTGGTAGATTTAACAGCAGTTGTGGAGTCTGGAGAATATTACACGAATAGGAATTATGGCATGGACTGGAGAATATTACACGGATAGGGATGTGGGATGGACTGGAAAATGTTACAGGTTTAGGGAGTATGGCATGATCCTCGGTTGGGATACATAGTCTATGTAGATTTCAGTAAGGACTTTGATAAGGTTCCATATGGCTGGCTGCTCTGGAAGAATAGATTACATGGAATCCAGGGAGAGCGACAAATTGGATACATAACTGGCTTGATGGTAGGAAGTAGAGGGGAATAATGGAAGGATGCTTGTTGGACTGGGTGCTTGTGACTAGTTGAGTTCATCAGGGAATCGTGCTAAGGCCATTACTGTTTGTTCTCAGTGACTTCATTGAGAACGTTCAAGCACGATGAGGAAGTTTGTAGATGACACGGAAAAGGGCGGTATCGTGGTCAGTGAGAACGGTTATTAGAAATTGTGACAGGTGGGGAAGTAGGCTGAGAAATGGTAAATAGGGTTTAATATAGATACGTGTGAGGGCTTGCATTTTGCAAAATCAAGTAAAGGTAGAATTTCCATGGTGAATAGCAGAGCCTTAAGCGTGCACTGGAACAGAAGGAACTTCTGTGCACGGTTCTCAGAAGGTGGAGTCACAGGTACACAGTACAATGAAGGAGGCTTCCGGCACACTGTCCTTCATCAGTCAGGAATTTAAGTACAGAAGTTGGGAACTTATGTTGCAGTTGTATAGGATGTCGGTGAGGCTGTCGTCAGATCATTGTGTTCATCTCTGGTAACCTTGCTGTGGGAAGGATATTATTAAACGAGGAAATAGTGCAATAGAAATTTAAAAGGATCTACCCAGGACTCAATGTTTTCTGGTATAGGAAGAGTTTGGACTATCAACAACATTTTTCTTTAAAGTGTAGGAGACAGAGGAGTACCTTTTTGAAGTGTAGAGGTCATGAGAGGCATGAAGAGGGTGAACACATTTTTTTTTGCCCAGGGTAATCGAGAACGCCCAGAGTCTCGAGTCTCCCTGCCGTACATCAAAGGCATCTCGGAGATGACGACCAGGTTACTCTGGCCCAAGGCATCATGGCAGCCCGAAAACCTACCACGACATTTATACAGCTCTTGATGACGTTAAAGGACTGTGTACCCACAACCAGTAGATTGAAGTCATGTTCAAAATGCATTGCAAGGACTGCAACAAATATGACATGGGACAAGCGGGCATTAAACTGGCCACCAGGATATATGAACATAAACTAGCCACCAAAAGATATGATCAGCTATAATCGGCATTATGCACATAAACGATGAGGGACATCAGTTCGACTAGGACAATACTTCCAGCCTGTGACAGACTAAACAAACACACTCACGAGAACTCCTGGCATTCCAACTGTAACTCCAACAATAAAGGCATCTACATGGTGGAAGAGCCCAGCGCAACAATAGTAAAATAAGGCTAAAACTTTCAAAAATGGTTCAGACAGAGGTGTCGAAGGGATAATCTATTTTAATCTCCTCCAGACGACTGTCTTCAACTAATTTGATTCAATTCGTGTGGCATATCCAAGCAGGCTGGAGGGATTGGATAATGCAAAGAATGTGGGCCCGAATAACATTACATTCAACCTGTTCCTGCCGAGATACAGCACTGGTATCGAACTGACAATGTGGGAAACTATCGAGTGTGTCCTGCACATGCACAGACAAAACATCACCCACTGACTGTCCCATTGGTCTCACATCTATCATCAATATTATGATGAAAAATGTCATCAGCAGTGGTGTCAAGCAACACTTCCTCAGCACCAAGTTGTTCAGTGAAGCTCATTTTGGGATCTGCCAGGGCACTCAACCCCTGGCCTCATTGAAAACTTAGTTTAAACATGGACAACAAGAAAACACACAGCTGAATTCTAAGGTGAGGCAAGAGTGGCTGCACTGAACATCATTAGAACGGCTCTTGATCAAGTGTGGCATCAAGAATTAATTGCAAAATTGGAGCAAATGAGAAACTGGGAAACCTCTGTACTGGTTGAAGTTATACCTGGTCCAAAGGGAGATGGTTGAGAGCAGCTATCTCAGCTCTGCAGCAATTCCCTAGAGGAAGTGTTTCTGGGTAACCCTGTAGATCAGTAATGGAATGGTAAGGCACCATAATCTGAAGATATGATGTGAGTTCGCTCTTGTTAGACAGAGACAATCGGTAGTAGTTTAACTGGACAGTCATTGTGCCACACAGAAAGAGTGGCTGAGTGGAACAGTAATGTGCAGGACAGTACAAACAGTCAGTGCAGGAATTGAACCAACACTGATGACATGAATCTGCATTACAATCTAGCCATCCAACTGATTGAGCTAACGAAGTCCTCACTCGACTCCTGACGGAATATATTTTAATATTAATCTGTTGTGATATGTTGTTACACACTTCTGGAGGCGGTGGAAATCGAAGCAAGATTCCGAATTCAGAGGGAGTGTCATTATCAGTGAGTTCTAAGAGTGCTGTCTGTTCTCAGTCCAACAATCTTCTGCTGCATCATGAATGACTATCTCTCCACCGTAAAATCGCAAGTGGGGTTGTTTTACAATTATTGCATAATATTCAACATCATATGTGATTACTCCGATATGCCAAATATGCAGGCACGTCCTGAAAAGCGACAAGTCACGTTTTCCTTACAAACATACCAGACAACTATCACGTCTAACAACACAGAATTATCCCATCACCCTCAAACAATCAATGCTATCGCCACAACAGAATTCCGAAGGTCCAATATACTGGATATTACTGTTAACTACAACTTGACTGACCACATGAATTCATTATCCGTTCCAGTGAGGGTCCTATGCTAAAACGTTTTGACTCTCTGTGCCTCAGTTGATGTCTGACTTCCTGTCCTATTCTGGCACCACACTTGTCAACCGAATTAAATTCATTTGCTTTAAGAGTATGTCAGACGCTATGAATCCAGAAAAAATACATTTCGTCAAGATTTCTGATAGCCTATCCGCCATCATTCCGACACACTTTGAAAATTCGTGTGATGAAATATACACCATGTATCAATATGAGTGCAGCTTCACCCCTTATCCACTGACAATCAGTAGCAACAATGCCTTCCATCGACATCGTAGTCTGCAGAAATTTTCGAAGAATAGCCACTTACAAAATCCCCCTGAAAAATGTCCATCAAGAAGGACAAGGGCAGCAGATATGTGAACACCAGAACCGTCACGTTCCAAGCCACCCACCATCCTGATTGGTACATATATTGCTGTTCCTTTAGTGTCACTGTTTCAAGTTCCCTCGCTAAGGGTATGGTAAACATACCTACAGCGCATGGATTGGCGTGGTTCATTGTGGCAGCTCGCCACCCCTTCCAAAAGGGCAATACGGGAAGGGCAATAAATATTGGCTCAATGACATCCCATGAATAAATTAGAATGAAAAATATTGTCCAATCAATGCCCAACGTTTGGCACTGAGTTTTTGGTTTTGTGAGCGCACGCTGGTTGGGTCGAGTCAGTACCTTGCTTACTGTGAACAGCTCAAGGGATTTGCTGTGTGAAACAAATTGTCAGTCTTTCAAAATCATTGCCTTTATACCTAACATCAGGTACACACCGACATTGACACATCACATTACTGCGTTATGAGAAGGACAGAAGCAATTGATAAAATACTCAGATCTAGCTGTAGAACAGTAGACTGTGATATTTTTGCCATGAAAATGATTGTGTGTGAATGTTAGCTCACAATGTCAGTACAAGGGAAAGCAATTGCGTCGTTACACTTCATAATAATTTGCTCTTGGTTCTAGCAATGAGAGACATCATTTCAAAGCCCCTTACTGTGATTTGTGCACTGCTTTCATCATATAGTTGTCATAAACGTGAACAGAACAAATTGATGGGTTTTGTGCTTATTGGACAATTGAAAAGTCAATGTTACCTAACGATGTCGAACTGTCAATAAAGAGACTTTGCTTTTAATGGTTTGACCAGTGCTGAAAATACCTACAAAGAAATTTCTATCTCTAGTCACCTATAGAAGTTGGTCTGCGATCATACTGGTCATCAATTTTGTTTGCATACTGCCATAGTGGAGCTGTGCTTCACTTAAGACGCCATATTCCTCAAGAGTCCATCACCTTTATAGGAATTTCATTTGGGATCGCGTCCAAGATAGAGAATTAGAGTTTCGGTGGCATAAGAGAAGAGGTAAACTTCAAAACATGCTTGTGGTCAGGTGGTTTTTACAAATGTTGAATTTTGTTTGGACCAGCACCAAGCACTGTGCTAGTCCATTGGCCATGCATTTCTCTGTTTTTCAGGTATGTCTCTACTTGGTCTGTTGTGAGGGATTGTGCGAAAACTGTCCAGCTCCAGTTGGAAAGGTCTCTGGATAGATTTTGGAACTGGCCAGTGTTGAGTAATTAATGGTGAGGCACAATAATACTGCGTCTGAATTCAGTCTTTTTAAAAGATATTTTCAACTGCTTTTCTGACTGAAAGATGGTTTGTTCACTGATCTGAACATGAATCAGTCACTCGATTGTATAATAGTTAGATGTGTGCTCTGGTAATTTAATTATTGCTCACTTCAATTGTTTTCAATTGAAAAACAATGATGTTCGGTTTATTTTAAAAGAAGTAAGAAATAAAGTGATATCATATCTTCATTGTCCAAAATGTAAAAGGGACCTACCAAATATTTCACACAGACTAATCAAGCAACAGGCAGACATTGTCTGTAAAGCCGGATTCTGTGGACAGGACGATGTCCCAGTCAACATCACCATTTTCTGTTGTAGGTTCCGTCGCCCTGACAGCACAAACCAGGCAGAGGCGGGGGTGGGGAGGGGAGGGGGCGAGGGAGATGGTTGGCATCTCCTTGGTATATAATCAACGTAGCGTTCAGCATTTATGCTGGATGCTGTGGCTGCTACGTTGCTCAGCGGCACGTTATGAGGGAATCAATGAAACGGAAACATACAGTTGACAACATCATTCCGGATCCTCCTGCTTCAGAGAGACACCTCTGAATTTAATGTATCAGTAAGAGTTGCCACAGCACAGAACTTGTAGGGAAGAAGGGGTTTTTTCATATTTTGTAACACTTCACTATGTTGTGGAGCAACCTGTGAGCTGAATGGGACAGACTTTAAACGGATACAGCAACAAACGTGTAATGGGCCATCGGGCAGCAGCAGAATCATGCGTGACACAACTCATACAGTCTGCAAGCTCACGGCCCGGCATACCTCCATCTCTGCAGTACCAATCAAGCCCGTGATTCAGCTTGATTCTGTGAAGAGTGGAGAAGGACATGCCGGGAGCAGCACCAGCAAGACCTAAATATTTGAGATCAACCTGGAGAAGCCTTTATCGCCTTCAGCTACAAAAAGATGCCGACTTACATGTTCAACAACAGAAGCAGCAAGTGATGGACAGAGCTCAGTGATCCCAAAGTGTATGTTTCAGATCCGTCTCTGTGGTACTGTCACACGTTGTCGTAAATGATAGTGGACAATGAAAGAGACCATTGGAGGAGGAGACTGCTCTCCAACAACTAAATCCCCAGCTATGGGGGAGCGCAGCATGTCAGGAACGTAATTAAAGCTGTTGCGTTTGTAACAATCATCAGGCAGAAGGGCTGAGCAGATGATCCATTTCGGTTCCTTTTGGAGCCACCAGCATCACAGACCCAAGTGTTAAAACAATTCGATTCATCCCACTCAATGCCAAGAAATGGCTGGAGACACTAGATACTGTGTTTTAACTCCAGAGATTGCCACACATCCAGCCAAGCTGTTCCATCTCAGCAACGTCATTAATATCGACCTGCAACGTGATGAATTGTCCATTATGTCATATCAGCAAAAAGCTGGTAGTTGCATTGTTGCCGGTCACTGACCAATTGGCGTACGATTTACTATGTAAATACAAAGGAAGCTATCAGCAATAAAATGTGATCAACCAGCAATAACACTCTCAGTGTCATTCAGTTGGTGTGTCGTCAGGCTCATTCTCCTCATGACTCCATTGCAAGCTCAGTTCAAAAGAGTGGACCTCTAAAATGGCAGTGAGAGCAATTACTCTTAACATCGACGCGCTATTTAACAGTATGTGACGATAGGAGCGCGAATAAAAAATTATAGTAAACTAATCTGGGGAAAATACACTCCTGCTTGGAATAATTAGCAGCTAGACAATGTTTGTTGTCAATATCAGTAATTGGAACTTCAGGAGAACTCTGCAGCCATTCCTCAAGTTGGCGGGTATCCGAGACTCAAACATTTCCATCTGCTGCAATGGCCCTCTGTTCATTATAAGATCAGATATGGAAATATTCACTGACCATACCACTTCCCAGACACTGAAACCGTCAATCAGCAACAACACCTGGAAAATATCCAGGTTTCGTCTCATAGACGGCAAATAATATTCATGTCACACAAATGATAGACAAACACAGCAATAAGTAATCAAACCATCCTTTGATTTTCAATAGCATAACCACCACTGAGTTGTCAACATAGTCCTTATGTGCATAAAATTTGTTATCATTCACCAGACATTGTCAAGGACTCGCCATATAAATAGCACTGCCTTCAAGACCAGGTCAGACCCCAGGAAGAAACTCAAAGGCCTCGAGAAATATTTTTAAAGCACATCAAAAATGTGAACACGGAACTCGGAGAGCTAAAAGATATTCTGGAATGTAATTGGGAAACGGGATTCAGGTAAATCCCAAGCTGGTTTATCAGGAGTAAGGGAGTAGTCAGGGACAGAGGATTCCATGCCAGGACAAGGGAGGGAATTAATGTGTGGAAATGGAGGAAGTGGTTGAAGTCCTTCACGAATATTTTGTATTGGTATTCACAAAGGAGAAGGACACTGTGGATGGTAAGTCGAGAGAAGGATATGGTGATATTCCAGAGCACTGCAGTTTTGAAATATTGGGGAATGTACTGGTCGTTTTGGCAAGCATAAGAAAAACACGTCTGTTGGATATGATTCGATAAATCCCAGAGTATTGATGGAAGTGACGGAACAAAATGTTGGGGCGTTGTGAACTTTGTTTTTATGCACTCCCGGTCATAGGAGAGTTTCCACATAATAGGAGAAGAGTAAATCTTGTTTCCATGGTGGAGAAGGGCATTATAGTTAATTGGAAGAAATTTCCGTTCGTGAGCCTGACGTCAGCAGTAGGGAAATTACTGGAGAACAATCAAAGAGATACAATTGACTCACATTTGGAAAAAAAAGACCTATACACGAAAGGAATGGCTTTGTGTGGGGACGTTCATGTCGCACGAATTCAATTGAACCTGTAGAAGAATTAAAAAATGTGATTGATATGGGAACGGGGCTTGATAGTGGACATATGGACCTTAGCAAGGCCTTTGATAGAGCTCCTTATGGTAGGCTCACACATAAGGTGAAGTCAAACGGAATCAGCAGTAAGTTAGTAAGATGGGTCCTTAACTGCGAGATCATGGGAGACAGAGTATGAGTGGACTGGTGCTTCTGTGACTGGAGATAAGTGATTAGAGTGAGGGAGTTGTGGATCGTGAGTATGATTACGAGAGTACGCAGCATTATTTAGGTCGTCTAAAGTCTTGGAGAGAGATATAATACACATGCAATTTACCCTGGACCGTTGCGAGATGATGCATTTTAGAAGGGCTAATGCAGGAGAGAAGTTTCAATAGAAGGAAATAACTATTAGTCCTATAAACATCGGAAGGGATATCAGGGCAATTCCGTGAAAGCGATAACATGGGTAATTATAGTCATATAGAAGACTTGGGTTCATCTGTGGGAGCAGACAGTATAAACATTGGCGGGTCATGTTGCGGCGGTGTAGAAATTTACTGTGGCCATATTTGGAATATTGTGTCCAGTATTGGTTTTCACACCAGCAGAATGACGTATTGGAGAACGAGTGGAAACGCTTTACCAGAATTTGATCTGGTTTGGAGGGTATTAATCTGAATGAGAAATTGGATGAAATGGTTGGTTTTCACGTGGCCATCAGTGGCTGAGGCGCAATCTGATAGTCATTTACAAAATTGTTAAAGGCATAGATAGATGGGGAGTTAGAGGCTATTTTCACATGGGGTAGAAATGTTAATGACTCGTAGTTATATGTTTAAGTAAAAGGCGGGAAGTTTGACGGAGATATGACAGGCTTTTTTTCTTTTCTGGAAAAATGTGAAAGTGCCTGAAATGCACTGACAGTGGAGAAGAAAATACCTTAGTAACGTTTTAGAGGAATCTTAAAACAGGGATGAGTCGGCGGAAAATAGAACGACATGGGATGTGTAGATGCAAAAGCTTTCTTTTTAACTTCGAAAGGCATCATGTGCCAGTGCAGGCTTGCTGGGATGGAGGGCCTATTCCCGTGTCAGTATGTTCTTAGTATTACGACATAGGGTACAATCTCTTGCTTAAATTAAAACCAGTAACACAGAAAAGATTTACACCATGCAGTGAGCTGTAAAAATTCGAGTGGAGAACGATGTTGAATAAAATTAACAACATTATTTCTTAAAGAAATACAGAGAATAAATAACTTACCACTGTTTGCAATTTATTTCTCGAACCTATCTTTTCCCTTCCCTTCTGTAAAAGTAGTCCGATAAAACCCCAATTAAGATTTATAAAACAACACTTCTTATCACTAAAGCAGGCAACTTTAGGTTCTTCTCTTTAGAACTTCCAGTGTCTTCGTTTCTCCCTTTTAGGAATTTCTGCGTCAAAGGCTAATGATCGAAACGGTACTTTAAAGATATGTATTTTTTCAAGCAATCCGTTACATACTTGGACTTGGCTGTTCTCTTCTCAACTGTTAAATGTTCCCTGGTCTTATATCCGCAAAGCATCAGATTATGTCATTGGCTTTCAAGATTGTCAATACACTTAATTCAAACAGGATTGGAGTTTGGTATTTTTCGGGATATAATCTAAAATATTTGGCCGAATTCGAACCTGTTCTTTTTTTGGGTCCAGGCAACGAGCTGATCATTTTGTTTTACCAAGTGTTACATGCATTGTTGCCTTATTGAGCACACTTATTCTTGTGTCCGGAGCTTCTGTGCTTTTAACTCTCTTAAAGTACACCCACATCTTCATATCAGCTCCTCAACTTAACAAAAGAATCAACCATCATATTGAAAAGGTTGCTTCATTTTCTTTCTCTACTTTTTAAACACGTTATCCTAACATACAAATAACTTTAGTATCAGTTCATCTTAACTCTTTCCCTCACACCTGTGTGTGTTTGTCATCTAAACTCTATCAGTTAAATCTGCGATAACGCATCTGTGATTACATTCTTCCGACTGGACATGTATGATTTTTTTTAATTAAACGTCATGTAATATAAGACTCCAACGAAATA
The DNA here is from genome assembly GCF_004010195.1 of Chiloscyllium plagiosum. Classification (NCBI taxonomy): domain Eukaryota; kingdom Metazoa; phylum Chordata; class Chondrichthyes; order Orectolobiformes; family Hemiscylliidae; genus Chiloscyllium; species Chiloscyllium plagiosum. The sequence goes on along the minus strand of NC_057717.1, from coordinate 65,258,634 downwards.
GCCTAACATTCTCAAATTTAAAACATTCTAAGAATATAAGCGGATTGTGATCCGCGTCCAAATCGTCTCAGAAACATTGTTCATGAAATACAAATTTGAATGTTGTGAGGTCAGTACCAAACTCAATGGTACATTTTTGATTGTGGCGCATTTCCTCTGTTAGATGTTTATCTTTTTCGAAAAGTAACCAACTGGCAGTTCAATTCCATCTTCATCTCTCTGTAGGAGTACAGCTCCAACTCCAAAATCAATAGCATCGATGATGACTTTAATATTTTTGAAACGTTTGGTATTGCTAAAACTTGTTTGTTGTGAATATCGATTCAAATGGTTGAATGCCGCCTGGCATGGTTCTGTCCACGAAACATTGTGATCTTCTTCAGAAAATCTGTTAACGGTGCAATTACACTGCTCAAGTTTGCAACAAACTTTGTTCAGAATTCGCTGAGTCCTAAAAGTCAAAGCACCTCTTTCTTTGAGGTTGGTCGTGGAAATGTATCGACAGCTATCGTTTAGTGTTCCAAGGGAAGGGGGTCATCTTTCCATGACCGATTTTATGTTCCAAGATCATCACATCCGTTTTCACAAATTCCGTTTTATTTACTTTATCACCAGTTTTGCTTTTCGCAGTCATTCAACCAGGTCTACCAACTGTACCAAGTGATCTTTCCAGAACTTATTAAAGATCACTACATTGTCAAAATAGACTGCACAGCTTGTTAGCTGAAACTTTATTGCTGGAACAGCAAAGCAGGTCAGGCAGCATCTAGGGAACAGAAGATTCGACGTTTTGGGCACATGCCCTTCTTCAGGAAGGGCACAGCTTGTTAACCGAACCAAAACTTTGCTCATGAGTCTTGGGAATGTGGCAGCAGCATTCTTCATTCCAAAGGGCATCACTTTAAACTAATGACGCCATGTTGACGTCAAAAAGGGAGAAATTTATTTTGCCATCTCTATTAAAGGTACATGCCTGTAACCACGCATTAAGTCTAATTTTGGTAAAGTAAATGGTTTGTCCGACATTCTTGATACAGTCCTCCAACCTCGGAATTGGATATGAGTCAGATTTCGTAATATTGTTGACCTTCTGACAATGCATAGAGAATCGTTGGTTCTCATCGGATTTGGGAACTAAGATGATCGGCAAACTCCACTCGCTTTGTTCTCATCGATCATGGCCTCCGCCTCTATTTCGACCTGTCTGGCTTTGAAAGCAAAAAGCTGATAGGCGTATTGTTTAATAGTAACAGTATTCCCTACATCTAATTCATACACAATAGCATTAGTCCTCCTACTCTGATTTTTACATCGTTTCTTATGTTTAAAATCTTTCAACACCATTCTATGCTCCTGAGAAAGGTAGCTTAGTAATCTATCCCATTCCTCAAGGACTTCTTCATTTTCAATCTATTCTGAGGTACCTCAAAATCCATCTCATCTAGATTTGAGGCCTCATTCTGGGAGAAGAGTCTAGCCCCGTTTATCCAGTTCTGTCTCTCTACTATATGTTTTCAACTTCTTCACATTACATACTTGATACTCGCTTTTCATTGATAGCACCTTTACTAAATAATTCACCTGACTCGATTTTTTTTTCAATTTGATAGGGACCACGAAACGTGGCTTTGAAAATATCTGCTATAATTGGAAACAGTACTACCAATTTATCGCCTTAGGAAACGTCCAAGTCTCAGAAGTTTTAATATTCCACCTGCTTCAATCTACACTGTGCCCTCTTTAACTGAATGTATAGCTAGCTCTCCTACTCGATTTAATCACTCCATCATGTCCGATACATAATCGAATTCTGAGATCTCTGACTTTGGCCCTATAATCTTTTCTTTAATTTCAAAGGGTCTCTCATTTCATGATCGAAAATTAACTCAAAGGGAGTGAACTGAGTAGATTCGTTTGTGACGTCACTAATGGCAAACAATAGGCATTGGATGCTTTTAACCCAATCATTAGAGTAAACTTGACCA
>NC_057717.1:65223287-65256149 GCF_004010195.1 Chiloscyllium plagiosum | reverse complement strand
TTTTAGTCGGCAGGATGACAATACCTTCACATTTTCTGAATCCTTCCAGGGCTTTCCTTTCCTGGGTATTAAGGGCGTGTCCCCTTCTTCCCTCCTGTTTAGTACTGGTGCTGCTGTCGGTTTGATGACATGCTGTGTTTCTTCCATAAGTCCATTCTCTTTTGGATTGGATTCTAGTTCGAATCGAAGTTGCTTTTGTCCGCAACTCTGGAGTTGTCGTTCATCCCTCTGACTGAAAACTTCATCAGTATCACAGGCAGGAAACTAGCCGCCAGGATACACGAGCACCAAATAGCCACCAAAATACATAAACAATTATCACTACTATATTTACGGACATGCACAGAATGACACCACTTCAACTGGGACAATGAATTCATCCTAGTGCTTGCTCACCAAATGACACTGATTGGAAATCCTAGTGATGGATAGATTCCCAGCTTTTGTGAAGTCTATTGCGTTGGGCATTTACTATATACCTACTAGAGACAGAGAAATAGAGAGAATCGGAAAATTTAGTGATACATTGAGTGCTACACCTGGATAATGTTAGTGAGGCCCACAGAGATCTGGAAAATCCCAGTCTCCGCCTTGGCCTGTGATACCTCATCTCTCTGGAACGGAGAATTCTGTTCACTCAGGATCTGGAGTAGCTGGAAAAAGGTGAAGGCGGAAGCAATTAGACACACATGGTGAGGGATACTACATGAAGAGATACCGAGTGACAGCACCAGAGTTCAGGAAGTCATCAGTATCAAACAATGGTCACTAAGAAAGTGCGTGGAATTGTATCAGAACTTAGGAATGAGTGAGCTATTAGTGGTCAGTCAATGGCCTAGTGTTATTCACAAGACAGTTCAGCAAGGGCTATCCATTTGATAGATTAATGTCTTTCAGGGAAGGAAATCTGTTATTAGCAGCTGTCTGGCATTTATATCATCCAGACCAAAAGCAATGTGTTTGACTCTCAACTGATCTCTGAAATGGTCTACCAAGCCACTCAGTTCAAGGCCAGCTCGGGCAAGAAACACTGAACAGCGGGAAACATCCACATGCCACGTGCCAAATAAATGTAACCCTGCTGGGACTGGTGTCCTGGCCAATCCTGTCGATATGTTTATGAAAACGTATTGAAACAGTCAGAGAAGACGCAGGGACAGTGTTCAGATGAAAGAAGCTTTCTAAATTCAAAGAGGAAAAGTGAAGTATTCGGAAAAAGATTGGTGATATGGCTGAAGACAAGGAGAAATGAATAGGAATGGACAGAGTTGAACTAAAACTGTACATCACCTAATAGGTTAGTTAGGGGAAATGCTGAGAACACATAAATTATATTTATTTTCAGAAATTACCTGAAATAAAGTAGATGGACAGACGTGGTAGAAAAGTGAACAACTTGTAGAACATAGGTATTGAACAGTATACAACCGTCCCAAGGCGCAGGGTGAATGGGAAAGCAGAATGTGTAACCCTGACAAAGGCATTACAAAGAAAACAATTGGCCTCAGATTATTCACTTGAATGCCCCTGAATTCTAGGTTCAACTTGTTAAAAGCACCAGCATGAGAATGAACTTTCTGCTGCCGAGCAATATTTAGTTACTCATTACGGCATGAAACATGAATTATTAGAATTTGTTACAAAGGCATTGTAATAATTTTGGGAGATGTCAATCTTTCCACAGTCTGGAACAGTCACACTAGCAAGAGTGGTGTTCAAACAGGAGTTTCCAGAATGGTTTTTGGCAATATTTATTTGAATAACAGATAGTGCAAATCGTTATGAAGAGAGCTCTCCCAGATCGATGAGAAGATGAAAGTGAGGGCAAGATAGATATTACACTGAGCGATCCTCAGGGAAATTGTAATATATTGGAATTCAAAGAGATTGTGAGATTTTAAAATGATCAGTAGGCACAGCTGATAATCATAGACAAAACCGATTACATGAGTTTGAGTGGAGAACTGGCCAAGGTAAACAGGGTAAACAGGCTGAAGTGTACTGCTGGAAGTGAGAGGTGGAAAACATTCGAAGGAACTGTGTAAAATATTCAATAAAAAGATAAAAATTCAGCAAGACATTCCCAACTGTGCTTCACATAGGATGGAAAGGATCAGATTTAATTAAGAATGCTTCGACGACAAGAAAAAAAAGCTAACGGTTCTGAAGAATCCAACATTTCAGAAATATGGAAGTATTTGTTAAAGGGATTGCAAGGAGTCTCCTAAGAGTAGGAGAGAGTGGGAATGGGAATCATTGTCAAAGCGTAATGAGAAGATAAGTACAAGGAGGGTTCAGGGCCATGGAGTTGTTGAGAGTGTTACAGAGAGTGGCAACGTTCTGAAGAATATTACAGGGGCAGTATGTATTCCTGCAGTTGGAGGAGTTTGCAGCGGTAGCGACGGAAGTATGCGTTTTAATTTATGCATTCATGGTCTGAGGATATCACTGGTTGGACCAGCATACGTTGCCCACTGCTGATTGCATGGAGGTCGTTCAGAACCTGCCAGATTGCTGTGGGTCTGGGGTAACATGTGATCCACAGTAGATAAGTACGTCAGATGATCTTCTTTAAAGGACATAAATGAACCCGCTGAGTCTTTGTTTTCCCAGACAATTAACAACTTTTTTATGGTCCTCTCACTAATGTCTTGTACAGTCACAACATGACATCCCAACTCCTACTCTCAATGCATTGACAATGAAGACAAGTGTCCAAAACACCTGCGACACCAGACTGTCTACCTGTAACACAACCTACAAAGAAATGTGTCGTTGCATCCCGAGATCTCTCCGTTTGATAACACTACCCCAACCACGAACATTAATTAGGCAAGAACCTTCCTGGTTTGTATTCACAAAATGCAAAGTCGTTGAGATCTCCACCTGCTCTACCTCAACACGAGGTCAGCTGTATTGTTGATCCCGTTATACTCGTAGGTAACCCACTTCACAGTCCACTTTACCACCAATTTCAATGTCACTCGTAAAATTGCTATACATGACTCATGTTCTCTCATACAAATCGTTTATTTAAACGATGCACAACCGTGGATCCTGCACCGAAACTCACGGCTCACTGTTTTTTCATAGGCCTGCACTTTCACCAGAACCCACTATAAACATGCCCGGTCTTCGACCATCAATCAAATTTTGAATCCAGTTGGTGAGCACTCCCTTGACCTGTGTGATCTAAACTTATTAACCAGTCTGGGGCGGGCAATCAACAAATAAATAATCAATGTCTGCAAAACAGTACGGCAATTATCATGGGAATATTAATCTATATGTAAACTGGGCGAACCAGCTCGGTCACATTCGACTTGAGGAGGAGTAGGTTCAATGTTTCTGTGATAGTCGGCTTTTACAGTATGGAATGGAAACAATGAAAGAACAAATTATCCTAGATCTGGTCCTGTGTAATGAGGCAGGAATAATTAATGGTCTGTTTGTTAGAAATCTTCTTGGAAGGAGTGATCACAGTTTTTTTTAAGTTTAGAGTACAAGTGGAGTGTGTGAAAATAAAATGCAATAACATGGCCCTGTGCTTAAAAACAGGACAGTGCAATAGAATGAGCGAGAACATAGTGCAAATAGACTGGAAGCAAATATTTTAATGTGGGCATGTTGACTAGCTGTGGAGGACATTCAGAGCATGTTTTGCAAGGTGCTCAGCAAAAGACATATTCCAGCGAAAAGGAACGACTGTAAGAAGAAGGGGTACTATGCAATGAGTATCTAAGGAAGAACGGGAAGCTAATAATTGAAATAGAAGCAATACAAAGTTTCCAAAAACAACAGGGATCGAGAAGATTGGGAAAAAAATCGAAGGTCAACCGAAAGCCGCAGAAAGCGCTACAAAGAAGAGTAAGGTAAAACATAAGATAAACTACCACAGAAGAAAAAGACAGTTTTATTTCAGACAGCAAAATGTTCTATAATTATGTACAACACAAAATAGTGGCGAAAGTATATGTTAGGCATTGAGATGATGATGAGGAACATTTAGTTATGGAACACAATAAAACAGCTGAAGCATTTCGTTATGGAACATGATTAAATTACTGAGGCATTGAACAGGTATTTGTGATCGGTCTTCACAGTGGAGGACTCCAATAACATGCCAGTGATCGATAAAGAGACGAGTGTAGGTAAGGAGAGCTCGGAAGGCTGGTGCTTCCAAACGAAACTGTTGATATATAACCCGGTTTTGTGTCAATTTTAACTTTGTCCACACCAGTGGAACACCAGCACCTTCAGAGTTTGTTAGGAGCAACAGTCGAAAGGATTATGAATAGAATGGTAAAATGTTGCAGCACTCTTCTGTGCAGAGGGACCTGGGTGTACTTGTGCATGAGCCACATAAGGTTGGTCTGAAGGTGAAACAACGAATTAGGAAGGCAAATTAAATGTTGTTCTTCATTGGTTCAAGGGATTGAGTTTTAGAGCAGAGTGTTTGATGTCGCAACTGTTCAAGGTGCTGCCGAAGCCTGGATTACCGTGTGTTGCTTTGGTATCTTTACTTGAGGAAGGATGTATTGACACAGGAGGGTGCACAGGACGTTCACAAGTTTGATTTCGAAGTTGAGAGGATTGGCTTATAAGGAGATACAAAGAGTATTCTGGGACTTTATTCATTGGAATTAAAAACAATCGGGGAGATCAGAGAAAAAAAATGAAACTCCGAAGGGAATACAGATGATAGAAGGAGAGAGGATATTTGCATTGGCTGGTGAAGCGAGGAGAAGAGGGCATAGCCAAAAGATTCGAGGGAACAGCATTTGTACTGAGTTGAGAAGGAAACTGTACACCAAAAGTGCTTTTAATATGTGGAATTCCGACTGCAGTGAAGCAGTTCACATTACTTGTGTAAACGTTTTAAAGCTAAGGTCGACATATGCTTGAAAAGAAAAATTAATGAAAGGATAAGGTGTGTGCGCTAGTTGGTTGTTCTGAGTCCAGGAAAAGATAAGCCATGACCTTATTGAATGGTGGAGCAGGCATGAAGGGCCAGACGACCAACCTCTGCTCGTAGTTGTTAGGCTATTTTCTTCTGCCATGCAGAACCTTTTCAAAGGCCTTGCTAAAGACCATGTCGACAAGGTGTACTGCTTTCACTTGATATACGACTTCTCTACCTCTTCAATACCAGTCAGGTTTGTCAGAAACGACTTTTCACGCACAAATCCATGCTGACTATTGCTCTTTACTCCTTGCCTTTCCAAATGCATGATAATCTATTCCTTCAGAATCTACTCTAACAACTAATGCACTACATTCATCAATCTCATTGGTCTTTCGAGCCTGTCTATACAAATATCTCTGCGAGAGGCCCTCATTTTTTACCTGAGCAGCTCGTAAAGAACTGCTATACATCTGCTCATGTCCCCAGGTTTCGTAAACATTTTTGCATTTCTAGACTACCAGCATTTCTAGATTCCTGTTCTCCAACGAGAACACTTTCCAAGATATCACAATTTATTCTCCAAACTACCTGAGCTTCCTTTCATTCTCAATACGACGTCCTACAGCATATTTATTTGAGATCCCCACCATGAACAATTGATGCACATCGACAGCCTTATTGAACTTTAACGGGCCTTAGTCTCTCCCTCGCTGAGATTTGTCCATTATTGAAACTGTCCAAATGCCTCTGAAACTGCAAATGTCCCCAAACCGAGAGTCCCCTCCCCTATCTCTATCAATTCTGTCATTAATGGCCACGCCAAAATGTAAAATCCAAACATGTTTAAAATATTTACCCTTTATAAAATCATTTGTATACCATTGTTTCTAAGTGCGCAGTTATGATTTATTGTCATATCCTTTCTATTACACTCTAGCTTTTCCCAACTTACTGTCAGGCTAACACCGTTTGGTTTCAGACAGACTGTACAAAGAGTTTTGAGAATTCTTGTGTACAAGGCAGCTTACAGGTCAGCAGGTAATAGAGAAAGCAAACAAGATGCTGTCAATTATTAAAATGGGAATGGAGTGCAAACATAGGGAGGACTTGCTAAAATTATACAAGTAACGAATCAGGTGAAGCATAGAATAATATGAACAGTACTAGTGTCCTAGGGAAAGAAATTCTGGTTTTGCAGGGAAGTCAGAGAATCATCGGTTGATCTTGGGGCTCGACGGATATTCTAATCATAATGGGTTGAGTCAGTTGAGCTTGAACACACTGAAATTTAGAAGAATCAAAGAGAATTTCAATTCACATCCAAGATCCTGAGTGCCTTTGCCACGTTAGCGACTGGGTGGTTAGAAAATAGAACAGTACAGCACAGCAAAGGCCCTTTGGCACTCCATGGCTGTGTTGAACATGATGCTTTTATAATCTAATACCATCTGCCTGCACATGGCTCATATCACTTTATTCTCTGCCTGTTCGTATTTCTGTCTGAACGCCACTTAAGCAATTTGCTAACTTTTACACTTCTACAAGATCCTGGGCAGCTTCCACCCTCTCTGCAAATAAAAGGTTGTCTTGTCCATCTCATTTAAAATTTGTCAGTTTCACCTGAGACTAAGGCGCTCTAGCATTTGACATTTCCAAGTTAGAAAAGAGATTCCGACCATCCAGACTATTCATGCCTCTCTCAATGCCATATACCTGGAGCAGGTCGTCTCTGAGATTCCACCACTCTCGAAAAACAATCCAACTGTGTCCAACCTCTCCTCATAGTCAACACATTTTCATACAGGCAAAATTTCGACTTATTCTTGTCATATTCTCATCCAGGCAACATTCTGGTAAACCTCTTTTGCACCTTCTTCAAAGCCTCCACATCCTTCATATCTTGTGACGAATAGAACTACACATACCATTCCAAATTCAGCCGATTGAAGTTTTGTTCAGTAACAGCATGACATGGAAATGTCTGCAATTAATGCTGCGATCGAGGTAGGCCAGCATGCCATGGACTTTTTTTACCATCACATCATGCTGCGTTGTTATTTTTGGGAACGTTTGGAAATGCAAACAAGATCCATCTGTTTCTCACAGCCGAATGTTTATAGTGTATTTTACTCTACCATTTGACTTCCAAAATGCAACACCTTATACTTGTCACGATGAAATGCAATTTTTATCTCATTTTTCAACCCGTGTTCCAACTGATCGACATACTGCTACAATGTTTCACATCCTTCCTCATTATCCACAATTCTCCCAGATATGTCAATAACTGTGGGCGGCACGGTGGCACAGTGGTTAGCACTGCTGCCTCGCAGCGCCAGAGACCCGGGTTCAATTCCCGACTCAGGCGACTGACTGTGTGGAGTTTGCACGTTCTCCCCGTGTCTGCGTGGGTTTTGGCCATGCTAAATTGCCCGTAGTGTTAGGTATAGGGGTAAATGTAGGGGTATGGGTGGGTTGCGCTTCGGCGGGTCGGTGTGGACTTGTTGGGCCGAAGGGCCTGTTTCCATACTGTAATGTAATCTAATCTAATCTAAAACTAAATGCCTTTCCAAATATCGTCTGTAAAATTAATAATCAGAGCGCTGACATTTTCCTCTTAATCACTGATATAAATTATAAACAGAGATTGCAGCACTGATTCTTGCACAACATCTCTGGCCACAGACCTCAAATAACAATAAACCCTCCACATACATGTGACTACTGTGACAAAGAAAATTTTGTATCCAACTTACCAACCACCTTGGATTCCATAGATTGTGATTTGATTTTGCAGACCAACCTGCCATTGTCAAGTGATTTAGTATGTCAATGTAGACAATCTCCACAGTCTTACACTGAATAATCATTTTTGCCACTTCGTTTCGTTTTACTTTGTGTGAGAACCTGTGACCAGAGACCATCAAATCTCAAACAAGATCTCACACACTCAATAAGGAGATAGAGGATGAATTTATTCTCACAAGATCTCACACACTCAATAAGGAGATAGAGGATGAATTTATTCTCTTAGTGGTTATTGAAGCTTTGGGGATTGCTTTACTACAGAGGGCTGTCGAGGTTGGTTCATTAAGTATAATTCCGACGGCGATTATCAGATTTTGATTAGTCCAGGAAAGAAGGATTACCTCGAAAGCCTCGGTGTGAGTGCCGGAAGTGGTTCAGTGATAGTGTGTGTTTGAGGGTTAGTTGGTATTATAGAGTTACAGAAGTCTTCAGGGGGTTGAGGTTCTTACAGGGTTGAAGACAGTTAACAGCTGTCAGAGAATGTCAGGAAATCGCGCGAGGAGGGGTTTTATAGTTTGGAGCAAGTTACAGAGTGGAGTGCCTAGATGAGATTTCAGAGGTAGGAATAGCTGTAAGGCTGTGGATCGTTACAGTGACCAAATTGAGCAGGATGTGGAAACATTCAGTTGTGTCGAGAATGTGGTAGATTTAACAGCAGTTGTGGAGTCTGGAGAATATTACACGAATAGGAATTATGGCATGGACTGAAGAATATTATAGGGATAGGGATGTGGGATGGACTGGAAAATGTTACAGGTTTAGGGAGTATGGTATGATCCTCGGTTGGGATACATAGTCTATGTAGAGTTCAGTAAGGACTTTGATAAGGTTCCATATGGCTGGCTCCTCTGGAAGAATAGATTACATGGAATCCAGGAAGAGCGACAAATTGGATACATAACTGGCTTGACGGTAGGACGTAGAGGGGAATAATGGAAGGATGCTTGTTGGACTGGGTGCTTGTGACTAGTTGAGTACCTCAGGGAATCGTGCTAAGGCCATTACTGTTTGTTCCCAGTGACTTCATTGAGAACGTTCAAGCACGATGAGGAAGTTTGTAGATGACACGGAAAAGGGCGGTATCGTGGACAGTGAGAACGGTTATTAGAAATTGTGACAAGTGGGGAAGTAGGCTGAGAAATGGTAAATAGATACGTGTGAGGGCTTGCATTTTGCAAAATCAAGTAAAGGTAGAATTTCCATGGTGAATAGCAGAGCCTTAAGCGTGCACTGAAACAGAAGGACCTTGGAGTTCAAGTGCACGGTTCTCTGAAGGTGGAGTCACAGGTGCACAGTAAAATGAAGGCTTCCGGCATACTGTCCTTCATCAGTCAGGACTTTAAGTACAGAAGTTGGGAAGTTATGTTGCAGTTGTACAGGATGTCGGTGAGGCTGCAGTCAGATCATTGTGTTCACCTCTGGTAACCTTGCTGTGGGAAGGATATTATTAAACGAGGAAATAGTGCAATAGAAATTTAAAAGGATCTACCCAGGACTCAATGTTTTCAGGTATAGGAAGAGTTTGGACTATCCACAACATTTTTCTTTAAAGTGTAGGAGACAGAGGAGTACCTTTTGGAAGTGTAGAGGTCATGAGAGGCATGAAGAGGGTGAACACATTTTTTTTGCCCAGGGTAATCGAGAACGCCCAGAGTCTCGAGTCTCCCTGCCGTACATCAAAGGCATCTCGGAGATGACGACCAGGTTACTCTGGCTCAAGGCATCATGGCAGCCCGAAAACCTGCCACGACATTTAAACAGCTCTTGATGACTTTAAAGGACTGTGTACCCACAACCAGTCGATTGAATTCATGTGCAAAATGCATTGCAAGGACTGCAAGAAATATGATATTGGACAAGCGGGCATTAAACTAGCCACCAGGATATATGAGCATAAACTAGCCACCAAAATATATGATCAGCTATAATCGGCATTATGCACATAAACGATGAGGGACATCAGTTCGACTAGGACAATACTTCCAGCCTGCGACAGACTAAACAAACACACTCACGAGGACTCCTGGCATTCCAACTGTAACTCCAACAAAAAAGGCATCTATATGGTGGAAGTGCCCAGCGCAACAATAGTAAAATAAGGCTGAAACGTTCAAAAATGGTTCAGACAGAAGTGTCGAAGGGATAATCTATTTTAATCTCCTTCAGACGACTGTCTTCAACTAATTTGATTCAGTTCGTGTGGCATATCCAAGCAGGCTGGAGGGATTGGATAATGCAAAGAATGTGGGCCCTAAGAACATTACATTCAACCTGTTCCTTCCGAGATACAGCACTGGTATCGAACTGACAATGTGGGAAACTATCGAATGTGTCCTGCACATGCACAGACAAAACATCACCCACTGACTGCCCCATTGGTCTCACATCTATCATCAATATTTTGATGAAAAATGTCATCAGCAGTGGTGTCAAGCAACACTTCCTCAGCACCAAGTTGTTCAGTGAAGCTCATTTTGGGATCTGCCAGGGCACTCATCCCCTGGCCTCATTGAAAACTTCGTTTAAACATGGACAACAAGAAAACACACAGCTGAATTCTAAGGTGAGGCAAGAGTGGCTGCACTTATCATCATTAGAACGGCTCTTGATCAAGTGTGGCATCAAGAATTAATTGCAAAATTGGAGCAAATGAGAAACAGCGAAACCTCTGTACTGGTTGAAGTTATACCTGGTCCAAAGGGAGATGGTTGAGAGCAGCTATCTCAGCTCTGCAGCAATTCCCTAGGGGAAGTGTTTCTGGGTAACCCTGTAGATCAGTAATGGAATGGTAAGGCACCATAATCTGAAGATATGATGTGAGTTCGCTCTTGTGAGACAGAGACAATCGGTAGTAGTTTAACTGGACAGTCATTGTGTCACACAGAAAGAATGGCTGAGTGGAACAGTAATGTGCAGGACAGTACAAACAGTCAGTGCAGGAATTGAACCAACACTGTTGACATGAATCTGCATTACAATCGAGCCATCCAACTGATTGAGCTAACGAAGTCCTCACTCGACTACTGACGGAATATATTTTAATATTAATCTGTTATGATATGTTGTTACACAGCTCTGGAGGCGGTGGAAATCGAAGCAAGCTTTCTAACTCAGAGGGAGTGTCATTATCAGTGAGTTCTAAGAATGCTGTCTGTTCTCAATCCAACAATCTTCAGCTGCATCATGAATGACTATCTCTCCACCGTAAAATCGCAAGTGGGGTTGTTTTACAATTATTGCATAATATTCAACATCATACGTGATTACTCCGATATGCAAAATATGCAGGCACGTCCTTAAAAGCGACAAGTCACGTTTTCCTTACACACATGCCAGACAACTATCACGTCTAACCACACAGAATTATCCCATCACCCTCAAACATTCAATGCTATCGCCACAACAGAATTCCGAAGGTCCAATATACTGGATAGTACTGTTAACTACAACTTGACTGACCACATGAATTCATTATCCGTTCCAGTGAGGGTCCTATGCTAAAATGTTTTGACTCTCTGTGCCTCAGTTGATGTCTGACTTCCTGTCCTATTCTGGCACCACACTTGTCAACCGAAATAAATTCATTTGCTTTAAGAGTATGTCAGACGCTATGAATCCAGTAAAAATACATTTCGTCAAGATTTCTGATAGCCGATCCGCCATCATTCCGACACACGTTGAAAATCCGTGTAATGAAATATACACCATGTATCAATATGAGTGCAGCTTCACCCCTTATCGACTGACACTCAGTAGCAACAATGCCTTCCATCTACATAGTACTCTGCAGAAATTTTCGAAGAATAGCCACTTACAAAATCCCCGTGAAAAATGTCCATCAAGACGGACAAGGGCAGCAGATATGCGAACACCAGAACCGTCACGTTCCAAGCCACCCACCATCCTGATTGGGACATATATTTCTGTTCCTTCAGTGTCACCGTTTCAAGTTCCCTCCCTAAGGGTATGGAATACATACCTACAGCGCATGGATTGGCGTGGTTCATTGTGGCAGCTCACCACCCCTTCCTCAAGGGCAATACGGGAAGGGCAATAAATATTGGCTCAATCACATCCCATGAATAAATTAGAATGAAAAATATTTTCCAATCAATGCCCAAAGTTTGGCACTGAGTTTTTGGTTTTGTGGGCGCACGCTTGTTTGGTCAAGTCAGTACCTTGCTTGCTGTGAACAGCTCAAGGGATTTACTGTTTGAAACAAATTGTCAGTCTTTCAAAATCATGGCCTTTATACCTAACATCAGGTACACACAGACATTGACACATCACATTACTGCGTTATGAGAAGGACAGAAGCAATTGATAATATACTCAGATCTAGCTGTAGAACAGTAGACTGTGATATTTTTGCCATGAAAATGATTGTGTGTGAATGTTAGCTCACAATGTTAGTACAAGGGAAAGCAATTGCGTCGTTACACTTCATAATAATTTGCTCTTGGTTGTAGTAATGAGAGGCATCATTTCAAAGCCCCTTACTGTGATTTGTGCACTGCTTTCATCATATAGTTGTCATAAACGTGAACAGAACACATTGATGGGTTTTGTGCTTATCGGACAGTTGAAAAGTCAATATTACCTAACGATGTCGAACTGTCAATAAAGAGACTTTGCTTTTAATGGTTTGACCAATGCTGAAAATACCTGCAAATAAATTTCTATCTCTAATCACACATAGAAGTTGGTCTGGGATCATGCTGGTCGTCAATTTTCTTTGCATACTGCCATAGTGGAGCTGTGCTTCACTTAAGATGGCATATTCCTCAAGAGTCCATCAACTTTATAGGAATTTCATTTAGGATCGCGTCCAAGATAGACAATTAGAGTTTCGGTGGCATAAGAGAAGAGGTAAACTTCAAAACATGCTTGTGGTCAGGTGGTTTTTACAAATGTTGAATTTTGTTTGGACCAGCACCAAGCACTGTGCTAGTCCATTGGCCATGCATTTCTCTGTTTTTCAGGTATGTCTCTACTTGGTCTCTTGTGAGGGATTGTGCGAAAACTGTCCAGCTCCAGTTGGAAAGGTCTCTGGATAGATTTTGGAACTGGCCAGTGTTTAGTAATTAGTGGTGAGGCACAATAATACTGCGTCTGAATTCAGTCTTTTTAAAAGATATTTTCAACTGCTTTTCTGACTGCAAGATGGTTTGTTCACTGATCTGAACATGAATCAGTTGCTTAATACAGTCACTCGATTGTATAATAGTTAGATGTGTGCTCTGGTAATTTAATTATTGCTCACTTCAATTGTTTTCAATTGAAAAACAATGATGTTCGGTTTATTTTAAAACAAGTAAGAAATAAAGTGATATTATATCTTCATTGTCCAAAATGTAAAAGGGACATACCAAATATTTCACACAGACTAATCAAGCAACAGGCAGACATTGTCTGTAAAGCCGGATTTTGTGGACAGGACGATGTCCCAGTCAACATCACCATTTTCTGTTGTAGGTTCTGTCGCCCTGACAGCACAAACCAGGCAGAGGCGGGAGTGGGGAGGGGAGGGGGCGAGGGAGATGGTTGGCAGCTCCTTGGTATATAATCAACGTAGTGTTCAGCATTTATGCTGGATGCTGTGGCTGCTGGGTTGTTCAGCGGCACGTTATGAGGGAATCAATGAAATGGAAACATACAGTTGACAACATCATTACCGATCCTCCTGCTTCAGAGAGACACCTCTGAATTTAATGTATCAGTAAGAGTTGCCACAGCACAGAACTTGTAGGGAGGAAGGGTTTTTTCACATTTTGTAACACTTCACTATGTTGTGTAGCAACCTGTGAGCTGAATGGGACAGACTTTAAACGGGTACAGCAACAAACGTATAATAGGCCATCGAGCAGCAGCAGAACCATGCGCTATACAACTCATACAGTCTGCAACCTCACGGCCCGGCATACCACCATCTCTGCAGTAACAATCAAGCCCGTGATTCAGCTTGATTCTGTGAAGAGTGCAGAAGGACATGCCGGGAGCAGCACGAGCAAGACCGAAATATTTGAGAACAACCTTTATCGCCTTCAGCTACAAAATGATGCCGACTTACATGTTCAACAACAGAAGCAGCAAGTGATGGACAGAGTTCAGTGATCCCAAAGTGTATGTTTCAGATCCGTCTCTGTGGTACTGTCACACGTTGTCGTAAATAGTGGACAATGAAAGAGACCATTGGAGGAGGAGACTGCTCTCCAACAACGAAATCCCCAGCTATGGGGGAGCGCAGCATGTCAGGAACGTAATTAAAGCTGTTGCGTTTGTAACAACCATCAGCCAGAAGGGCTGAGCAGATGATCCATTTCGGTTCCTTTTGGAGTCACCAGCATCACAGACCCCAGTGTTAACACAATTCGATTCATCCCACACAATGTCAAGAAATGGCTGGAGACACTAGATACTGTGTTTTAACTCCAGAGATTGCCACACATCCAGCCAAGCTGTTCCATCTCAGCAACGTCATTAACATCTACCTGCAACGTGATAAATTGTCCATTATGTCATATCAGCAAAAAGCTGGTAGTTGCATTGTTGCCAGTCACTGACCAATTGGCGTACGATTTACGATGTAAATACAAAGGAAGTTATCAGCAATAAAATGTGATCAACCAGCAATAACACTCTCAATGTCATTCAGTTAGTCTGTCGTCGGGCTCACTCTCCTCATGACTCCATTGCAAGCTCAGTTCAAAAGAGTGGACCTCTAAAATGGCAGTGAGAGCAATTACTCTTAACATTGAGGCGCTATTTAACAGTATGTGACGATAGGAGCGCGAGTAAAAAATTATAGTAAACTGGAATCTGGGGAAAATACACTCCTGCTTGGAATAATTAGCAGCTAGACAATATTTGTTGTCAATATCAGTAATTGGAACTTCAGGAGAACTCTGCAGCCATTCCTCAAGATGGCGAGTATCCGAGACTCAAACATTTCCATCTGCTGCAATGGCCCTCTGTTCATTATAAGATCAGATATGGAAATATTCACTGACCATACCACTTCCCAGACACTGAAACCGTCAATCGGCAACAACACCTGGAAAATATCCAGGTTTCGTCTCATAGACGGCAAATAATATTCATGCCACACAAATGATAGACAAACACAGCAATAAGTAATCAAACCATCCTTTGATTTTCAATAGCATAACCACCACTGAGTTGTCGACATAGTCCTTATGTGCATAAAATTTGTTATCATTCACCAGACATTGTCAAGGACTCTCCATATAAATAACACTGCCTTCAAGACCAGGTCAGACCCCAGGAATTCTGCATTTTTACTGCTGATACCCGAAAGCCTGCCCCCAAAGACGATGATGGATACGTCCTAGGAATAACATTGTTTAAAACCAGTCTGCATGATTACTATCAACCCCCCGCCGCCAGTGATGCTCATTAGGAGCAGTATATAACATCTACAAGATTCACAGAGCCACAGCTTCATAGACATAACCTCACAAACCCACGGGCGTCCACAAGGACACAAACAGTAGATACAAGGGAGAAACGCTCATCGAAAAGCTGGCACTTTCAAAAGGTCAGAGGTGATGAAGTTCTCTCATGATTTCACAATTCCAAACTCGTAAGATGACAAAATCAATCCAGGTGCGAAGGCAGTAAGACTTGACTAACAGCCAAGCTTGGGCTGAAAGATAGCAAGTAACATGTATGATACACAAGTGCTGCAAAATGACGATCATAAATCGTGCCCACCATTCCCACTTGGCATCCAATGACATTCACCTGCTGAATCAATTGGAACTAACATTCTCGCGTTAATCCAAGACCATATAGCTTCTATGATGAGAACATGAGATCAGAAGCTAGGAACCGTGCAGCTCGTACCTGTTCTCCTATCTTATGAAAGCCTGCCCATTAATTCTGAGTCCCAAGTCAGGAATATGATGGTCTAATATCCACTTCTCTAAACGATTGCAGCTGTAACAGTACTTAATCAGCTTGTCACAATCATCGAACAAGGAACCCAGTTGATTGGCAGCAAGCTTCAATCACTCACTCTCTCCAACACAGACATTCAACAGAAGGTGTGAGTACTGTGGTATTAGTTAGGCATCTTCTACGCTCATTTCCACTGCCATTCCGAAGGAAACGGTCATGATTGAGAGAATAGTGATCATAATTCATTTGATATTGACGTAAGTATTCCAAAGGACAAAGCTAGACTAAGAGTTGGCTTCTTAGCATGATCGATGCTCATTTCATTAACCTGGGAATATGCCATTCAGGTGAATAGGAAACAATAACAAATAGATTAATCAGAATCAGAACAGTGTCGAGAATGTCGTGCTGGAAAAGCACATCCAGTCAGGCAGAATCCGAGGAACAGGAGATTCGACTTTTCGGGCATGAGGCCTTAATTGGGAATTGCATCTCACACATGACCTGTCCTACCTGTCCAGATTCCTTTCCACCTATCTGCTCCACCCTCCTCTCTGACCTATCACTATCACCCCCATATGCATCAACCGATCACACTCTCAGGTAACTTCTCCCCGGCCCAACACACCCACCACCCACCTATTTATCTCTCTACTCCGTCCGCTCACAGCCTCATTCTTGATGAATGCCTTATGTCCGAAATGTCGATTCTCCTGCTCCTTGGATGCAGTCTGATCGGCTGTGCTCTTCCAGCATCACACTCTTGACTCTGATCTCCAGTCCTCATTTTCTCCTAGAATCAGTGCAATAGCAGGTAGATAAAAGTGGTTCTGAGAAAGCTTGTTCCCAAAAACAACACGTGTCAGGCTGCTAAATCCAAAGTTTGGTGGAAGCCTGCAAACATACAGACTCGCAAAGGCTTCGGTAATGTCAGGCAGAGTGATTTCTTTCCTACAGAGGAGTGTGAAATATGGAGGGAAGGGACCCAAATGTAATTTAGAAAGGAAACAGTGTATGAAATGATGCTGGCAAGAAAGAGCAAGTGATGTTTAGCAGACGTATTTTCAATAAAGAAAATGAAAATAAGTAAAGTAAAAAACATAAAAGGCAAACAATAGAAACGGCCTCTAGCTGTAGAAGTTTTGCATGTGATTCTTAATTTGAATTGAAATTTAAAGACACCTCAACAATGTGGGATATAGTGAAGAATCGGAGGAAATTGTATGAGAAGCCCGTCACAACCTTTTCGATAAGACCATAAGAAATGGGAGTGGAAGTAACTCCATTCGGGCCATCGAGTCCACTCCGCCATTCAATCATGGCTGATGGTCATTTCAATGCCACGTACCCGCACTCTGCCTATACCCCTTACATCCTTGCGAGATTAGGAATTTTTCAATCTCTGCATGAAGAAATTTAATATCCAAGCTTGCACTGCACTCCGTGGAAATGAATTGCACTGGCCCAACATCTCTAGCTGAAGACCTATCTCCTCATTTCCGTTCTAAGTTGACCTCATCTAATTCTAAGGCTGTGCCCACAAGTCGTAGTATCCTCACCTGACGGAAACAATTTCCCAGCGTCTGCTCTTTCTAAGCTATGGAATGTATTGTAAGTTTCTACTCAGTCTCCCCTCAACCTACTAAACTTTAATTAATACCATTCCAGGTTCCTCAGCCGTACATCGTATGTTATGTCTACCATTCCAGGGAACATCCATGTGAATCTCCGTTGGACACGCTGCACTGCCACTTTGTCCTTCCTGAGGTGTGGGGCTCAAAGCTGGACACTGTATTCTAAATGGTCCGAACCAGACCTTCATAAAGTCTCAGTAGCACATCACTACTTTTACATTTCAACCCTCTTGAAATAGATAGCAAAGTTACATTTGCTTTTTTAATCACGGACTCAAACTGAAAGTGAACCTTTAGATAATCCTGGACGAGCACTCGCAGATCCCTTAGTACGTTGGCTTGAAGAATTTTCTCATCACTTACGAAATAGTCCATGCCCGTGTTCGTTTCTCCAAAGTGCAAGACCTCGCTTTTGCTCACATTGAATTACACCAGACATTTCCTGGAAACATTCTACTAAACAGTCTCAATGTTTCTGCATTTAGGAGGATGAGATCCGATCATCGATACAGAGTCGTCAGGATGGCACGATTTGGGAACCTTTGGTGAAATGAGAAACTATGAGCTCTTTAACAAAATGAAAAGGAGGAACTTGTAAGAGTGTGGAAACCGAAGCCACTCAAAGGCCTCGAAAAATATTTTTAAAGCACATCAAAAATGTGAACACGGAACTCGGAGAGCTAAAAGATATTCTGGAATGTAATTGGGAAACGGGATTAAGGTAAATCCCAAACTGGTTTATCAGGAGTAAGGGAGTAGTCAGGGAAAGAGGATTCCATGCCAGGACAAGGGAGGGAATTAATGTGTGGAAATGGAGGAAGTGTTTGAAGTCCTTCACGAATACTTTGTATTGATATTCACAAAGGAGAAGGACACTGTGGATGGTAAATCGAGAGAAGGATATGGTGATATTCCAGAGCACTGCAGTTTTGGAATATTGGGGAATGTACTGGTCGTTTTGGCAAGCATAAAGGTAGACACGTCTGTTGGTTATGATTTGATAATTCCCAGAGTATTGATGCAAGTGACGGAACAAAATGTTGGGGCGTTGTGGACTTTGTTTTTATGCACTCCCGGTCACAGGAGAGTTTCTACATAATAGGAGAAGAGTAAATCTTGTTTCCATGGTGGAGAAGGGCATTATAGTTAATTGGAAGAAATTTCCGTTCGTGAGCCTGACGTCAGCAGTAGGGAAATTACTGGAG
The DNA here is from genome assembly GCF_004010195.1 of Chiloscyllium plagiosum. Lineage (NCBI taxonomy): Eukaryota > Metazoa > Chordata > Chondrichthyes > Orectolobiformes > Hemiscylliidae > Chiloscyllium > Chiloscyllium plagiosum. Next base: position 65,237,676 of record NC_057717.1, on the reverse strand, counting down.
AACATTATAAGAGATACAATTGACTCACATTTAGAAAAAAAATGGCCTATGCACGAAAAGAATGGTTTTGTGTGGGGACGTTCATGTCGCACGAATTCAATTGAACCTTTAGAAGAATTAAAAAATGTGAATTGATACGGGAACGGGGTTTGATAGAGGACATATGGACCCTAGCAAGGCCTTTAATAGAGCTCCTTATGGTAGGCTCACACCGAAGGTGAAGTCAAACGGAATCAGCAGTAAGTCAGTAAGATGGGTCCTTAACTGCGAGATCATAGGAGACAGAGTATGAGTGGAATGGTGCTTCTGTGACTGGAGATAAGTGATTGGAGTGAGGGAGTTGTGGATCGTGAGTATGATTACGAGAGGACACAGCATTATTTAGGTCGTCTAAAGACTTGGAGAGAGATATAATACACATGCAATTTAATCTGGACCGTTGCGAGATGATGCATTTTAGAAGGGCTAATGCAGGAGAGAAGTTTCAGTAGAAGGAAATAACTATTAGTCATATAAACATCGGAAGGGATATCAGGGCACAGCTCCACAATTCCCTGAAAGCGACAACACGGGTAATTACAGTCATTAAGAAGACTTGGGTACATCTGTAGGAGCAGATATTGGCGGGTCATGTTGCGGCGGTGTAGAAATTTACTGTGGCCATATTTGGAATATTGTGTCCAGTATTGGTTTTCACACCAGCAGAATGAGGTATTGGAGAACGAGTGGAAACGCTTTACCATAATTTGATCTGGTTTGGAGGATATTAATCTGAAGAGAAATTGGACGAAATGGTTGGTTTTCACGTGGCCATCAGTGGCTGAGGCGCTATCTGATAGTCATTTCCAAAATTGTTAAAGGCATGGATAGATGGGGAGTTAGAGGCTATTTTCACTTGGGGTAGAAATGTTAATGACTCGTAGTTATATGTTTAAGTAAAAGGCGGGAAGTTTGACGGAGATATGACAGTTTTTTTTCTTTTCTGGAAAAATGAAAAAGTGCCTGAAATGCACTGACAGTGGAGAAGAAAATACCTTAGTAACGTTTTAGAGGAATCTTAAAACAGGGATGAGTCGGCGGAAAATAGAATGACATGGGATGTGTAGATGCAAAAGCTTTCTTTTTAACTTCGAAAGGCATCATGTGCCAGTGCAGGCTTGCTGGGATGGAGGGCCTATTCCCGTGTCAGTATGTTCTTAGTATTACGACATGGGGGACAATCTCTTGCTTAATTTAAAACCAGTAACACAGAAAAGATTTACACCGTGCAGTAAACTGTAAAAATTCGAGTGGAGAACGATGTTGAATAAAATTAACAACATTATTTCTGAAAGAAATACGAATAAAATTAACAACATTATTTCTGAAAGAAATACAGAGAATAATTAACTTACCACTGTTTGCAATTTATTTCTCGAACCTATCTGTTTCCTTCCCTTCTGTAAAAGTAGTCCGATAAAAACCCCAATTAAGATTTATAAAACAACACTTCTTATCACTAAAGCAGGCGACTCTAGGTTCTTCTCTTTAGATCTTCCTGTGTCTTCTATTCTCCCTTTTAGGAATTTCTGCGTCAAAGGCTAATGATCGAAACGGTACTTTAAAGATATGTATTTTTTCAAGCAATCCGTTACATACTTGGACTTGGCTGTTCTCTTCTCAACTGTTCAATTTTCCCTGGTCTTATATCCGCAAAGCATCAGATTATGTCATTGGCTTTCAATACACTTAATTCAAACAGGATTGGAGTTTGGTATTTTTCGGGATATAATCTAAAATATTTGGCCGAATTCAAACCTGTTCTTTTTTTGGGTCCAGGCAACGAGCTGATCATTTTGTTTGACCAAGTGTTACATGCATTGTTGCCTTATTGAGCACACTTGTTCTTGTGTCCGGAGGTTCTGTGCTTTTAACTCTTTTAAGGTACACCCACATCTTCATATCAGCTCCCCAACTTAACAAAAGAATCAACCATCATAATGAAAAGGTTGCTTCATTTTCTTTCTCTACTTTTTAAACACGTTATCCTAACATACAAATAACTTTAGCATCAGTTCATCTTAACTCCTTCCCTCACACCTGTGTGTGTTTGTCATCTAAACTCTATCAGTTAAATCTGCGATAACGCATCTGTGATTACATTCTTCCGACTGGACATGTATGTTTTTTTTTTAATTAAACGTCTGTATTATAAGACTCCAACGAAATAGCCTAACATTCTCAAATTTAAAACATTCTAAGAATATAAGCGGATTGTGATCCGTGTACAAATCGTCTCAGAAACATTGTTCATGAAATACAAATTTGAATGTTGTAAGGTCAGTACCAAACTCAATGGTACATTTTTGATTGTGGCGCATTTCCTCTGTTACATGTTTATCGTTTTCGAAAAGTAACCAACTGGCAGTTCAATTCCATCTTCATCTCTCTGTAGGAGTACAGCTCCAACTCCAAAATCAATAGCATCGATGGCAACTTTAATATTTTTGAAACGTTTGGTGTTGCTGAAACTTGTTTGTTGTGAATATCGATTCAAATGGTTGAATGCCTCCTGGCATGGTTCTGTCCATGAAACGTTGTGATCTTCTTCAGAAAATCTGTTAACGGTGCAATTTCACTGCTCAGGTTTGCAACAAACTTTCTTCAGAATTCGCTGAGTCCTAAAAGTCAAAACACCTCTTTCTTTGAGTTTGGTCGTGGAAATGTATCGACAGCTATCGTTATGTGTTCCAAGGGAAGGGGGTCATCCTTCCATTACCGATTTTATGTTCCAAGATCATGACATCCGTTTTCACAAATTCCGTTTTATTTACTTTATCACCAGTTTTGCTTTTCGCAGTCATTCAACCAGCTCTGCCAACTGTACCAAGTGATCTTTCCAGAACTTATTAAAGATCACGACATTGTCCAAATAGACTGCACAGCTTGTTAACCGAACCAAAACTTTGCTCATGAGTCTTGGGAATGTGGCAGCAGCATTCTTCATTCCAAAGGGCATCACTTTAAACTAATGACGCCATGTTGACGTCAAAAAGGGAGAAATTTATTTTGCCATCTCTATTAAAGGTACATGCCTGTAACCACGCATTAAGTCTAATTTTGGTAAAGTAAACGGCTTGTCCGACATTCTTGATAAGTCCTCCAACCTCGGAATTGGATATGAGTCCGATTTCGTAATGGCGTTGACCTTCTGACAATCCATAGAGAATCGTTTGTTCACATTGGTTTTGGAACTAAGATGATCGGCAAACTCTACTCGCTTTGTTCTCATCGATCATGGCCTCCACCTCCATTTCGACCTGTCTGGCTTTGAAAGCAAAAAAGCTGATAGGCGTATTGTTTAATAGGAACAGTATTCCCTACATTTAATTCATATACAATAGCATTAGTCCTCCTAATCTGATTTTTACATCGATTCTTATGTTTCAAATCTTTCAACACCGTTCTATGCTCCTGAGAAAGGTAGCTTAGTAATCTATCCCATTCCTCAAGGAATTCTTCATTTTCAATCTAATCTGAGGTACCTCAAAATCCATCTCATCTAGATTTGAGGCCTCATTCTGGGGGAAGAGACTAGCCCCGTTTCTCCAGTTCTGTCTCTCTACTATATGTTTTCAACGTCTTCACATTACATACTTGATACTCGCTTTTCATTGATAGCACCTTTACTAAATAATTCACCTGACTCGATTTTTTTTTCAATTTGATAGGGACCACGAAACGTGGCTTTAAAAATATCTGCTATAATTGGAAACAGTACTACCAATTTATCCACTTAGGAAACGTCCAAGTCTCAGAAGTTTTAATATTCCACCTGCTTCAATCTACACTGTGCCCTCTTTAACTGATGTATAGCTAGCTCTCCTACTCGAATTAATCACTCCATCATGTCCGGTACATAATCGAATTCTGAGATCTCTGACTTTGGCCCTATAATCTTTTCTTTAATTTCAAATGGTCTCTCATTTCATGATCGAAAATTAACTCAAAGGGAGTGAACTGAGTAGATTCGTTTGTGACGTCACTAATGGCAAACAATAGGAATTGGATGCTTTTATCCCAATCATGAGAGTAAACCTGACCACAACCTCTTGACATGGTCCATCATAGTTTCACCTGAACTTCCACACATGCCATTTATAGTATCTGTTTTTCCTGATACGGTCACCTCAAATTGGGGAGACTGGACGCCTTCTCACAGAGAGCTTCAGAGGACATGTCTGAAACACCCGCACCAATCAACCCCACCGGCCCGTGGCCAAACATTTCATCCCCCCATCCCACACTACCAAGGACAGGCAGGTCCTGCGCCTCCTCCATCGCCACTTCATCACCACTCGCCTGGAGGAAGAATCCCTCATCTTCAACCTTGGGGCCCTTCAATCCCAGGGCACCAATGTGCATTTCACTATTTTCCTTATTTCCCCTCCAAACATCTTACCCCAGTTCCAACCTTCCAGCTTAACGTCATCCCCATATCCCACCTGTCAATCTTCCTTCCCACCAATCCACTCCACCATCCGCTCCGACAAATCGCCTTCATCCCCACTTCCATCCACTTATTGCAATCTCAGAGAGCTTCTCCCCTGCGGCAAATCCCTCTCATTTATCTCTCCACCCCCGAGGCTGCCAGCCTCATTCCCGATGAAAGACTCTTGTCGAAACGTCGATTCGCCTTGTCCTCGAATGCTGCATGACCTGCTTGTTCCATCACCACACAGTCTTGACACCCTCCCCTTCGCCGTCCCTTTTACCCATGATTCCCTCAGTCTCGTGGATGTCCCGTTCTGAATGTCCACACCTCCTGAAGAGTGGACAGGAGACTCTTACTGCTTATATGCTGAGTCCCAAGCGCCGTAAATATTCCCAGATTTCTCCTCATTGATCAGGGGCCGGGATGGATCAGCGAATAGCTTTGAGTGAAACCGCCAGTTACCCAACTGTGGATTAACCCTTTTAAAGCGATCCTAAAATCTAATCATATCGACACTCTAGAGCTCCTTCTTTTCTTGACCGAACAAACAATGAGCCCCGAGATAAACAGGTCCTAAACTCTGGTCGCTAACAGTTGCCCGAATGCTCAACATCCTTGCTCCTACAATATGAAATTTCAACTTGCTTCACTGCACTGTAAAACCAACAATTCCCTCAGGATCTCTGTACTTTTACAAATCCTTAACATCACTTGAATGGTATGAATAGCCTAATTCTGCTCCGATGTAACAGACGTAGCCATGTTTTGAATTTGTCAGTGCTTTCAGTTCTCCATGCTGTAACACCAGCAGAGGTTCCATATCAACTCCCAGTTCGAACTTCTTTTCCATCCTCTATGACAATTTCAAATGAACGGGCAACACAGACCTGCATTCGCTAGTGCGGTCACAATGAAGACAATAATGTGTTGTGCTGCAGGTAGTTCTCAGTTTGCAAGTACGGTTACACATTCAGTTGGCTGAATGTTACATTTAAAGATCTTCCTCAGAATTCGGAAAGCGTCACAACGGCAAGGTTGTGACAGAATATGCATTGTTTAGCAGTAGAAATAGCTTTAAATTGAAGTAATTCATTATCCCAGACTGCACAGCAATAATCACACGACTGAAATATAATGCTGAAATTTTTTTCCAGGGAATTATATCATCTAAAATTCAATTCATACATTGCAAGTTGTCTAAATCGCTGCGTATTATGTGCCTTTGCAAATATCTAAATGAAGGTCGTCCGAATTGCAAATAAACAGCAGAGAGAGAATTGGGCCATGCATTCACACCTCTTACAATTAAATGTCATGCATTATTAGTGAACGTGATGGCTCTTCTCATCGAATCAGAAATCATTAATCACCTCAGACAGCCTGGCAAGGGGTCAAAAAGCTAAATGGTGAGTGGGCACACATTTTCTTCGTGGAGCAAAGCGAGTCTTGGTGAAGAACACAGCCCTGAAATCGAATGTGGAATGGATAGAGGCAAGAAATACTTGACGCATCATTGTGGGACATGATGCTGGCATCTGGAAGGATTTAAAAAAATCAGGTTTGGCAATCCATTCAGATGATGTGAACACCACCACAACACCCCGCCCCACCTTAGTTTAAAATGCAAGCCTCATTAAACGGATTGAAATTCGAGGCCTTGGATGTTAAATGAATGTATTAAAAATACTGCAATAAAATTATGAGAATACCTTGCTCGCATAATGTGGTACAATCCATCATATTCACTCAATCTGACTTTTTGCAATTAAAATGAAATTTATCATCATTTTCCTTCATGGCTGATAGAAGATATATTGTGCAGTGATTAGTCAGTTCAGATTTAGCATGTTTTTTTTCTGTGGACAGAATACTGTGATAGAACACAGCACATTAATTTACCATGTTATTGAATAAATGAATACTGAATTTGGTTCAGAATGTGATTCTGAAGCCGTAGTCTTCAGTAATACTTTCAACCTGTTCTAGGGCTGTCGAACTTTTGAAGGGTTCAGGATCATTGAAAAGGCAAGTTCTAAAGCATGGATGCAGTTACAGTTGCTAATTTTCCCAAACACTCCCTGCATGTGTGTCGAATTTCTTGCTCGCAGAATTGCTTGCTTTTATTTGATGTCAGATGGAACTCAATTGAAATGTCATAGGAAACTGAAATGAATGGAACTTAATTAAAATGCCATAGAAAACTGAAAGAATTTTGAAATAACCTCAATGCATTTACAAAATGCGTCAGATGAATTTTGTGTACTGAGACAGAACTACAGGACGTCAAATATCACTTCAGACTTGTGTTATGAAGGTGGAGGCGAACTGTACTTTTAACAGAGTTGAACAGCCAGCAAGGACTTAGAGAAACACAGAAAGTCCGGCAAAAGTTAACAATTCAACATTAGTTCGAAAAGGCTAGAGTAGTTGGTTGGCTAAGAGACAAACTCAAATTCAATTTCGTCTGATCAGTTTAAGTTATGCCCGAAGACATCAAACTTTGATCAAGTTTGAATTGGTTAGTCTGATAATATTAAAACCAAAGTAATGATCCGATATTTGGAGCGTAAATATAAGACATTTTGAACGGTTAGATAAAGTAGCAAAGAGAACTGGCATAAGACCATCAGATGCAGTCTGCCCATAAGGTTTCTCTGAGAAATATATGTCTGGAGAAGGATTTTGCACAGACAAACCTGGAACCCGACCTAGATTGAGAATCTGCAGAGGAAAACTGAGAGAGGAAACATGGCAAACCTGACTGGTTCTGAAAGGTGATTAATTTTTGGTAAATTGTAATCAGCTTTTTTTTATTGTAGAGGGGGAAATGGAAAATAGTTTTGTTTTAGATTACTTACAGTGTGGAAACAGGCCCTTCAGCCCAACAAGTCGGCACCGACCCGCCGAAGCGCATCTCAGCCAGACCCACTCCCCTCCATTTACCCCCCTCACCTAACAGTGAAGACAATTTAGAATGGCCAGTTCACCAAACCTGCACATTTTTGGTCTGTGGAGGTGCAGGCACGGGGAAAATGTGCAAACTCCACACGAACAGTTGCCTCTGTGCCACCATGCCACCCAGGAAGGCCAGAATGAAGTTGTTAGTTCATACACCCTGTTTCACTTATAAAATAAACTTGTTCATTTTTAGTAAAATAGTGACTTTTGGTATAAGTCTTTGCTTTTCAAGTTTGAACAGGTTGCATCACGGGTTGAATCGTTCCTGTGTTGTTGGTCTAAATTAGCAGAGGAGTTTTCACCGGGTCATAACAGTTTGGGGGATCGTCGTCGGGATTTGAACAGTTTGGGTCTCGGATTCGTGGTCTGAACAGATTTTGACAGATCCAGTCTGAGATTGCGATAGATTTGAATGGATTTAGGGAAAGAGAAAAGCCAAATAGACTTAAAACCTTGCAGATTAGTGTCCTTGATCAAAGGGTTATAGACTTGTACAGCATGGAAACAGACGCTTCGTTCCAACTCGTCCACGCCGACTAGATATCACAACCCAATCTCGCCCCACCTGTCAGCACCTGGCACATATCACTCCAAACCCTTCCCATTCATATACCCATCCTGACGCCTTTTAAATTTTGGAATTTTACTCGCCTTCACCATTTACTCGGGCAGCTGATTCCATCAACGCCTCAAGCTCTGTGTGGTCTCTTTTATATCTTTCCCCTCTCACCCTAAACCTATGCCCTTAAATTGTGGATTCCACATGTCAGGGAAGAGACCTAGTCTATTTCTCCTGTCCATGCCCCTCATGATTTTGTAAACCTCTATCAGGTCACCCCTCATCTTACAGTAAAACGTAATGAGACGATTTGTTTAATTTCGGTGAGTTGTGATTGAGTTAATTAAAAGCAAGAGGAGTAGCTTTTAAATTGTCGTACACTATCTGGGATTTAAACATGTTTGTCAAGTTTTCTAAGACTGTTTAGAAGGAAAGAAAAAGGCCAACATTTTAGATTAGGCAGTTAAGTTAGATTTGCAAAACAAGCAGAAGAGCAAAGCAGAAAATGTAATGGAGTTATTCTAACTTATGTGTGTCAGAGACCCAGAAAAGTGCAGTCGAGTAAGAAAAAAAATAAAATACCGTTGAAAAAGATTGAGTCTGCCAATAAACAAAGGAAGAGAGAAAGATAAAGAGTGAGAACAAAGAGAAAGATAGAGAGTAGATATAGAGAAAAATGAAAGAGACAGGGGGAAAGAGAGAGCAAGAAGGTTCTTACCTGAGCAAAGAGAGAGAAGAAAGGGAGAGAGAAAGAGAGGGGAGAAGGTGCGTATCGGAACCTCAGCCTTTAAGACCTCTGTGAAAAAAGCCAAGGACATCATTTCCTTGTTAAAGGAGCTGCATTGTCAAAATAGAGGTTCTGCATGAAAAGGGTCAACTGAAACTGGAGTTCGTAAAGTGATGGTAAGTAATGTCAGTCTCCTTGGATTCTAATTCTCTCATGAGCGGGATTCCGTCTTCAATTAATAAGAGATGCCTATCGATGTATAATCCCAAAGTTACAGCGTGAACATCACATGCGACACGATAAGGAATCATCAGCTGCGCAGAGATGGAGGGAAAGTTCAGAATCTAACAGCAACAGGCTGGAATTTTAAAGCAATGGACCGATGTTTTATGGGGGGGGGGGGAGGGATTTACAAGTTTTCTCAAGGTTGGTCATCGTTAGCAATGTGGATAAGGTTTATATATTGCGTAATGCAAGCTGGCTACTATCCCATCCGCGCTATTATTGGTCTTCGTGACAAACGACTCGTCTATTAATTCAATAAAAATGTTGAACTACATTAATGACATAGTTATTAAAACTCTGAAAAGATGGAAACAATTGCCATCATTTCGATTTGAAATCCCTCTTATTTTTCAAGCAAGTGGAACTCCATTATCTGAAGAGTAACTGGACTGTTCAAACGTGATAAGTTTTCAACTGATTCGAACATTGTTGCCATATCGTAACCTGCCCCGGTCCGTTTCGCTGTCAACTCTTTATTATACAAAGGCTCAACTTCAGTCTCACTCCAGCTGCTGACTAAATTTTCTTTTCTATCTTCGTTGAGCCGAGACAGGAATGTTCCGTTTCTCTTCTTATGACACTTCCAATTATGAGTGAATCGACTGAAAGCTTCAACTTTTATTCGTCTACCAGATAATGTTTTCAGCAGATTGTGTTCATGTTGCTTTCCTAGTAATCCAGTTTGCAAGGCTAATTCAAGGGAAAGGGACTCAAACTCGCAATCCAATTGCTAGTTATATCTAGTTATATGTATATAATTATATGTATATATACACATACACACACATATACACACCTACATATATTATATATGTGCATAAATATGCATGTGTGTGTATATGTGTATGCATATATATCAGCAGTTTCCATTACTAAGGGTAAACAATGCAGGATTTCCTTCACAAATGCAGCTTTTTAAATGTTCTTTACAGTAGGCCTGTCATCCTTAGTCTGACCAATATGTGAACACAGGACCACACCAATATCATTCATAACACTTAACTGTCCTCTGGTTTGGCTGAACAAGCCACTCATTTGGTCGAATTCGGAATAGAGAAAAAAAATGCTGGCTCGTTGATGTTGTCCATAATGCATTCCGAAAGACAACTAAAAAGATGCACAAGTACCTGTCCTCTGATGTTACCGTACTATTTCAAAGAAACTTCAACTTCCATATGCATTGAATTCGCTGCCTCAATTGCCTGTTTTTTTTTTCTCTGTGTGTCTCCCACCCCTACACCTGATGCTCAGCTTCACAGGCAAACTTTCGCAGGCATTAGAATTTCTGATTTGCAGAAGATCGTGTGAGCGACACTGCCAACCAAATTTTTGGAGAAATGAACTGTCCATTTTGCAGTTTCAGAGAAGAAAGTGGTCATGTTTCTTTGGAACAGATTATGAGGAGAAGAGGGGGAACATAGACCGGGAGTTTCTACTAAATACTGATATTCTATTGTGTGCATGTGCAGCAGTTTATGTCTTTTCTCATTGGAAATTTCGTGGAGATCCAGTGAACGCTTTCCTGCATTTTTGTAGAGCTGTTACGTCAATACAATGAAGATCTGGAAGTTAACTGACAAATTCAGCAAACAATGCTACTGGGACAAACATTGTGTTAAGATTGAGGAGGAGGAAATGTGGGAGCCGATGTCCGCTAAGTTTTTCAACGACATTTTTCGAAATTGTCGATTATCCAGGAGTCCACTGTATCACATCTGACATCGAAAAAAGAGGTGCTTCCAATGGTCTGCCACGCCATTCAACAATCTTTGAGTCTCACTCCGCGGTGAGCATGTTGGGGCCCATGGACACAAAGGTCACTGTTCCATTGAATTTCCATGAACCCCAACTTCCAAGGCAGAAGTAGGAATTTCCCAGCATGTTGTGCAATAATGTTTCTTAAGTTTGGTTGTCATGATACCTGGGCGAGGTGAAAATATTATTTTTATCTTCATCAAGGGCAGTAGAAAACTTTCCAACAACGTCAGTGAAATAAGTAATTCTTTTTCCTTTCTTTTCAATTCGGTTTTGGAATGTGAGAGACTTTTTTCTGTGCTAGAAGGTATCTTCAGTCCCCAGTTGCCTCTGGAAAATGGTATTTGCTGCGTTCATGATCCGCTGCCCTTGTCCTTCGGGTGGATGTGTTTGTCAGTTCAGACCGCGTTGTCACAGGACGCCTCGTGATAATTTTGCAGCACACTTAGTCAAAGGAACTCGCGAGGAACTACCTGAAGTTAGCATCAATGGAAAAAAATGTTAGAAAGAACTCGTGTCAGAATACGCATAGACACTGGGCAATTTGGCCCTTGAAATCTGACATTCTTTTGCATTGACATTTAGACTTTAGATTTAATTGTCATGTGCCTGAAGTACAGAGGTATGGCAGTGCAGTAAAAGAGGGTGTAATGTTACAAGACATAGCACCGCCTCAGGTAAAGGTACATTGGTAGAAAGAAAATTAGTCACAAAACAGTCATTGACATAGAATTAAAACGTGAAACATTACTTCATGCAACAGGTAGAAAAACTGAAGAAACAATGTAACAGTTAATATTACAGTTTTTCTTACTTTAAACTGGAAACTGAAAGAAGAGGTTGAAGTTCAACATATCTTAATGAGTCCTCGTTTCATACAAGAAATGCCTCCTCTGTTCCTGTTATAAATGCCACTGTTTTCTACCTCCAAAATAGTTCCTTCACCTCCTCAACAAGTAACTATCTCCATCACAATAAAAAGAAATCACGAATGCATCTCCATCAATCACAGAAATTTATAATAAAAACAATCAAATATCAGGTGAGTTGATCAAGGTACGAGAAGTAGAAGATTATGCGATTTAGTGTGAATTTATTCTTGAGGAATTATATAGAATAGATGAGAGGTCATGGATACATAAAATGCAGTAGGATCCGGGTGTTCTCATGCAAGAATTGTAAACAATTTTTGTACACATATATCAACTAATAATGAAGTTTTTTTCAGTTATGATAAGCAGAATTGAAGATAGATTTAGCGGGCATGCTTTATTATCCAGGGTTCCAGGGATTTGATGAGCTCAATTGGCTGGATATCCGAGTTGCAGTACGGAATGATGCCAATTGTATGGTTTGAATTCTCACATTAGTAAAATAATTTCAGTGTTGACTTTATTGAAGCAATCAGCCGCAAAATAATCTTACCAAAGAACAGAAAGCTGTGATCAAGGTAGCACATCTACATTGGCGGTCCTATCACTGTAGAAATGTCAGAACGATCGACGCTGTTGCTGATATTATTTGTAATAGAATGTCAAAGGTGACGGGAAGCGATTGTCCTCAATGCATGTTTGCAAGTAAAGCACAAATGATTCACGAATTCAAGTCGTGAGGGTGTTACATGAAGTCGATGATGGGATGCAACACGAAGACATTGGACAATGAGTTGGCTAATGGAAAAGTATGTTGGAATAAGAATATAACAGCTCTGTGATGTTCAATTGAGAAAATCCATCAGAAACAGCTACACCAAGTAGTTTGTGAGTCCTTGAGTTTGAATTGCAAAAAATAATCTTACTTCCAAGATCCATCAGAATTTGGAAATGTGAATGATCGGTTAGTCATTAATTCTGATGTGCACAATATCAGATCAGAAATACACCAATCTCTATATGACCACAAATGCAACACCATGAACAGTTATGGCCGTCTTTTTGGAAGAAACAGGTCCACGTGATTTGGAGGTATGCCAGAAAATGTTCAGGTTGTTTACCACAGGAATTGATGTGCTTCCTCAGAAATTGAACTTGAATACTTTGAGCTGTATTCATTGGTGTTTGTTAAATTGTGAGAACACCTTCACGAGGAAATGAGATATAACATTGTTTTTGGGCTTGACAGGATATTTATCAAAATATTATTTCCCCTTGCGGGAGATTCTCTGACCAGACAAAATATCTTCTGATTAAAAGATCACTATTTTTGACAGAAACATCAAATTATTTTTCTTTCCAAGCTGTGTCTGTAATGACCAGGGTGATGGTCGACAAATTTAGAAAGTACGAAGGGAATGAAGAACTGTGAGGATAACATAAAGAGATGTATTTGAGAATGCAGTGATTAATATGACCACCACTGAAGCTGGAATTGTCTCTCAGTTCCCCAATGTGAAGTCCAATCTTTGCTTCTACAGATGGCTGTGGAGATAAGGCTGGGGAGCGGGATTAGGCTCGTAGCACTTGAGGGAACTGATACAGACAGGATGGATCGAATGGCTTTATTATTTACTGTTAAATTCTATGATTCGCTTATCATATATGCCACGATGTTATTGATTGACTTGTTCGCCTGGATGCATTACCTCTGCAGCTATGTCTTATGTCTTACTCTGATACTGTGGGATCTTGACGGGGTAAAACGGAAGGGAATGCTACCATTTACGTAGTTTAAAATCAGGTGAAAACAGTGATTACTTTCTTCTTTTGAAGGGCACTGGTATTTTCGAAAATTCTGCTTGAAAAGATAGTGGTGCAAATATCCGTTCATATTTTTAAGGCACCATTTGATCCGTTGTCATGAGACAGGCAGGAAGGCTAATTGAAAGTTGCAGTCAGTTCAGCTATGATCTTATTAAATCGGGTGCAAGCTTCAGAGACTGAATGACTTACTGGTCGTTGTGATGCTTGTGATTGTCTGTACTGAAGCAAAAGATTCAAAACTGCCATAAACCTGCTGGAAAATAAAAGAAAATGAAACCTTTCATCTCTGAAAAAAAGAAAAGGATGACCCTTTCATTAAACAAACTCTAGTGGGACTTGTCACAAGATGAAAACTCACTTTCATGGACGCAGTGTTAGGATAGTGGAGAAATTTACAAACATTAATAAATGCAACTCCCACCCTTCTAAACTCCCATACAAACGATGTGCACTTTCCTCATAAAATAGGTCACACGTGGCTGGCATGAATTAAGTCAATTTCCTCTGGATTGCATTCAGCACATGTATGTAATTTTAAGAATTATTGAGCAAAACTGCACAGGCGATTCATGATGTAGTCTCACTGATGTCCTGCAGTTCAATAGCATAACACATTTACTCTAATGTACAAAACACAGCCCATACAGAGTAAGTTATGGGTACAGACTGTATTAATTTCCTGTTGTTCGGTTACTTTGACAATCGTTGCGGTCAACGTCATATCATTATCACAGTGGTATGGTCCTTTTCCTAACCGTCAAGTAAGTGATTTAACTAACGATAGTATGTGTCAGTTTTTATTAACTTCTGTTTCTCCCTCCTAATGGAACCCATGCTCCATTAGAGCTTCCAATCTTGTCAAGTGTTGAGTGTGCTTTCGATCCATCTCCCAGTGGAAGTCTAAGCCTGGACCAATGAGTCTGCAGCACTCC
>NC_057717.1:65218537-65223115 GCF_004010195.1 Chiloscyllium plagiosum | reverse complement strand
TCAGTCACATTCCCACATCGTTTTCTTACTCACTCTGATTATTTTCCTTTCGTGAATTATTCAAACCTGTTTATTTTAGAGTGAATTAGCTTTTTTTTATTTCTCTCCCTGAACAAGAATTTGCGTTCTGCACTGTGAGTGGTACTGGAGTTACGAAGTTCCGAAACAAAGAAATAGTGTAACTTACGCTGCAGTCACTTCCCATTGTCTGCAAAAGAGTTCTCTGTTGAATAGGGCATTTGAGTCACTTTGACTCTCGTCTTTGCAAGATGTTCTTCTTCTGTTATTTGATCGTCTGCTCAACACTTTGAGTTAATTCTGCGTTCACCCAAATAGGTAAGCTGCCAAACCGTTCCTCTCAGCTTGGATGATTCGCAAGAAACATTAGCTAAAGCAGACAGAAATGTGCATTTGAATTGCCTCTTGATTAAAGTAAACTGGGAATACAGATTAAGGGAAAGTCAGTTGATGAACAACATATATGTGAAGACATATTGCATACCTTTTAGCGTAAAAGAAGTCAAAAGAGTTCAATGAGATGACAGATCATCCACAATTAACGGGTGTGTTCATGAGTGTCGAATTTTTTAAAAATATAAACGTCTGATATCTGGTGGTAGGCCAGAAGACGGTAATTAGTTTAAGTATCCAGCAACCAATAGCTGTAAACTCAATAATTTGGTAAACGCTCTTGAAGAAAACAAATTGTTATGAGCTATATACTAAAACAACAAGAGATTCTCCGTGTACATCAAACAAAAATCAGAAGCAAACGCTTGTGTAGGGCATCTGGAGAGTGCGACCAGAAATTTGCAAATTATAAAGCGGAAATGGGAGATAATTCAAATCAATAATTATATGTAAACAAAAATCACAAATGTATTCAATACTTTAAGATTTGGAAAGATGATTTTATTCAAGAGCAGGATGTGGGCGTCGCTGGCTAACCAGCATTTATTTCCCATCTCCAGGTGCCCTTGATAAGATGGTGGTGAGCTGTATTCTACCTGCTGTGAGTTGACCATAACGAGATTAGTGTGGGAAATGCAGGAATTTAACAGATTACCCAGCGACAATGCAGTTCGGGAGATAGACTTCCGATTCAACATGGTAACAGGCCTGATGGGGGTCTTGCAAATTATCGTCTTTCCATGAATATGCTGCCATTTCCCTTCGAGGTGGAAGTAGTCGGGAGTTTGGAAGGTATTGCTTGAGGATCTTTGGTGAAATGTTACAGCGTCCTCTTATATTTGTTGCACAATGATGATAGTGTGCATCAGTAGTGGAGGGAGTGAACGCTTGTGGATGCATTGTCAATCAAGCCAGCTGCTTTGCCTTGCATGGTTTGAAGCTTCTTAAGCGTTTTGGGAAATGAACACATTCAGCCGAGTTAGATATATTTTATCACACTCCTGATTGTACGTTGCAGATGGACCTTTTCTTGCGGATTCGGCGGAAGGAAGGGTATGACGTGCAATACTGGCCACAGTATTCTTATCTTCTGATCTGTTAAGGTAGCCAGTATGTTTATGTGGATTGTCTTTTGAGTTTACATTTAATGATAACCCGCAGGATGTTGATAGTAGAGATTCAGATTTGGTAACAACACAGCATGATGAGTGGGTAAATCTTTTCTGACTGATGATGGTTACAAGTGTTACTTACCACTTTTCAACCCAAGTCTGTACATTGTCCAGAACTTGCTGCATTTAGGCATGGATATCTTCCGGCGTTTGAGTATGGTGTTGTCATATGTTGACAGAGAGCATATATTCGACATCAGAATGGGAGCACAGACAGACTGTTTACTGAGAGATGTTGGCCTGTTCCCAGAGTTTAAAGGAAGTTGCTGCAAATATATTTCTGGCATTCTTTGGAATATTCCGCCATTGAGTGGAGTCCAACGTGGTACTACAGGAATTTTAAAAATCGCTAAATGTGATGTTGTTATGACATGAGCTATGGAGACAGAAATCAGGAGCACACGATCCAGTTAGCCTTGTATTGAACGTTTGGAAAGTGCTGAGGCCCATTATTATGGAACAAAAAAAAAACTTGACATTTTTAAAAACAAAGAAATCAAACACAGTGAGTATCGTTTTTGAAAAAAACTTTTTTTGACAAATGGGTTGATTGATTTGGAGATATGACAAGTCGATAGAACTAAAAGTGAGTCGTCCAGCAGTGAATTTGGATTCGCATAAGTCATTTGGTAAGGCATACACATAAACATTTTTTTGCACATTTCTGGATCTGATGGCAATGAAGGTTGTACTGAAGGTTTGTTAAGACACAGAGAAGGGAAAGATGATTAATTGATTTAAATCTGGTTTGAAATACAAATCATGTGGCATACCTTTGACAGGAAAAGGTCGATCATGTTGAATTGTGCAGCAGGGACTGAAGGGCATACTCCTGATCCCTTTCATTACTTTCTTATTCTGTTATCTGACATTCAGTGGTCGGTTTCCTGGAGGTTAGCTATAATACGTTGTATTCAGGGTGATCCAAGCGGATGCTAAACTAAGCCTGGGAATTTACAGATGCTCCGTCGAGAAAAACATTGGTCTGGCAGTATGACCAACAAATGAAGTGGAATTGGCAGGCGGGGAGAGATCTATAAAGCAGGATGTTTGAACTGTTCGTCAGGAAACGCGTGTTTCCCATTCACAGTTCCTCAGCCTATAGGTAAAAGTAAATTACAATCTTTCGAGACTCTAAATTTTTTTTTCCCTGTTTTGACGGGCAGGTTCGAGAGTTGAAATTGTCTCGCATTGCACCAGTGAAGCAGATTCGAAGGACTGATTAAAACAGGGGCACCTAGGACTGGGAACAGGAATAGAATATTTGAAGATTTGATGAATTTCGTCCAAAACCTAGACAATGGCTGATCCGTTTATGATCTCAACCATACTGTTATGTCTATAAATGTTATGCATGATTCGCTCATTGACCAAAAATGTAACTGATCCTCTAAATAATTTAGAGACATAGAATGCGTGAATTTGTATGCCATAGCATTTTACATTCCAACGATAATTACAAGATATTCTTCAGACATGACTGACTGAATATTGGAATGATTACTCTTTCCTTTTCAATACACATCCACTGGTCACAAACATTTTTAATGCAAAATGTTCTGTGGCATGGCCACATATATGCTTGAACCTACTGGAAATCACAAGCCATGCAGCATCTGTGCTGAGAAAACAGATTGAAACTTTCAGGTCCATCTTCACAACAGAATGGTGTTACGGCTAATGATAAACCGTGTCAGGTTCAGTGTGAAGAACAAGTCAGCTCGGTTTATTTAGTCAGCAGTAAATAACTTGTTTATTCTGAAGATCAACTTCTTTAAGAAATGCATCTGATGAACAATTTTGAATATGCAAGTATGCTAATGTGTGTACAATTCTATAAATTACTGATTCATTGCCACATATTGACCGGATACAGATAACCATTCTGACGCAGTCACATTCATTCACACACATTTATTCAAAAACATACTGACACAGATACAAACGCAGATACACATACACATACACACAGACACGAACAACATATTACCACACTTATACAGATACACATTCACCTATACAGACGCGCACAAACATATTAACGCACTTAGATATCGATAAAGACAAACGCAGAGATATTGAGTCACCCTGAGCCAGCCTCATACACACCGCTACACAAACGCAGACACACACACACAAACACACACACACGCACACGTGTCAGTGCAAGCACCGTCATAAAGATTCCACAAACTAATGACACGAAGTAGTTTGGAAAAACATTTTTTTAGTTTAGATTAGATTACTTGCAGAGTGGAAACAGGCCCTTCGGCCTCAACAAGTCCACACCGCCCTGCTGAAGCGCAACCCACCCATATCTGCTTCTGCAGGTGCATTATCGTACAACTACATTTGGCTCACTTCCATTTTGCCGCATTAAGTGGGGAGATTTCATTGAAATATCTACAGGATTGATAAAGAAGTTCCAAAAATATGACACATTTTCAGCTCACCGAGCTTGTTGTGGGGAGTAACAAAGAAAGAAAAAAAGCTGTTTCTCTGCTTGGTCGTACTTTCTCTCTCTGTCTGAGTTGAAACATACAATCCTACTATTTGTTCCTAGATTCCAGATTAGATTTATGCTGGAAAAGCTCAGTAGTACAGGCAGCATCCGAGGAGCAGGACAATGATCGAAGCCCTTCATTCGGAATAGAGGCAGAGTGCCTTCACGGTGGAGAGATAAATCAGAGGTAGGTGGGGGTGGGGAGAAAGTAGCACAGAGTACAACAGATGAATGGGGGTGGGGGTGGAGGTGATAGGTCAGAGAGGAGGGTGGAGCGCATAGGTGGGAAGGGAGATAGGCAGGTAGGACAGGTCATGAGGACAGTGCTGAGCTGGAAGGTTGGAACTGGGGTAAGGTGTGGGAGGGGGGAATTGAGGAAACTGGTGAAGTCCACATTGATGCCCTGAGGTTGAAGTGTTCCGAGGCAGAAGATGAGGCGTTCTTCCTCCAGGCGTCAGATGGTGAGGGAGCGGCGGTGGAGGAGGCCCAGGA
>NC_057717.1:65214456-65218062 GCF_004010195.1 Chiloscyllium plagiosum | reverse complement strand
TTTGCCCGAAACATCGATCTTCCTGCACCTCGGATGCTGCCTGAACTACTGTGCATTTCCAGCACCACTCTGTTTACCTAGAATCTGCTTGCCAGTATACCCAGCCCTTGTTTTTAACCTAGTATTATTTGATCCCAAAAGTCGACAAAGTGAACGTCGTCCAGCCCAAATCACTCTATCCCAGCACTTTCCTTCATGCTGATTGGTCCTAACTGCTGTTATTCACAGTGCTATTTCTTTTGCCATCAATAAAATCTCCTCTTTTAGTTTGAAACTTATGTTTATGCATTTCTTCTTTAAAGGTAATGTCCAAGTGGTGTCTGTAGTAAAATGAAGCACGTTATTCTAAATCCAGCTCTAAAACGTTCCGCATTATCTTAAATGTTTCAAGAAGATTATGCCTTAACTGAGGTCTAAAATTCTGATCTGTCAAAGCAGAAGCGCTTCATTCCAGGAAAGACTGAAAAGAAACATTTTTGAGAAGGTTCAAAAGTAATTGCATTTTTTGTAAATGAGGAAATCATACCTGCACGCCGCCTCACCATTGACCTGTATAAATTCAGTAAAAATATCACTATGTTTCAATCCAATATGTTTTATTTCAAACATCATGATCCTGTTTACGGTTCTGATCATTTTCGACATCTGCATTCCAATTTAATGTGATCCATATATCGGATACAACTCCCTTTGTGTAACTGAATTCTACAAACACTTTTCGACAAACTATTGAGTTTACACTTATTTTATACTTCCTGCCAAAATGGACAGTTTTCCAGAACTCACAATATATTATTTTTGGTCAATGTTTGCTCATTTACGTACCATTCTGCATCCCAGTTTGGACTCTCGTCGTCCAACTGACAATCTATTTAATGACTGCCTTCTTAAGTTAGCGAGTTGAGCTCTCGTCCATGCATTTCTCTGATGCAAATGATTAACACAAAGGCAAATAGTTGATGATTCATTCTTGGAAACCATCTAATAGTTATATCTTCCCATCAAAATTTAACAATTTATCGATGTGTTTTTTCTGGTTGTTAAACAGGCGTGCCCCTTCCTGTGGAGAAGCTGAGAAATTTTGAATGTCCTCTTCCCTTTTTTGTGAAACTCTTTGCAGGGTTTGTATCATCACATCCTCTCTCATTCTAATAGTCCAGACTGCTCCGATGATATCTTCATGTGCCTCTGTGACAGCCTCAAACGAGTGAGATAATATCTCATGACGTGAGACCGGCCATTGCCAATTCGGCCCTGAGAGCATATTCAACAGTTTGGAAACATCCTGGTTGACCTAAAAACCATGCTCTGCCTGTTCACATTAAAAGCTCCATCGAAGATCTATCAAACACAATTCTGTAATCTTCAGTAACCTTCACAGCTCCCTGAAGAAGAGACGGCTGACAAACAGCGCAGCACGCAGATTAAACAGACGTACTGATTTCAAGCTTCTCTGGGAATACTCTTTCATTTAAAGAATGGTCCTTAGCAACACATTACTTCATTTTTATAACACGAGGCAAAAGATTGTTGACCATGCATCTCCTCCAACCTTTCCACCGTAACCTTTGAATTTCTCAGCAACCAAATATCTGAAATTACCGAGTCCTCGCTGATGTCTGTGGAACACATTTCCTTATCCTCCTTATCTCAACACACATAAAGAAACATCCTCTCAGTATCCGCCATGTCAAGTTCGATCAGGATCTGCTATATCTCAGTAACATCAACTCTCACTCATCTAAAGACCAAGTGTTATTGGCCGAAACCGCCCTACATTTCCACATAGGATAAATCCTTCTTTCAAGGACTGGTGGAGGTAAACTTTTCAGGACTGCATCCAATATAATTATATCCTATCTTAGTTAAGGAGTCAGACGATTCCAATGGAAACACCGTGATGAAGTTGCAGTTTTACTGGGTTCAGATGCAGCAACTCTTCTTTACCTCAAACTTGATTCCTCAGAATAAAGCCCAAAACTGAGACCACTCTTACGATGCACTCTTTGTTTCTTATGAAAGATGCCCACAATTTATTATTGCGATGAGAAGATTTTCTTTTTCCTTCATGCTGTGAGTCTTTGGAACAATCTTGCCCAGATAACAGTGAAGGCAGGCTCATTGATTATCGCTAAGGCACGGACATCTATACACATGAAGCATAACTGAGTCAAGGGCTACAGGTGAGTGGGGAGGAATAAGGAGCTCGGAGTGCAATCAAGTCACCATTGAAAGATGGCGCAAGTTTGGAGGGGTGATGACAGACTGCTTTATCTTATCCCGATTAGCTGTTTGTATGAACTGACCCGTTCCTCCTCATGTACAATATATTGGAGATGAGGGGCGTGGACCGGCGGTGTGAATTGTGGTCGGTTGTTGGGGCATGTAGTGAATTAACTGTGATTGGCTTTATCTTGATACTCAACTTATGGATCATTCTCCAGAATATCATCAGAAAGTCGTTTGATTCATAGAGGAAAGAGCAAAAGAGAATATATTTTATTGCAATGAGAAAGATGCATTGTTTCAAAGGCCCTTCGGGAAGGTAAAGGGGTGAAAATAGGTTCGCTATTTTTGTGTTAATTCAGCAAAGAGTGAATGATTACAGCTTGGTAGAACTGTCTGATTTTTGCACCTTCCGACTGGCTTCAAGTAATGGAGAGAATCGTTGAGGACAACAACGTCTTCAGCCTCGCTTCTGGGACCTGCCCCTGTTCTCGACTGATCAAGTGCATTTGAATTTTGGAGAATTTGTCTGGTTTTATGCATGCGTGTCGGTATGATGGGGAGACTATGTTTCTTCTGAGTTATGTATCGTTTGAAAAATATCGTTTTATTTGTTACTGTGGTCCAATTATTTGATGCATTTCGAAATTTTAGTAGGTCCTCAATCGAATTAGTAATTATTCCCCCAAACTAATTATTTTCATTTTGTTTGTTTTGTTCTTCACAGTTAACACTATCAAGATCTTCGTCATAGTTTGTAAAAGTTGTGGATTGTCTCTATTTGCCAGTCGTTAGCTGTGAGCTATGGCCTCGGCGGATCCAGTGGTCATTATTTTCGATGTTGTATTGAGGCATATTCTGATTGCTTATAATGAACAGTTTTATTTCCTGTTTCGTATTCTTGTCTGCAATATTCATGCCATTCTGCTTTATGCAACCACTGATTGTTCTGTCTGGTTCACAGTCACGTTCACCACTGATCGATTTGTAGCAACATGTTGCCAGTAGCCAAAATGTAAGTATTTCAGTTCGCAAAGTCAGCTGTGGTGCTTGGCGCATTAACGGCGCTGAGCTGTTTAAGAGCATTATTTTTTAGCATTATATGTACTCAGGTCGATATATTCTCAGGAACATTCGTTGGGTTTATTTTATTGGAAACCATCTTTATTACTGCCAAGACTGGGTCATGATTGAATTCAACTCGGCAGAAATGAGGACTGCAGATGCTGGAAATCAGAGTCGAGATTAGAGTGGTGCTGGAAAAGCACAGTTCATGAGCAAGCATCCGGGGAGCATAAATATCGATGTTTCGGGCAAAAGCCCTTCATCAGGAAAGGGCTGTTGGCCAAAACATCGATTTTCCTGCCCCCCGGATGCTGC
>NC_057717.1:65192445-65212445 GCF_004010195.1 Chiloscyllium plagiosum | reverse complement strand
CTGTCTCTTTGAACAACTGTTATTCATGTGAAACACAGACAATAGGTATGAACAGGATATATAAGAAGTTCGTTTAGCACGTTTGCTTTCATTACACAGCCCTTTGAGTACAGGCAAAGCGACATTATGTTAAGTTTCTACAGAACATTCGTGAGATTTCCACATCTGAAATACTGGTTCCAGTGCTGGTTGCCCAGTTACAGGATATCTATTATCAAGATGGAGATGGTTATAAAGAGATTTATGAAGATGTTGCCTGTCGGAAGGTTTGAATTATATGGAAAGGCTGGATAGTTTTGTAATCTTCTTCATTTCGCTGGAGCGTAGGAGGTTGAGAGGTGACCTGATAGAAGTTACAAAATAATGAGGGCAATAGACTTTATGGTGGTTGACTTCTCCCTAATACAAAAGTGTCAGGACTAGAGAAGGCACATTATTACCTTGCTGCTGGTTTCTTCAGTGTCGCGATCTGACATCATCACAATACTAACGTCTACTTTATAATTTAAAAAAACAGGGTGGGGAAGTGGGGGTCCGTGTCCTTTTGAGTGCAGTGGAGATTAATCAGAATGATAGCTGGACGTCAAGGGTTATTGACGAGGGGCTGTAATGACAAAAACCAAGGTTTATATTCCTACAATTGAGAAAGATCTGAGGCGATTATACCTTTACAGGTAATAATGGAAACGGCCATTTTGGTTAGAGTCAGAGATATTTTTTGTTTCTTCCTGAATTGGAACATGAGCTTTCACCAAGAGTGTGGTGGGGCTCTGCAATTCACTCCGTTGGAGGATAGTTGAGGTGGAAATGCTCAAAAACTTTCAACAGTTCTTGGAATTACTTGAAGTGTTATTGCATTCACTGTTATATTTCAATGTTGGGAATTCAGACTTATAGCAGTGTATTATATTGTGCTACAGACTTGATAAGCTAAAGGACCTCCTGCTTAAAGTCAGATTCGAGGAAATGATTGAATGTACAAGAAGGATAAGATTAATTGACTTTAAAATGTCCAGAGGGCCATGATAAACACTTTCAAACGCTCATTTCAGGAAGAAGATCAAACAGTCTTCCTCCATAATGTCTGAATCATAGCTGAAGACATTTCCACGCCTGACATTCAATTAATGATTATTCATACCTTTTCCTGAAGTTTCATGCTTTGGATTGTCTTTATCTAAATAAATGTTTAACGCAGTAAACAAAATATTACATTCACGAATTCTACCCACGTTGTGATCTGGCAGCTGTTAACTTCAGGACAACTGGTGTTTTCATTTAAAGAGCTACCAGTGGAACAGAAAATTAGCGGAGTGTGAGGGCTAGCTTATTCTTATTTATTCAGGTCTTTCCTGCTATTTCTAAAGGAGGATTGGAACCATGGGCACTTAATGGAGGCGAGTCCACCTATCCTCGAAACAACATATTAAACCATTCAAATTGAGTGCATTCGTTCCCTGAAGCTTAATGTCAATTCATTTGCATTTTGGCTGGCTGGTGGTGTGAATAATTTAGGACTGAAATAAATCAGTTGACATATACAATGATCATTGATGGAGTGTAGGTGTCATTGGAAAAGCCATTACTTGTAGACTGTTCCTCATTATTCAGAGGGGAGTCAACGGTCAAGAACATTGATGTGTGTTTGGAGATTCATGCAAATAAGAAAAACTTACGGACGGCAAATCTACACACTTAAAGGACATTAGGACACTGATGTTTTCAAGATTGGACAGAAATTACATGTTTGACACTGGACTGCTTATTTTGGTCAATTAATTTAATTCTAATTTCCACATTTGGCATTGTGAAATTCAAAGGTGGTCGAACACGACCGTTACATTTTGGATTACAAACCCAGAGAAAAGGCAGCCCACCCACCCTCTTCACGAGGAGGTTTCAGACATAGAATCTTAGCGTTTTAGATTCATGTAGGGCATAAAAAGACCCTTAACTCCAACTCCCAAGCCCCAACCTGATATCTGAAGCTGAACGAGTTCCCTTTTACTGCGTTTGACCCAGATTGCTCTAAACCTTTCCAGCAGATGTACTAATCCAGATGCATCAAAATGTAACTGTCTCTTCAGATTTTCGAGCAGCCCATTCTAACCTCGCATTTCCAAACATGGACTAAACTAATTCGTTTTCAACAATTTGATATTTTGAACCAATAAACCACAAGTTGTATTCCTGAAAATCACGCATTATCAATGAATCTCCACTTGTGTCCTATTCCTTCATTGCATCATTGTTGCAACTGCCAACATGTCTCTCAGGGATATCCTTTGCTTATTGTAGATACTGTTCATAAAACTCGGTGTGATTTCGGCAGCTCCTTCGTGTTAGTGCTCGAAGCTGGAAAATACATCTTGAAGTCGGATCTTCCCCTGTCATGAACATTGCAAAATTTTGGTAAATTATCATTACAGTCAGAGCTTTCTGTTGCGTGGTGTTGAAAGCTGAATGATTCCTCTATCATCCCCTTTGACGTTCTCTCAAACCATTTTAAGTAGCCTTTTAATAAAATATATCCTTTTGTGGAGCACTTGAGCCACTTCCTTTTGATGGCAGCTTCTGAAGCTCATTATCAATTTTTTGTATTCAATCTGCTATAACTAAGTACATTATAATTTCACCTGACGTTTCAGGTATAGTACAATTTCAGGAGGCGTTGTTTCCATATACTTTGTGCACTTTGCACCATTTCAAAACCCAGTTATTTCTGTTAACCCAGCACTTGTATCATGTTCCAGGCTCCGCATAAATATATGTTGTTGAGACATTTGGAAAACTCTGCGCCATTCCATGACAGAGATTAATGTCTGAGACAAAACTTGTGACACTTCTGTACAGCTCATGAACGAATTTCGCTCATTTGGGTCTTACCTATCCAGATTGCGGGCATCAATTAATTTATTATCTTTGCTTTCCAGTTGTTACCATACAATGCAGTAAAACTGAAGTGTTATGCAATTTTGAGGATGCCATTCAAATGAATTTTAGTTGCGAATAAGTGCATGAGCATCATCCAACTTTCCTAAAACGTCGTAATGCCTACCAATCAGTGGCTCTGATCTGCATAATCATTAACTGCTTGTACTGGCTGGTTCGGGCCCAAATCAATTCTTGCCATCCAGCTTGCCTCATTCACCTGCAATTTGCATATCGTCGTAACAGGAACACAGAAGTCACCGTTTCCCTAGCACTGAAACTGGCCCTGGAGCATTTGCACATCAGGACTCATCATCATCGACTTTAAGTCCGCTTTCAAAACATAATCTCCTCCAGACTAATCTCAAAATCCTCGAACAAACTCTTGAATCTGCCATAGGTACCTGGATCGTCAGCTTCACGTTGAGCATATCGCAATGCGTAAAGATAGTCAACTGCACCTCCTGTACGATAACCATCAATATTGGGAGTGGCAAGGTGGCTCACATCACCAGGCTTTCGGATTCGATTCCCACCTCCGGCGTCTGCCTGGGAGGAGTTTGCACACTCTCTGCACTTCGACACAGGCTTCCTCTGCGGGTTCCGGTATCCTTACACAATGCAAAGATATGCAGGTTAGGCGAATTGGCCACTCCGAATTACCCATTGTGTTCAGCGATATACAGGGGATGGGAACCAAAATTGTAGTTAGAGTATAGAAAAGGTTGAGAGTAGTCCAAAATCAAGTTTCAGAGACGCAAGATGGCACAGGCAAGCAAGAAGTTGGATTTATGTGTGTCAACTTCAACGCCAGGAGGATCCGGAATAAGGTGGGTGAACTTGCAGCATGAGTTGGTACCTGTGACTTCCATGTTGTGGCCATTTCGGAGACATGGTTAGAGCAGGGGCAGGAATGGTTGTTGCAGGTTCAAGGGTTTAGATAATAGAGTAGGAACAGAGTAGATGGTAAAAAAAGGGGAGGTGTGGCATTATTGGTCCAGGTCAGTATTACAGTTGCAGAAAGGATGTTTGGGGACTCGTCAAATGAGGTAGTATGGGCTGAAGTTAGAAACAGGAAAGGAGAGGTCACACTGTTGGGAGTTTTCTATAGGCCTCCGAATAGTTCCAGAGATGTAGAAGAAAGGATAGCGAAGATGATTCTCGGTAAGAGTGAGGGAGACAGGATGGTTGTCATAGGGGGGACTTCAACTTTCCAAATATTGACCGGGAACACTATAGTACTAGTACTATAGATGGGTCAGTTATTGTCCAGTGTTTGCAGGAGAGCTTCCTGACACAATATGTCCACAGGCCTCATGGGGCGAAGCCACATCAGACTTGGTGCTGGGTAATGAGCCCGGCCAGATCTTAGACTTGGTAGTAGGTGAGCACTTTGGTGATAGCGATCACAATTCTGTTATGTTTTATTTAGTGATAGAAAAGGATAGGTGTATACCACTGGGCAAGAGTTATAGCTGCGGGAAACACAATTACGATGCGATTAGGCAAGATTTTGGATGCATAGGATGGGGAAGGAAACTACAGCGGACAGGCACATTAGGAATGTGGAGCTTATTCAAGGAAAAGCTGTAGAGCGCGGGAGCGAGGTATTTGAAATCCTGCAGAGTGTGAAAATAGATAAGTCTCCTGGGCCGGATGGGATTTACCTAGGATCCTCTGGGAAGCCAGGGAGGAGATTGCCGAGCCTTTGATTCGTCATTGTCAACAGGAATAGTGCAAGAAGACTGAAGAATAGCAAATGTGGTTCCCACGTTCAAGAATGGGAGTAGAGACAGTCTTGGTAAATATAGACCAGCGTGCCTTACTTCAGTTTTTGTTAAAGTGTTGGAAAAGGTTCCAAGAGATAGGATTTTTAATCGTCTAGGAAAGCATAATTTGATTAGGGATAGTCAGCACGGTTTTGTGAAGGGCAGGTCGTGCCTCACAAACCTTATTGAGTGATTTGAGAAGGTAAACAGTCAGGTAGATGAGAGTAAACTGGTTGATGTGGTGTATAAGGATTTTAGCAAGGCGTTCGATAAGGTTCCCCACAATAGGCTATTATACAAAATGCGAAGGAATGGGATTGTGATAGAAAGATCAGTTTGGGTAATTAATTGGATTGCTGAAAGAAGACAGAGGGTGGTGGTTGATGGGAAATGTTCATCCTGGAGTCCAGTTACCAGTGGTGTACCGCAAGGATTGGTATTGGGTCCACTGCTGTTCATCATTTTTATGAAAGACCTGGATGAGGACGTAGAAGGCTGAGTTAGTAAATTTGCAGACGACACCAAGGTCGGTGGAGTTCTGGATAGTGTCGTAGGATATTGTAGGTTACAGAGAGACAGAGATAAGCTGCAGAGATGGGCTGAGAGGTGGAAAATGGAGTTTAATGCGACAAGTGTGAGGTGATTCACTTTGGTCGAAGCAACAGGAATGCAAAGTACTGGGTTAATGGTAAGATTCTTGGTTGTGTAGATGAGCAGAGAGACCTCGGTGTCCAGGTATACAGATCCTTGAAAGTTGCCACCCAGGCTGACAGGGTTGTTAAGAACGCAAACAGCGTTTTAGCTTTTATTAATAGGGGGATCGAGTTCCGGAACCATAAGGTCATGCTACAGTTGTAAAAAACTCTGGTGCTGCCTCACTTGGTGTATTGTGTACAGTTCTGGTCGCCGCATTATAAGAAGGATGTGGAAGCTTTGGAAAGGGTGCAGAGGAGACTTACCAGGATGTTGCCTGGTATGGAGGGAAGGTCTTACGAGGAAAGGCTGAGGGACTTGAGGCTATTTTCGTTAGAGAGAAGATGTTTGAGAGGTGGCTTAATAGAGAAATATAAGATAATTAGAGGGTTAGATAGGGTGGACAGGAAGATACTTTTTCCAATAATGGCGATGGCGTTCACGAGGGGGGCATAGCTTTAAATTGAGGGGTGATAGATATAGGACAGATGTCAGAGGTAGTTTCTTTACTCAGAGAGTAGTAAGGGAATGGAATGGTTTGCCTGCAACGGTAGTATATTCGCCAACTTTAAGTCCATTTAAGTCGTCATTGACCAAGCATATGGTCGTACATGGAAGGTTAGATGAGCTTCAGATTGGTATGACTGGTCGGCACAACATCGAGGGCCGAAGGGCCTGTACTGCGTTCTAAAATTCTATAGCCTATGTTCTATGTTCTATGTAAATGTTCTATGTGCGTTAGACTGGAATGAATATCGAATAGTAGCGTCATGCGCCGACGTTGTTTACTCTTCAGCGGGTCGGTGTGGATTGTTTGGGTGGAAGGTCCAGTTTCCACAGTGTAAGCATTCTATGAATGGAGACCCCCTCCGCACGGATGCATTCGCTGCCTCCGACTATAACCTTTGTACTTCCACGACCTGTGCAGACAAATTCGGTACGAACGCCATCGAAAAAGGTTCTGACGATACCAAGGATGTCAATCAATTATCAGTGAGAATACAGAAAGGAAGCAGAGGGCTTGGCGTCGTGGTGCAGTGATAACCTCTCTCTGAATGTCTCCAAAACAATACAACTGATCACTTACTTCAGGAAGAATGGGGGAGAATATGCCCCCATCTACATGAACGGAACTGACGTTGAGAGGGTGGTTCGCGTCAAGTACCGTGGAGTGTCGAAAACCAACAATCTTTCTTGGGCTTCCCACATAGATGTGATAGTCAAGAAGGCACAAAATCGCCTCTTCTTCCTCAACTAATTCGGAAATGTCGCATGTCCACAAGGACCCTCACCAACATTTACAGATTCAGAATGGAAAGCATACTGTCCGTGTTCAGAACGGCCGGGTCCGACAACTGCTCTGTCCAGGTTCAAAATAACAGACAGAAATTTGTGTGTACAGCGCAGACCATGACAGAATCAACGTTACATCCATGGATAAGATTTACACTTTTTGTTGCAAATTTTGCAAATTTTTCCAGCAATGTCACACACTTGAGAGACAATGTACATTTATATTTTTTTTTCATTTTTCGCAAAACGTGATCTTAATCATTCCCAATCAGTAAACGCTCTCTTTTTGACTTCATTCAATTGTCTGACAATACTGTGCCTTCTCGAGATGTGTTTAGTTCTGTTTGGGTTGCAGCAGGATATTATCTCAATGGTACAGAGTTTGTTTCCTTCAGACAGGCAGTCGTTAAACATTTTTGAGTTCTCTGTGGTTGACGTTTAAAGTAAGATAGAAGAATCTGGAGGTGGGGTCAGGTTCACACAGATCCAATGGGATTTCGCATTTGCTTTCAGTGAGTTGGTGATTTTTGCCATCTTTGGGAGCAGAATATTTGAGTTCCCTGTTTTTAGAAGGAGGACGTCAACAGAGAGACTTCCTGTTTAATGTCAAAAGGGGAAGATTGCTTCTTATTATTTGCCTTTAACAGTGGTATGTTTATGGAATGCTGCGTACATTGCAAAAGTTCATAATTTGTGATAATATTTGTCATGAATTTTAATATAACACGGGTACTGGCCCTTGAGCACTTCACGTTTGTACTGACATATTTTGTCCTGCCATATTAAAGTTGTGTTCACTTTCCTCTATTCCCTTATTATTCGTGTTTTCGTCCACGTTCATGTTTCTTGACTACTTATATTGTGTCTGCTTCCAATACTTCTTTTGGAAGCCCATTCCACACATTCACCACGTTTTAAGCAAAAAAAAAATGCTTCGCACATCACTTTTAAACTCCCCCACCCCAAGATCCTTGAACCTGTCTCCCCTGGAATTTGCCCTTACACCATGGGTAAAAACCTCAGAACTTTCACTCTACCCATGCTACTGAGAATATTGTAAAAACATATTCTGTAGTTCCAAAACATCCCGAAATCCGTGAAAGCAAACCGGTTCTATCGAACCCGACTTCATAGTTATAATCACCATAACAGGCAATCTCAACATTCTGGTCAATCTTTCTCGTATGCTGTCCAAAGCATTCATACCCATCTGACACTGTCGCGACCAGAAGTGCACACAATATTCAAACAGTGGCCTCACTAAAATTCTATGAAACTGCAGCATAGCTTGGTCATTCTTTTATTCAATGCCCCTTCCAATGAAGGCAAGTGTGCCATTGTCCTTTATCAACCTGTGCTACCACCTTTTGTGATCCGTGGAACTGCGCACATAGATCACGATGTAGTCAAAGTTTGTGAGAAGATTTGTAGCTCGGGTGCTCGTTGCTGTGGTTCTGTTCGCCGAGCTGGAAGTTTTTGTTGCAAACGTTTCGTCTCCTGTCTAGGTGACATCCTCAGTGCTTGGGAGCCTCCTGTGAAGCGCTTCTGTGGTGTTTCCTCCGGCATTTATAGTAGCCTGTCCCTGCCGCTTCCGGTTGCCAGTTTCAGCTGTCCGCTGTAGTGGCCGGTATATTGGGTCCAGGTCCATCAACAAACACACGGACATGGTATGTACTTCAAGGGCTGGAACAACTCCCATCCTCCTGGACATTCCATATGTTTAGTTTTCCTTGTGAATAGAGTCATAGAGTCAAAGAATCTTAGCGATGTACAACACGGAAACAGACACGTTTTTCCAACTCGTCCATGCCAAACAAATACACTGCACTAATCTACTCCCATTTGCCTGCATTTGGCACATATCACTCTAACCCCTTCCTCTTCATTAAGCCATCCAGATGGGTTTAAAAGTTGTAATTGTACTAGCTTCCACCAGTTTCTCTGGCAGCTCATTCCATACACGGACCACATTCTGCGTGAAATCTTTGCCCCTCATATCACTTCTATATCTTTCCTCTCTCTCTTTACATGGATGATTTTGGGATAGTGCTGGAGACGAGCTGAGAACAGTTCACAGGTCGGTGCAACATCGAGGGCCAAAGGGCCTGATATGCGCTGTATTGTTCTATGTTCTATGTTTTATGTTCACTCTGAACCTATGCCCTCTAGTTGTGGACTGCCTCCTGCGCCCCGCCCCATCCCACCCCCGCTAAATGAAAGGACCTTGTCTATTTCCCCTACGCATTCCCGTCGTGATTTAATTAACTTCTTTAAATTCACCCTCAGCCGCTGGCTGTGTAGGGAAAACATCCACAGCATATTCACCCCTCATACACCTCAAACACTCCAACCCTGGCGACATCCTTGTAAATCTTTTCTAAACCATTTGATGTTTCTCAACATTCTTTTTTTAGGAAGGAGAACAGAATTGCATGCAGTATTCCAAAAATAATCTAACTAATGTCCTGCACACCCACAATATGACCTCCCAACTCCTCAACCAAGCTTCAAGGACCTTGGTTCACGCAGGAGTAGGCTTCACATGCCCAATGCGAATTTACCCTCTAACAGCCGCCTTGAATTAAAATTCTCCCTTTTTTTCATAACATTATTTGCCTGCCCTCAATTTTCCATCTTCACTCAAGGACTGCAAGCATCCTTTTCAAGAGTCCAAAGATGTGCAGGTCAGGTGAATTGGCCTGGTCAATCCTCTCGAAATTCTCCTCAGTGCTCATCTGGATAGCAGTAACAGGAGAGGTCAGAGTCACCATGGATTTATGAAGGGGAAGACATGCTTGACCAATTTTCTGGAATTATTTGAGGATATGTCTCTGAAGATGGACAAGGGAGATCCAGTGGATATAGTATGCCTGGACTTCCGCAAAGCCTTTGATAATATCGCACATACGAGGTTAGTGAGCAAAATTAGGGCACATGCTATCAGGGGAGAAATGCTGACATGGATTGAAAACTGGTTGGCTGACAGGAAACAAAGAGTACTGATAAATGGCTTCCTTTCGGAATGGCAGGCGGTGACCAGTGGTGTGCTGCAAGGATCAGTGCTGGGACCGCAGCTTTTTACAATGTACAATAATGATATAGATGAAGGTATTAAAAGTAATATTGGCAAATTTGCGGATGACACAAAGCTGGGTGGCAGGGTGAGATATGAGGTGGATGTTAGGAGAATACGGGGTGATCTGGACAAGCTCGGTGAGTGGACGGATGCATGGCAGATGCAGTTTAATGTGGATAAATGTGTGGTTATCCAGTTTGGAGGCAAGAACAGGGAGGCAGATTACTACCTAAATGGAGTCAAATTAGGTAAAGGGGCAGTACAACAAGATCGAGATGTTCTTGTACATCAGTCAATGAAAGCAAGCATAATGGTACAGCAGGCAGTGAAGAAAGCTATTAGCATGCTAGCGCTCATAACAAGAGGAATTGAGTACAGATGCAAATAGATCGTTGTTCGGCTGTACAGGGCCCTGGTGAGACCGAATCTGGAATATTGTGCGCAGTTTTGGTCTCCAAATTTGAGGAAAGGTATTCAGGCTATTGAGGGAGTGCAGCGTAGGTTCACGAGGTCAATTTCCGGAATGGCGGGACTATCTTACGCTGAAAAATTGGAGTGACTGGGCTTGTATACGCTTGGGTTTGGAAGGCTGAGAGGGGATCTGATTGAGTGGTATAAGATTATTAAAGGATTGGACATTCTGGAGGCAGGAAGCATGTTTCCACTGATGGGTGTGCCCAGAACCATAGGACACAGTTTAAAAATAAGGGGTAGGCCACTTAGAACAGAGTTGAGGAGAACCCTCTTCACACAGAGAGTGGTGGGTATGTGGAATGATCTGCACCAGAAGGCTGTTGAGGCCAAGTCTCTGGATGCTTTCAAGAAATAGTTGGATAGAGCTCTGAAGGATAGTGGAATCAAGGATTATGGGAATAAGGCACGAACAGGATACTGATTGAGGATGATCAGCCATGATCATAATGAATGGTGGTGCTGGCTCGAATGGCTTAGTGGCCGACTCCTGCACCTCGTGTCTATTGTCTATTGTCTATAGAATTGAAATTTCGCACACCTGTTCGGGTTCCCTTCCCAGATCCAAGTCCAGCATAATGGCCACTCTGACTGGTAGGCATACATCCTCTGCCAAGAAAACCTCCTGGATTGTCCTTCCAAGTTCTGCTCTATTCAAGGCCCGAGAATGAAGAGATGCCAAACCATTGCAGGGGAAGATTAAATCACGCAGCACAACAACTGGAATATCCTTAATCCTGGAAAGTGAAACATAATGTCGTAGATCTGCTTTTTAAAGAAACAGTCAATGCTTAGGATCAAGAATGTGACTGCAACGTACTTTTGCAGTTTGGGTTTACTCCGATCCAAAGCAATATAAACGGACAATTAAGTTGTGCCTTGGAAGGAAGTCCTTCTGATATAATCACTCGACCAGAGCAGACACAGGGAAAGCGATTAATTTAAAATTATTTGTCTCCCATTGCAAATATGGTTTGTATAACAAGGAAAACTATTGCTTCAACAGCAGACTGTCAGACGTCCAAGTGAATCCTTAACTTACTTAGGCACGAGCCAGAAAAGCTCCACAATTGACTTTAAGTGAATGCGACTTCCAAAATAATCCTCAACTATTCTAAATATGAAGAAATATGGAAAGGTGCTCCATTCAGAATGCTCTCTATGAACACTATCACTCCTTTTCGCCTTTTTCTTTTCACACAAATAATCTTCATCATGGTTTGTTCATCTGTCAAAGTATATATATAGAAATACCCTGAGAGAGTGATAAACCAGTGCAGAGGGTTGGCGGTGACAGAATATAAAGGGATGGAGTTCTGTTTGAAGTTAACGATAAATTTGGCACAAATTTAATATTGTTACTTGGATGAAGACAAATATAATTTTGAGGAACAGGATACAATTGGAACTAGATTTCGTTTTTTGGACTTTACTTAAAATCGCAGTTATGTTTAACTTACATCGAGTTTTATGTTTTGGGTGGATTTACATTTCAGAAAGAACTTCCAGCTATTCTTCAGGGATATTTCAGTGTTCGCTCACAGTCGGAATTAAGCATTTTTTAATTAGTATTTATCTAATTTGAGAAGTTCCGTTTGATGAATGGACGGTTTCGTTGGTTTTCGTGCTGCATTCGTTTGAAGGTGACCATTTACCAAAGGAGGGAGACGATAACTTGGCCATGGTGACAGTAGAAATTTCTGCGTTAAGAAGGTGTGAAGATTGTTGGATAATATGTTTGTTGTATATTTGAGACCGACTGTGGATGAAATGCATTAAAGGATTTTGAGAGAATAAAGGGTGTAAGAGCATTGGACACAATCATTACATTTTCTGAGATGCGGGGGAGAGGAGTCAGTGCCAGAGAATATAATGTTGCAACCAGAAGAAAGTGAGGACTGCAGATGCAGGAAATCAGAGTCGAAAAGTGTGGTGTTGGGAATGCACAGCTGGTCAGGCAGCATCCAATGAGCGGAACAGGAGAGAGTGAAGATCACAGATGCTGGAGATCAGAGTCGAAAAGTGTGGTGCTGGAAATGACTCATTACTGATGAAGGGCTGATGCTAGAGACATCTATTCTTCTGCTCCTCGGACACAGCCTGACTGACTGTACTTTTTCAACACCACATATTTCAGCTATAGTGTTGCAACTACCTTATTCAATGAAGATTGCAAAAGTAAAGTTAAAAATTACAGACTAAATTGATAAACAACCTTCAGAAGCATTTGGAAATTTTTCATTCAGTATAGAATGGTTTATCACATGGAATCCAACAGCTTGAATAGAAAGAACGGATTTACAAAGTATAATTCGTACATTCCAAAGTTTCTGAAGATTTTGAAGGTAATTATAGAAAGGCTTGAGGGAGGTAAGAGTGTTGATTTTTTGGTCACCAGAAACATGATTTTGCATAGCTCTTTGTCACACAGTTAATTGGGAATGTGCAGTGTACTTGATGCTAATGGACTAAAATCTCTGGGGAAAAACATCGTTTGGAGCCTCACAGTTGTCCTGTTTATTTATTCAGTCGAAGCCTTGATTCGATGGGATTCTCCATTGCACTGATTAGCTGTTCCCTAAATTTGGACTGAGTTGCTCCATACAAACGAGTGTTTGCACTGCAAATTAAATTGCGCAGCATGAATCTGACCCTTTGCAAAACGAATCTGTACCTTTTTATGATTCCTTGTATTTGATCCTGAAATGCAATAATACAAGAAGTATTAATGCATGCACCATCCACAAAAGAATGAAGCTGCTGGATATGCTGTAGAGTAAAATCATAGACCTCCTCCTGATCTCCATTTCTGTGTCGTTGTAATTATCTTTGATGCTCTGGCATCTCAGTCTCTTACGGATGTGGCTCCTCACTAACGTGTGTCACAAGGTCAGAGTTTTCTGCAAAAAAAAAACCGAATAGGAGCAATGGACTTAAAACCATTTAAAAGTAATTAAATAACACCCAAACAGAATCAATATAATTGCTTGGCTTTACATAACAGAACCATGTTGATTCATATCTCTCTAGGTTTCTGTATAAAGTAGTGAGGTATTTTATTTTAAATAGAGAGAACACCCGTTGTTGCTAGAAACACAACTGTTGTTCTCTTAGTGCAGTGTTTTCCCCCTTTGACACTGCCAACAAATGGCTACAAATCGATCAAATGTAAAATTATCGGTGAACGAGAATGAATATTCCATTGCTGCACAACGCAGGGTATGGTTAACACTGCACACAGGGGTAATGAGAAAAAAAAGACAGGCAAAAATAATAAGTGATCCGCCACAGTATGACTACTGTGGTGACAAATGCTATTGCTAGAGGTAGCACATAACGAGTGGTACAATTGAAAGGCCAAATTTTTCATGGGACAGGATCAATACAGCCAGTAAATATACTGTAAGTGAAACAGCACAAAAAGAAACGTGTGGCAAACCTTTCAACATGATAATGGTTCACCACTATTACATGGTTTTGGTTGATCAGAACTTACACATTCCAAAACCTCTGATGCAGGAGAAGATTCAGAAAGAATCCGGAATTAACAAAATAAAATGAAACAATTTCAATTTTCTTATGTCGAAGCCGCAGATGGTGAAAACTGTCTGATCCGTCTCTGATGTAATGGTCTTCCAAGCAATGTGTTAAAGTTGATAACCTGAGGGCAGCTTGCTCAAAATAGACAGATCTGGTGCACTGACATAGAGTCATAGAGTCATAGGGTCATCGAGATGTACAACACAGAAACAGACCCTTCGGTCCAACTCGTCCATGCCGACTAGATATCACAACGCAATCTAGTTCCATCTACCAGCAACTGGTTTAAAGTCTCCCTCCAAATCCTTCCTACTTATATATCTGTACAGATGCCTTTCAAATATTGCAATTGTACTCGCCTCCACCACGTCCTCTGGCAGCTCATCCACATACGTACCACCCTCTGTGTGAAAACGTTGCCCCTTAGGTCTCTTTTATATCTTACTCCACTCATCCTAAAGGTATGCCCTCTAGTCCTGGACTCCTCCACACCAGGGAACCTACTTTGTATATTTATCCAAAAACATGCCCCTCATGATTTTATAAACCTCTTTAATGTCACCCCTCAGCCTCCGACGCTCCAGGAAAAAAAACAGCACGAGCTAATTCAACCTCTCCTTATAGCTCAAATCACCTGAAACTGGCAACATCCTTGTAAATCTTTTCTGAACCTTTCCAAGTTTCACAACAACATTCCGATAGGAAGGAGACCAGAATTGCACGCAATATTCCAACAGTGGACTAAACAATGTCCTGTACAGCCGAAACATGACCTCCCAACTCCTGTACTCAGTATTCTGACCAATAAATGAAAGCATACAAAACGCCTTCTTCACTATCCTATCGACCTGCGACTCCACTTTCAAGGGGCTATGTATATGCACTCAAAGGTGTCTTTGTTCAGCAACACTCACGAGGTCCTTACCATTAAGTGTATAAATCCTGCTAAGACTTTCATTCCCAAAATGCAGCATTTACGAACTGAACAATTGCGGAGCAGCTCCAAGTTCATGAGGAATTAAGTCGCCCCTGTTCTGGATCATTCTTGATAGAATGAGGCAGTGCTAAAGTTGTGAGAGCCTGTAGAATGGAAAGATCTACTTCTACTATTTCGTTGATCATTATAATGAGTTAATATAAGCGATACAATAGTTGTAGTTTGTTCTTGCTTAACCCTGATCAATTGCATCAAAAGAATGCGAGAGAGGGCTTCCGTTGAAGAATGGATTGATAGCTGATACAAAACATGGTTTAGTGAAGTGGATGTTAAGTGTATGCAAACACCTTGAGAGCAGCTGGGGAATTCCATTCTGCAAGGAATCGCGACGAGTATATTGTCCTTTACAATTCCTATAAACAGCGAATTTTAAGAACAGAAACACATTTTCACAATAAATGCAGGCAGTTGAATTGAAATTATGTTTAACTTAGAGCTAAAATGGGACAATGTGTCTGCATATATATTGAATTTTCAGAAGAAGCGTTTGGAAAAAAAATTGAATTAACTTAATCAGCTACGTTTTACTTTTGTCTGAAGAAAGATTTTTCCTGTTCCACCATGAAAGTTACATACATTTGAATCACAATAAGTCATATAATATTTCGATCGTACATGACATTCCACTGGTACATTGCTGATTTGATTGTATCTCAAAACCATATTTCCAACTCTCATGAAAACTTTCACTCACCTGTTTAACTCGAACTCATCTATATTTCCATTTTAAACTTTAAACAATGCGCTGAAACCATATTTGCAGAAGGACAAATCCGAAGATTCACGTTTATCAATGGTAATCATTTCACTTATTTCACCCTAATTTTCAAATATGTGTCATTCGGTTCAAAATGCTTTTGTGAGTATAAACGTCCTCAACACTTTTATTCTTTGAAACTCCCCTCAGGATAATATATGCTTAAAGTAAGACTCCTTCATGGCATAGAGCTTTTGGTCAGGTCGCATCTTACTACAGCAAGTAGAAAGTTACCGTGCAAGACGTTTCTGAAACAGATAACAGCCCGCTCCCCCACACCCCCGGTCCCATTTCAGGTGTTAGTCTGAATAAACATATTGACCTGTCTTCAGTATGCCGACTCGTTCCTTGAATAAGTTGAACAGTATGAGTACAGTATTCCTGATGCAGTTTCAGTAATGCCCTCTATAACCGTAAATTTTGGTATAATTTCAATACATGATGCGTCACTACTAATTGGATACAACTTTGGAAATCAAGCTCTCCTAATCCCAGAGTCATAATATGATTTATACATTTTAAAGCATACAAAAAGTTCCCGAAATTTCCTGACTTTCAGACTCAGGTTGTTCCAAATTACCAACCAGCTTTCTCTTGTGACTGGGAATCATTTATTTTACGGGTGGGTGCTCTGGGCGGCAGAATGCCTGCTGTTCGACTGCTCCACAGGGGCACATGTTCAATTAAGCTAGACTGTCACTGGCGTTTATATGTTTTTGCATAGGCGTCCGCTGGGTGTCTGGTCCCCTTGCACATTAAAATAATATGCAGACTGGGTGGATTGGTCAAACTAAATTGCCCCTCAATGTCCAGGTATGTGCAGATGCATTTAGCCATTGAGATGGGTGGGATACACTTTGGAGGTTCATTCTTGACAGACAGAGTAACTGTACAGTCGCGATCCGATGAATTGAACACTAGCTACAGGTAGGCAACTAAAAATATTCGGCAATTAAGATAATGAATTGGCACCATAGCCACTTTGAAGCTCCCATTTTCTCCAGAACCAAACAGATAGTCGAGAAATATGTTGCGAGAGGAAATGCAGTTCAGTTGTTTTTGATCTTCCATTCTACTTTTGAGGTCGTCTTTATGGTTTTTCTGCTGGAAAAGGATGTTGTTTCAGTCGTCTTTTCGGAAATGCTTCCACTGCTTTGGAGGAGAAACGTGGTGGCTGCATCAATCATAAAAGTCCCTGCCTCTGTCAGTGAAAAATGCAAGTTTACAATAATTTTGGAACTTGTATTTTTCCCATTTCCAGTGACTTTTGACAATAGTAATTAACAAAAGTATTTTCCAAGCTAAAGATGAACTGAATACGTCTGTCGCATTGTGACCTCTTTCCAGTTAAATCCCATGAGAGCCGTCGGGAATCAAATACAACGCTGTTGGAAGGCAAATAAAATCTCTATAATTTATAACTGGTCATTAGTCCAGATGCCAATTAACATGTTTGCAGACATTGAAAACTGGAGATGCACACTCACTCATCCAAATAGTCTGCAATTCAAACTTCGAGTATTACTTTCTCGAACTATTGTCCATGCATTTCCCGCAGGGGATGCTCTGTTTTTTTTTTTACTTACAAAGTATACCATTTCTAGCACTGTGGTTTAAGATAGCCGTTTATCTCTTTCAAACACAATTTCCAAACTTGCGAAAAATAAAACCAGACACGATCTATGCATTAATATTCTAGCATCATTCCCGAATTACATGCTGCACCTCGATGTTAACCTTTCGCGGTTTATGCGACATAGCTGGAGACAGGCCCTTTGGTCCAAACTGGTCCATGCCAACCAAAATGTCAATCCACTCTAACCATTTTTCTGCATTCGGCCCATATCCTTTTGAAGCTTTCCTATCCAAATGTTTGTCCAAATATCATTTACATGTTGTTAATATACCCGCCTCAATCTTTTTTTGGTGACAGCTCAATATATAGGCGTACCACTCTGTTAATAAAATGAGTTGCCCCTCGAATTATATTCTTTCTCCTCTGACCGAAAACTGATGCAGTCTAGTCCTCGATTACCCAACCTTAAGGAAAAAAAAGTCTGAGTGCATTCAACTTATCCATGTCTCTCAGGTTCTTATACAAGTGAGAACGGTCTGCCTTCAGTCTTCTATGCTCGAAACAAAGAGACCTCGCTTTTCCACCCCGTAGATGTAACTCAGACCATTGAGTCCAGGCAACATCATGATAATTTTTCCTGTGCAATATTTCCAATTTAATACCAATTTTTCTATAATGATGTGGCCAAACCTCAATGCAATCATTGAAATGCGGACTCACCAACGTCCTGTGTAAGTGCAACATAACTTCCCAAATTCTGTTCTGAATGCCCTGAGTGAAGACTTATTGGTCTGTTCATCACTTCTTTTGTATGAATTATTAACAGTTCAGAACACGATTCCTGTAACAACTTCGATCTTGCAACATTGAACGACAAACACAAATAAACTCGACATTTGCTCATTTTACCCAGCCAATTATCATAGACTGCAGTGCCTGAGCATTCACAACGTCAGTGTTTAATTTGGCAATACATTATGATGTCATTCATGTGCTTATCAAACGCATTATGGAAATCAACGTCCACATGAGCCACTTGGTCACTATGACCAACGAAATTGTCACCATCGCAATGAACTCAAGTTGATTGGTCAAATATACATTGCACGTGAGAAAATCCAGTCGGCTGCTGTAGAGCCAATGGCACCGTGATGTCTCACTCCTCTCTCACTTTTCAAATGAATAAGGAACATTTGCTTTCTCCTCATAAATTGGTTCCATCCAAGACGAAATGCGTTTTGGAAAATAGAAAACAAAACAACACAGATCACACAAACCATTTCCCGAACCCCCACCCCCGACTTGAACTGGTGTTTCAGACTTTTGTCAATTCCTGAATGGCTGAATTTCCTGTTTCACAGCTTTTTCTTCGATTGAATGTCTATCCCTAACAGGGAAGACTAATCCAAACTATCAATTCACTTCACCTGCCTTTTCCATCTATTTTATTATTAACTCTCGAGTCTCACGCCAAGATGGGCCAAAGATCACATTGTTATACCGTTTCTTCAATGATAATTTTTTGAATAGAATCTCTCATTATCTGTTTATATGTGATTGATTATTTTCACTTCTATAGTCACGTTCCTTTCTTTTGTTTAGGCGTCTTTTTTAAAAAAAATGTTTTGTCCAATCTTCGAACCACTTGTCAATTTTTGCACAATTGCATGAATTTTCCTTTATTTTCCTCATTCTCTAACTCAGCCTACCGGCTCTTCTTATTCGGTGGAGTTAATATTTCAGATTGGTCATTGTCCAGACCTTCAGAAGGCCGGTATTGATTGGAACTGTACTTGAGAATGCAGCAGAATGCACGCCAAAGCACACTTTGAAGCAAACGTAAATTAAGAAGCAACAATATTGCGATGCAATAGTAGGATCCAAAGGCCGCCTCGCTTCACATTGTAGTTGATCCGGTGGTGTGTGATAACATTTCAGACCAGGCTGATTCGAAAGTATTCAAAAGAAATCCAATTCCCGACTGCACAGGCACTCCAAGCCTGTATCATTCTGCTATCTGCATCGAAATTAGTTGATTCCCATTAAAGTACGTGATCAAAATTCTGCACAGGGAAATTTAGATTATTGAGCACATAATCGAACTCAAGGATAACTTCTCAATCGATTCACTGCATACATCGTACACGTGCCACTGCACTTTTCTCAGACAACTTTTATGTTCGCCCAGACATGGAAACGCTTTCCAGTCTCTCCAAATAACACAGAACCGACCTTCTGGTCCAGAAAAGAGTACTAACCGCCATCATCCCATGGTGGAGCTGATCATCATATCTGCCCTCTGCTCCTGAACATCTCCGCATAGGTGGAAATGACATAACACTCCCACAGCTCAGCCTTCCTTCCAAAGGTGAAGGTCAACACGATAACAACACTGACCATTTGTTTATCTGTCATTAAATCCTGTAAAGGTTTCTTTGATGCACCTGAAGAGGAGAAAAAATACTTAAGAAAACATGCATTTAACTCAGTATAACTAAACAGCAGAAATGTACATCTCTGCAATTTTTATCAAATGTGAAACACGCAGAGACACATGAATTGACTGAGATTACCTAAAGTTTACATTGGCAATAGAACTGTTTAATTCCCGTTAGCAATCCACTTTCAAGAACATGTTTCAATAACAGATGCTTCAAATAAAATGTGTCTTCTGTGTCGGGGTATATACTGTTTAGTGATGTATTCAGTGCATTGCTGAATACAGTGGTTTCCCATTCCTGTTTGCTATTCACATTGCTGAAAATGTGTTGCTGGAAAAGCGCAGCAGGTCAGCCAGCATCCAAGGAGCAGGAGAATTCCTGAAGTAGGGCTCACGCCTGAAACGTCGATTCTGCTGCTCCTTGGATGCTGCCTGACCTGCTGCGTTTTTCCAGCAA
>NC_057717.1:65187736-65191761 GCF_004010195.1 Chiloscyllium plagiosum | reverse complement strand
TGCTGGAAAAGCGCAGCAGGTCAGCCAGCATCCAAGGAGCAGGAGAATTCCTGAAGTAGGGCTCACGCCTGAAACGTCGATTCTGCTGCTCCTTGGATGCTGCCTGACCGACTGCGTTTTTCCAGCAACACATTTTCAGCTCTGATCTCCAGCATCTGCAGTCCTCACTTTCTGCTATTCACATTGGCTAACATGGACGTTTTAGCAATATACAGTTAATATAACTTAACCATTACTAATCCTTTTGCAAACCTCATATCAGAGGGTTTCTTACACTGACGGCTGCTTCACATGTGCACGGCATTTCACGGAAATTAGTCGCTTGATGATTCAGACAACCTATGAGCTGAAAACAAATGCTCATGTTTTGACCGCACACAATTAAACACGAAAAATAAACATGACGCTTTTTCTCCACAAAGTAATGCCATTTTTTAGATACCTGACTAAAGTTTAAGTATTAGAACAAGATGCAATCGTACCCATCACAGAACCGTTGCGATAATGAGCATCTCTCTGCGAGTTAAAACTATAATTCCAGTCAAAACTCGCCTTTCCACATAATCTGCTGACAGCGTGAGTGAGTGAACGAAAACACCCCATTTCCACTGTTTACAGGAAAGAAGTCTTATTTCCTATCTCTAACAGGGGGCAATAAACAAAACCTATGAACAAATACGGGCCTCTTTTTGTTAGATAATCAGTCTGACCCCAATTGCATTGAACAGCCGCTCCGATGACACAATTATTCACCATTAATTCAACTTGATCTCTCAAAGTCCACACAGTCTCATATGCTCTCTTCCTTCTTGTCTTGTGAATCTTTTTCTTCCGTCTGTCCCTCCAAAACCGAAGTCTTCTACCTGAGTCGTCTTCTGACTTTCTGTTTATTGTTATAACTGGAATAGGAATTGTTGATAGAGAGTGCCTTCTGCGATAATTCTTTTGGAGAGCCCCATTCACATGACGTGCTCTCTTACTTGATGAGAAAGACGGCAGCTGAGACAAGACCTTAAGGAAGTCTACAAAATTATGAGTGATATAGATTGAGTGGATAGTCACAAGCTTTTTTCGCAGACTTGAAGTTTAATTACAAGGGGACACAGATTCATTGTGGGAGGGGCAATGTTTCAGAGAAATGTTCGAAGATCGTTTATCACGCTGATTGGTAGGAGCCTGGAACACACTGCCTGAAGAGATGGTGGAAGCAGGCATTTTAGCGATATTTAAGACATAGAACATTGAATATAGAACATAGAACATAGAACAATACAGCAACGAACAGGCCCTTCGGCCCACGATGTTGTGCCGAACATTTGTCCTAGCTTAAGCACCCATCCATGTACCTATCCAATTGCCGCTTAAAGGTCACCAAAGATTCTGACTCTACCACTCCCACAGGCAGCGCATTCCATGCCCCCACCACTCTCTGGGTAAAGAACCCATCCCTGACATCTCCCCTATACCTTCCACCCTTCACCTTAAATTTATGTCCCCTTGTAACACTCTGTTGTAACCGGGGAAAAAGTTTCTGACTGTCTACTCTATCTATTCCTCTGATCATCTTATAAACCTGTATCAAGTCACCCCTCATCCTTCGCCGTTCCAACGAGAAAAAGCCTAGCACTCTCGTACGACCTATTCTCCATTTCAGGCAACATGCTGGTAAATCTTCTCTGCACCCTCTCCAAAGCTTCCACATCTTTCCTAAAGTGAGGCGACCAGAACTGCACACAGTACTCCAAATGTGGCCTAACCAAAGTCTTGTACAGTTGCAACATCACTTCACGACTCTTGAATTCAATCCCTCTGCTAATGAACGCTAATACAACATCTGGAAGGTTTCGTGAATATGGAGGGAATACCGGGATACGGAACAAATAACAGCAGTTTTTAAAAATTTTACTTACAGAATGATGTTCGGCACTGGCTTAGAGGGCCGTATGATCTGTACCTCTGCTGTGCTTGTATTTGTGCTTGGTTCTTCGTTCCACTGCATCATATTTTAAAATGAGGTTCAGCGAGAGACAGACGAAGGGAGAGTGATTTTGACCCCCAATTCGTTGCTTCGACCACATTGCAAACAGATTATGATGCAG
Organism: Chiloscyllium plagiosum; assembly: GCF_004010195.1. Taxonomy (NCBI): domain Eukaryota; kingdom Metazoa; phylum Chordata; class Chondrichthyes; order Orectolobiformes; family Hemiscylliidae; genus Chiloscyllium; species Chiloscyllium plagiosum. The sequence goes on along the minus strand of NC_057717.1, from coordinate 65,189,662 downwards.
AGATACAAACATACCTTAGCACACTAATGTAGAAACAACCATCACACGCACATGGAGATAGACACAGACCGAGACGCACACAGACATATATAAACACACAGAAATAGAGACAGTCACAGTCAGGGACATGCTGATGCATACACAGACACACAAACACATATAGAGTCAAAGAGTCATACATCATGGAAGCAGACACTTCAGTTCAACTGGTCCATGCCTAATATAATCGTTCACTAAACCAGTTCCAGCTGCTTGCGCTTGGTTGCTCTCCCTCCAAATTCACGCACCTACCTAACCGTATTTGAAACACAGGAAATATACACACATCCAGCACTGCCTCTGAAAGTTCAGACACTAAACTGTGTGAACCATTTGCTACTCATGTCACTTTAAACCTTTCCCTCTCACGATAAATATCCTCGGAGTATTAAAATTACCCATCCTCGGTCAAAGACACTGATCCATACTCCTACTGAGTTTTAAAACCACGTGAAGGTCACCCCTCCTCCACGCCCCCGCCCACACCCCAAGTTCGAATGAAATATGCTTGCCTAACCATTTCATTTTCATAAATCAACTCCTCCGTTCATGGATACATCCTAGTAAATCTCATCTGAATCCTCTGCAACCGAATAGTATCCTTCCTATAAAAGGGGGAGCACAACTGGATACATGACTTCAGAAGAAGCCTCATCAACATTCCTGTACAACCTCAATATGACATCCGAACTCCTGAACTCATCGGTCTGGGGCAGCATGCTGAATGCCTTTGTAGCAACCAAAATAAGCAAGCATCAAAGATTTATGACTGGACCACGAGGCATCTGTTCTCCAACAATACCACAGACTCTATTTTAATTGGATATGTACTGCCCTTGTTTACTTTACCAAAACGAAGTACTCCTTGCTTTTAAATGCCCTTGAAGTTGTCGAGTCTACTGCTGTTGCAGGCAGTGTGTTAAACGTCCCGAATACACACCGAGCAAAGAAACTACCTCGGACATCTGTCCCGCATATATACACACACACACACACACACACTTCGATTATTCAAATATTGGATTATCCGAAGGAAATCTCAGGTCTTTCCCGAAAGAAACGTTCCGTCAAAGAGCTGTTTCCACCCTGATCACGTCTTTTATTTACACAGACTAAAGACGATCTCGGCTCACTGAAATGCTGCTGAGAACACTCCTGGACATCAAGCTCATGCACCGTCTTCAAATGACTGACCTCCCCTCCTCTCTCCATTGCCCCACACTTTCCATGGATTTCTACAAAGGGGTGAACCCGAAACCCCAACCCTTGCCCAGACATTCTTTCCAACATTGCCCTGCACAGCGCAGAGATGGAACTTGTCAAAAAGTTGCAGTAAAAATGTGCATGTGTATGGCTGTCTGTGTGTGTGTGAGTGAGAGAGAGTGTGTGTGTGGGTGTATGTGTGTGTCCACGCGTGTGCACGCCATTTGGAGACTTACACCCTAAAAAGCAGGAGCTGTCGCATTTGTGGTGCCCACTCTGGCTGCCCAGGACTGGGAGGGGGTGAAAGGGGCTGGTGCGCACCGGGGGCCGGGAGGCCGGTGGCGTGGGCGCGGTCGGGAGTTGGATGGTGAGTGGCACGTGTGGGGGACATTGCTGGAATGGTTTGGGGGGCGGCCGGACAGCGGTGTTAGACTGGTTTGGGGGGCGGCTGGCGAGTGGTGTTAGACTGATTTAGGGGGATAGGCGTTGGGCTGTGTTTGACGCGGTTGGGAGCACATAGGGCTCAATGTTGGACGGGTTTGGGGGCGGTGGTGGACTGTGTTGTATGGCGGACAGTAAGCGGTGTTGGACTGCTTTGGGGGCCGTGTGGTGAGTGCTGTTCGGCGGTATTTTGGGGCGGGCGGGTGGAAGTATTGGACGGGTTTGGGGGCGGCGAGAGCGCAG
>NC_057717.1:65172474-65187727 GCF_004010195.1 Chiloscyllium plagiosum | reverse complement strand
GGTGTTGAAGGCGGGAAGGGGCGTTTTTGGATGCGTTTGTGGGACCGGCGGGGGGGATTTTGTGTGTGGACTGGGGAGCGGATCGATGGTGTTGGATGAGTTTCGGAGAGGGCTGGGCAGTGTTGGACGGCATTTGTGGGCGAGCAGGAGCGGTGTTTTTGGGGTGGACGGAGGGCATGGTTCACGCCTGTTTGCTGTTGCCTTGTGTGCTGCACGGTGAGCAGACTTTACACAAAACTCCGATCCCCAGAGGAGAGACATGGAATCGATTAATCGAATAACCAATTATCCAAATGAAGTTGTACCCGCCCATCTCGTTTAGATAGTCGAGGCTCCTCTGTGTTTATGTGTATGCTTGTATGTATGTACATGTATAAATATCACACCACAATTTAAGGCTATGTCCCCTCGTGGTGGCCATCGCCATCTGAGGAGAAACATTCTCAATCTCCAATATATATAAACTTCTGATTATCTTATATTTCTCAGTTCAGTCTCAACCTTCTTCACCGGAACTAAAACAGTCTCAATTCCCTCAGCCTTTCCTCATAAGACCTTCCCCCCATACAAGGCAATATCTGAGTAAATCTCATTTGAACCCTTTCCAAAGCTTCCAAATCCTTCTTCTAATTCTGTGACCATAACTGTACGCAATACTCCAAATGTGGCCACACCAGAATTTTGTACAGGTGCAGCATGATCCCATGGTTCCGAAACTCAATCCCTCTACCAATAAAATATACCACACCGTATGTCTTCTTAACAACCTTCTCAACCTGGGTCGCAAATGCAATGATTTATGTACCAAGACAACGACATCTCTCTGCTCATCCAATCTACCAAGTCTCTTACCATTAGACCAATACTGTCTATTTCGTTTACTCCTTCCAAAGTGCATCTCCGCGCATTTTTCCGCATTAAACTCCATTTGCCACTCTCAGTACAAGCTCTGCAGCTTATCTATGTTTCGCTGTAACTTAAAATATCCTTCATCACTGTCTACTCCTCGACCGACTTTTGTGTTTTGCACACATTTACTAAAACATCCTTTTGTGTCTTCATCCATGTCATTTGTAAACTTTACAAACGACATTGGACACAAAACAGATCCTGGCAGTACCCCAGTAGTAACTGATCTCCAATTTGAATATTGCCATCATAACTAACCGATGTTTTATTTCAGTGAGTCAGTTTCTAATCCAGACTGCTCAATCTCCATCAATGCAATGCCTCCATATTTTGTGCTATGGACCACCACGAGGAACCTTATAAAACGCCTTACTTAAATCCATTTCAACCACATCAACCGCTTTGCCCTCATTCGCCTGATTGGCCACCTTCTCAAATAACTCAATAAGGTTTGTGAGACACGACATACACTTCAGAAAACCGTGAGGACTGTCCCTAATCAACTTATTCCGATTTTAGATGATTATAAATCCGATCTCTCACAACACTTCCCAACACTTGACCCACAACCGAAGTAGGACTCACAGGTCTCAAACTTCCAGGGTTGTCTGGAACAGGAAGGGGAGGAGAGACAAGGAGGATTTGCTATCCTCCAGTCTTAATCTACTATTCATGTAGACAATGACGACATAAAGATCAAAACCAGAGCCTCACTAATCTAATCCTCAACTTTCTAGAGAATCCTCGAATAAGTTCCGTCCGGAGGTGTGAACTTACATATTTTTACACTTTGCAGAATTGCTAACACCTCCGCTTATGCCCCTCAATCCCATCTAGTCTAGTAGTCTGTATCTCAGTATTCTCCCCAACCACACTGTCTTTTCCTAGTTTGAATACGGACGATATACACCACATCAACCGAATTACACTCATGCACCTGTTCGCTCACCTTCTCAAAAAACTCAGTTATGTTCGTGAGGCAAGATCTACCCTTCACAAAACCGTGTTTACTATCCCCAATCAACTTATTCCCAGCAATAGCCTATTGCTTCCTTTATCTCCGTGATCTGCATCGCAGTAATGTGCTGAGCCTAAAAAAAAAACACATTCAGCTTTACCACTCATGGAGGATTCCTGACGAGGATTCATTGGAATCTCCCCACTTTCAAAAACAAAGGGAACTCAGCCAAATCTAACTGTTCCGGAAGTGATCCGATTGACAGCAGCTTGTATGAGCATACTAACTGCCGAAGCAGAATGACATTTGGGAAAACTCTTTTTTTTCTTTTTTTTTCTTCAATAATATTTGAATATACATTACTTGGAGGTGCAGGTGTTGAAACGGGGTGTACAATGAAAAAAAACACAACAGCAAGTTATTGCACAACAGAGTTATTTGGAAGCACTAGCTTTCGAAGCGCTGCTCCTTCACCACCTGACGAAGGAGCAGCGCTCGTAAAACTCGTGCTTCCAAATAGAACTGCTGGACTGTAACCTGATGTTGTGTGACTTTTATATTTGGACAGAGTTCCTTCAAATTAACACTACGGAGGATTTGATTTTCAGTTTGTCATCAAACGTGTGTGTATGTGCGCGTGTGTGTATATGTGTGCGTGTATTATTATGGTTGTGTGTATTTGTGTGCGTGTGTGTGTGCACATGCACACGTGGGTCTGTTCCGCAATATTTTTAGAAAGGGAAACATCCGTGTGCTTAGTTGCATACTCACACGGTTTGTCATTTCCTTACAGTTAACAAAACTTTGTTTCGTCATAAACTTGTTATTTTAGCAGATTAAAACTTGCTTGACAATTTGTGGGACCTACATCATTAGCGATGCCAGTAACCTGCTTGATCCTAAACTTTCCGGTGTCCAGAGAAGGAGTGGGACCAGAAACACAAGCAGAAACTTGAAAATCCAGGGAACTATGGACAGATGAACGTGACGTCAGTCCTGACTTGGATGCTGGAGGGGAATTCGAGTGATAGGATTTACATATCAGCAAGGATTGCTTAGGATGACACAATATGGGTTTGTGCTCTGGAAATCATGTCTCATTAACTGAATTGTGTATTTTGAAGAGGTGACGAAGAAGATTAATTAAGGCATTGCTGCAGACATTGTCTACATGGATTTCAGCAAGGCGTTCGAAAAGGACCGAGTGGGAAACAGATCAGTAACGTTAGGTCACATGGGAGCCGGGGTAGCTCGTCAATTGGATTCAAAATTGCCCTGAACGTCGGAGATAGAGAGTGATGGTTCAGCTTTGGTTCCAAACTGGAGATCTGTGACCAACGGTGTGCCACAAGCATCACAGAGTCATAATCAGAGAGACGAACAGCACGGGAACAGACCCTTGGGTCCAACTTGTCCATCCTGATCAGATGTAATAACTTAATCTCGTTCCATTTTCCAACACTTCGCCCATATCCCTCTAGACATTTCATATTCATATACAGATCCAGATGCCTTTTGAAGGCTGTAATTGTGCCACTCTCCACCACTTTCACTGAAAGATCACACCACACACGCACCACCCTCCGTATGAAACGGTTTTCCCTCAGCTCTTGTTTATAACTATATCCTCTCACACTGAACCTATGCCCTCTTGATCTGGAATTCACCAGCACATGGAAAACGAACTTGTCTCTTGTTTCTATCCCTCCGCTCATATTATTATACATTTGTATAAGGTCAATCCTCAGCCTCCGACGTACCATGGAAAAGAGCCTCAACCTATTCAACCTCACCCAATTGCTAAAATTTTCCAAACCCTGTCAGAACCCTTATAAATCTTTTCTTAACCACTTCAAGTTTCACAATATCCTTCTATGGAAGGGGACCAACTTGAGCCTGACATCGCTGGTAGGAATTCTTTTGGAGGAAATCCTGAGGGAGAGGACTCACATGTGTTTGAAAACGCAAGGACTGATTAGTGAGTGTCAGCATGTCTGTATGCGTGGGAAATCATGTCTAACGAACTTGACTGAGTTTTTTTCAAGATGTAACGAAGAGGATTGATGAGGGAAGAGCCGTGATCTTTGTGGACTTCAGTAACGCGTTCGACATGGTTCCTCATAGCACAATGGTTAGGATTGCATGAAATACAGTGACAACTAACAATTTGGACACATAACTGGCTCGAATGCAGAAGACAGAGGTTGGTGGTGGAGAGTGGATTTTCAGACTGGAGGCCTGTGACGAGTTGTGTGCCAAAAGGATCGGTGCTGTGTGCACTACCTTCGTCAGTTATATAACTGAGTTGGATGTAAACACAGGAGGTACGGTTAGTAAGATGCAGGTGACACCAAAATTGGAGGTGGAGTGGACAACGAGATCAATGCTGACTGAACTTTCTTTCATCATTGACAAAAGGATTGGATATGACTATTATAGGTATGTCCAGTAAGTTTGCAGATGACATCAAAAGGATGGTTTAGTGAATAATGTTGAGGAATATCTCCAAGTACATCTCGACCATTATCAGATGGTCAAGGGGTAGCAGTTGGACGATAATTTACATAAATGCTTCGTTTTGTCTTTTGGTAAGGTAAAGCAGTACTGGGCTTATGTAATTAGTGGTAAGGTCCTGTGGTGTGCTTCCGAGAGAAGAGACATGGTACTTAGTTTCTTGTTAGTGCAGTCGCAGGGAGAAAGGATGATCAAGACCACGTTTGGCACCTGTGACGTAATTCGTCAGAGCATTGATTCTCGGAGTTAGGATGGCATGTTGCTCCTGTAGAAGACATTGGTGACGTCACTTTTTACACTTTAGTTTGATCTGAAAAGGAAGGATGTTGTTAAAATTGATTGGTTGCAGAAATGATTTTAAAAATGTTCCAGGAGTGGAGATCTTACCTGCAGATATTGCCTGAATCAGTTGAGGCTTTTTTTTTTCGATCGAGAAACAATTGAGATTATAAAATCATGAGTGGCATAGATAGAATGAATACTCAAGGTCTTTTACCCACGATAGGGGAGTACAAAACAAGAAAGCATCCGTCTTACATGACTGGGGAAAATTTTAGAAGGTATCGTGGGGCTACTTTTTTCACACCATGTGTGGTTTGTGCATGGAAAGTACTATCAGAGGAGGTAGTGAAGGCGATTACAACTATATTTTGAAATACTTTGGCATAATACAAAAACTAGAAGGACTTATACGGAAATGAAGCAAATGCTTGTAAATAGGAAAAGCTCAGATGAGGATATCTGGTCGGCGGGGACAAGTGGGAGAAAAGGGCTTTTACTGTGTTGTTCCACTCTCTGCGTCTACAAGAGCAATGTGGAGAAATTTTGAAAGAAACTTTTGAATGTGAATCTTCTTTCGCAGATGTTTGTGCTGTCGTTTTTGCATTTATTCAAAGCTGAGTTAGTTAATACTTGACAGAGAAGTGAGTCACGGATCATAGGATATAGTTAGGATCGTGGGGCTGAGAGCAGACACACCTCAGCCACAATTTAGTGAATGATGGAGAAGGCTCAAAGTGTATCGAAACCCACTTCTGTTTCTCAGTACAATGTTCCGACGTTCCACTCAGTCCCTTAAACCTGCTCGACATGAGCAGTTGGAGGTTACTTACTTCTATAACCTGATGCATAGAAACAGGGTGGACCATTCAGACGTTCAAGACTGTCACACACAGTTCGGGGACGTTTTTAAAATGTAATTGCAAAATCCAAGCTGATACGAATGAGGCTCATCATCTCTCCTGTTATCGACTTTCCCCTCGCTGCAAATTGTGCTTTGATTGTTGGTCATTTTGTTGACGCTGATTCACTGTGAATACAATGCCCATAACTCACGCAAAGATGTCTCACAGAATCCTTTGTGCACTCTGCCTGCAACATTCAGTGACATAGCCTTCAGGTAAATAATACACTCTAATTTTCCAATAGCTGATTGTGAGAACATAGGAAACAGGAGCAGGTCATTCGCCCCGCCAAGCTTGCCTTGCATTTCTTTACGATCATGCCTAATTTTCCTTCCGTCTCAATTCTCTTTAATGCCAAATTCTTCATCGCCCTCAACTTTCTGACAGGTCACAGTTCATCTCCCTCCTTTTTAAGTACTTCCAGTAATCTCGCTGCACTCATACTCTGGAATAGAGAATTCCTGGCATTCTGTAACCACAGTTTGAAGTAAACATTCTCTGCTCCGACATCTGCTGATATGAACAAAAATGGTGAACACTAAAGGCTCAGGTAAAAGTAAGTGACCCTGATATCAAGGCACTGTTTGGCTGTGGATGACGTCAAGGCGCTGAACAACATTGGACATAATGGCATTCAATGCATTCAATTCCACGTCGGATGGAGTCAATCGTAGCACAAAGGAAGATATTTGTGGTTCGTGGTAGTCCATCATCTGAATCCTTGGACATCTGTAAAGGAGATAATCAGGGTAGTTTCCTCAGCATAAACATTTTCAGCTGCTTCATCAATGCCTTTCGCAATCATAAAACCAGAAATGGATATGGCCACTGAGGATCACACAAAGTTGAAAACAGTTTGTCACCCCTTAGCTCGATCAAGTCACCACTCATCTTTCTTTACTCCAATGGGAAAAGCCCTAATTCCCTCAGCCTTTCTTCATAAGACATGGCCTACAGATGAGGCAGCATACTGGTAAATATCTTTGGCTCCTCTCTGCTGCTCCGACACTGTGCCGACGGAAGGGGGTGGTGTGGTCAGAACTGAACAGGATGTTCCAAATGGGGTCAAACCAGGGCTCTCCACAGATGCCGCATAACCTCGCAGAACTTAAACTCAATCCCCTGCTGCAGAAAGCAGAAAAAAAACATGCACCTTTTTAGCAACACTATCAACTTCTGGAGCAAATTTAAGGGATATGTTTTCAGAAGAAGGATTTGAAGTGAAAGGTATTATAATAGCTAAAAGCATGTAATGTTAACAATATCAGTTAACAGGCATCACCCCAAGGCTTTGAGTATCGCCAACCCGTTTTTTGATGATATCTCCGAGCGCATGCCTGCTGAGGACTCCCACCTGGTTCATTGCAACCTGTCTATCCGGGAGATCCGGAGCACCTTCCGCCTGGTGCTGCTAGTATCACTAGTACACCAGCTTCAAGTCAGGTTATCTGTCCGCTTGCCCCATGTGGGTTATGCACTCACATCTATTACATCCACTCTGAAAAAACCAGCTCTTCTCAGAGCCACGCAAAAACAAAGAGGGGGAGGTTATGTGCTAAAGGAAATTAGCGGAAGAGGGTCCTTGGACGGGAAGATGGTTCCGATGGACGTGAGCAGATCTGGAGATAGGACAGGAACTGGAGAAAAATAAGAGTTCAGGGCTCAGATAAAATGGAACTTCAGAGAATGATACAGGGAAAGGAGGGCAGTACCGAGGCAGCTGCTCAGATAGACTCAATCTGAATGTGAAAGAAACTTCATGACTATCTCCCAAGATAGAGGGGATAGAAAGGGAATCTTTCAAATTAAGATGTTGAGGATTGTAGCGAGCCTCAGCAAGTTGTGTGTTGACCGCAAACCTGATATAACTGCATATTGTGAGTTTTATTAACACCTTGAATTTATAATGAGCAGAAGAAAAAGTTCCCAATGAACACAGTTGTGCCCTGGACATGATTAACGGCAAAATCTTGCTCTTGCAGTCAGAAACAGATCACCTGTAGGAACATAACCATATGTTGGAGATTTCGAAAATAATAATGTCAATACATTCAACACAAAGTGGATTTTTCTCATTGTTGTCCAGACATTCCGCCAGTGATGAAGGGAGTCTATGAAGCTTTAATATGTTCACAATAAAAAAAAACCTTATCGGTCATGAGCTCACTGATGTTTTCTCATTTTGGATTTCACAGTGAATCTATTCCCACACTCAGTTCAGGTGTTCAGCCTCTTCCCGTTTGCGATCGCTGGCTTTTCCGCAGGTTGGGTTTCACAGGAAATCCCTCCCCACACTCAGGTTCAGGTGTACAATTTCTCCCCAGTTGCTGGTATTTAAGAAGGTTGGATTCCGAAGTGAATCACTCCTTACATTCAATGCATGTGTCCAGCTTCTCCCCAGTGTGAGATCGCAGTGAATTGGAATCACCATTTGAAGCCAGCCCCACAGTGAGAGCACCTGAACTGTCCTTTGTCTCTTTGAACACGTTGATGTGCCATGAGGCTCACAGATCTTTCTGTTACGATGCAGAGATCGATCCCATCTGCGAAGTAAAACCAAAACACGCAGAAAAGTTCGCCTCACCTCAGAATCTGCTGCAAGTTTGAGTGAGTGTAAGAACACCCCTTGTTCCCATTTTAAAAGACAATATAACTATTCTACCGAAAACTGTGAAATCTACACAAAAAGAATTAACAAATCCTCGCTCCCTTCGTCTTAATTAATTATTACCTGACTCAAACTCTATTGAAATGCTGCTTCAATAAAACAATTATTAAACATTAAGTCATCTTAATCTCAGAAATCTCATACAGTCTCGTATGATGTCTTCCTTCTGTCCTAATTATTCCACTGTCTTCTACCTGGGTCAACTGCTTACCTTTTGCTGCTTTCTCAGGAGAAGGTATCTGATGATAGTTGGTGCCTTCTAGACGTCTTTGAGAATAAAATGTTTATTTCTTCGGATTGCACCTGCTCTCCATTTTGATGGGCAGTTAGCCCAATTTTCAAGTTGCCTTGATAGTTTAGACTCCCAGAATTGTACTCTCTCATATTTTCAGTGTTGTCAATAGAATAAATTCAAATTGAATTTGATTTTGGTATCCTGGGCAGAACTCAAATTAATTGGTTATCAACAATCAAAACTCAGGTATCTATTTAACAGCCAATTGTCATATGTATCTATGTTGAAACAGCCTGTCTCTTCGTTGTTATGCACTCTGGCTGCCGTTGTTGTAATTTAAATTCAGAAATTTAAAAAAAAAACTTACTATATTTTACTGACTGTACATTTTCAACTTTGTAACACTTCGGAGCACTCCCCACAATGTGGACAATTAAACAGTCCTCTTTGTCAACTTGCTGAACGGCCTCCCCCTAATGCGACTGCATTCATGTTGTGACAGGACAGATGATCTGCTGAAGCCTTGTCCACGCGTACTACAAGTGTGTAGTTTCACCCCGCCGTTAATGGTGCGATTTCCTTCCATGTTCAAAATCCAATCATATTCAGTCGACAATAAACTCGGCAACTCCGTCAGATCATGAAGTGATGTTTACTTTCAAGTCTTCTCATTGCAAATCTTCCCCTTCTTTACTCTGTGAAATGAGTTGGAAATAGAAAAAAAGTGAGGAAGAAAGCAGAAACACACAAAAAAGTCATAACACATAGGAATAGCAGTACACGATTCAATTCATCAAGTCTGACTTGAAAATCCTTAATTTCACTTTTCTGTCTTAACATATAACACTTGATTCGTGTACTAATTAAAAAAAAACCTGTTTATCTCAGCCTCGGATACACTGAACAGCCGCCTCTCCAGCACACTGCAGTGAAGAATTCCCCAGATTTAGCACCAACTGAGAGAAGGAATTCCTCCTCATCTCAATCCAACAGAGGTGATTCCTTGCCTTGAGATCATATCCTCTGGTCATAATTGATCAGAATTGATGTTTTCGAATCTGTGTTTCAAACATAGCCACAGCGGGGAAATTTACTTGGACGTTTTGTTTTAGGAAGCAGTCACACTCGCGAATATAAGTAACTCAAACTAAATTTATGATCAGGGAAAGCAGGGTGTGACTGCAATTGAGGCATGTATGGGTTTCTGCGGTCAGGCACTGACCTTTTTCAACAGGTATGAGATTTTACTCCCTGCATAGATGCGGAAAAGGGCTGTGGACAGGAAGACCCGGCTGACCACTCACCCTTGGGCAGAAGGCCATACAAGAGTGGGGATCAAAAATTCAAGTCGTTGCTTTAGGGGCTTCTATAATGAGCGGGTCAGCTAGTATCCTTTGCAAACTGGTTCGGAAGTCCCACGTGGTATGTTGCCTGTCGAGTGCCAAAGTTTTGGATATCTCCGACCGGCTTGGATAGATAGTGTAGCGGGAGGGGCTAGGATCCAGTTGTGGTCCACGTTGGCACTAACAAAATTGGCAAGGCCAGGAAGGAGGACCTTTTTGCGGATTGTCAAACATTGGGAAGGAAATTGAAGATCAGGTCCTCAAGGCTCATAAACTCTGGATTACTGCCCGAACCACGTGCTAATTGGCACAGGGATAAGTAAATAATGGAAGTAAACACGTGGCTAAGAGTTTGGTGTAGGAAAGAGGGATTCCATTTTATGGGACATTGCATCAATTTTGGAACTGGAGGGATCTGTACCGATGGGACAGTGTCGACCTGAACCGATCTGGAACCAGTGTTTTGACGAAAAGGATAAACGGGGTGTTCACTAGGACTTCAAACTTGTGAGTCGGCGGGAAGGGAACGGGAAAGTTACAGGGAGTATGGAGCGAAGTAGAAAGATAAACAGCAGGTTGGCATGTGTGCAGGGTTGAACTTCAAGGCAGGCTAGGAATGAAGCAAAAAGGAATGATGACTTGGGGCAATTCAGTAGACAGTTGAGAAATCATGAGGATAAAAAAACTCTCATGAAGGTGCTTCATCTAAATGTTCATAGTATTTGCAACAAAGCAGATGCATTAATGGCACAAATCATCGTGAATGATTATGATGTGATAGGCATCACAGAGACATGATTGAGTGCGTTCAGGACTGGCAGTTAAACATTCAAGGATTTACAACTTATCGAAAACTCAGGCAGATGGAGCGAAGTTGCCTTCTTCGTTAAGAATGAGATTAAATGCATTGCACTGAATAGCATAGGGTCAGATGATGTAGAGTCTGTGTGGGTGGTGTTGAGGGACAACAAAATCAAAAAAGGGGGGGGGCGGGCGTTACGTACAGATCTCCCAGCAATACCCAGGACCAGGGATGCAAAATGTACCAGGAAATACATCGAGCATATCGGAAAGGCAAGATCACGGTGATCATGGGGGACTTCAATATGTCGGTCGACTGGATGAGTAACGTTATGGATGGATCTAAAGAAATGGAATTCATGGAAAGCGTACAGGATGCCTTTTTGGTACAGGTTGTGATGGAGCCTAGAAGGGAGCAGGCTATTCTGGACATAATTCTTTGTAATAAGCCAGACTTTAAAGGAAATCGTAAGGTAGGGGAACACTTAGGAGGCAGGGTCCATCATGTGGTAGAGTTCAGTCTGCTGTTTGAAGGTGAGAAGGCCAAATCAAATGTAATGGTGTTACAGCTAAACAAATGTAATTACAAGGGCATGAGAGAGGAACTGACGAAAATCGACTATTAGCAGACCCTCGCGGGAAAGAGAATAGATCAACAATGGCATGAGTTTCTGGGTGTAATTGAGGACACAGTACAGCGTTCCATCCCAAAGAAAAGAAAGATGGTTCGAGAGGAATTAAACAGCCAACGCTATTCAGGAAATGTATCAAAGAAGAAGTGAGAGCCTGCAAAATGGCCATGAGCACTGGGGAATCAGAAGGTTGGGAATACTACAAAAACAAACCGAGGATAACAAAGAGAACAATAAGGAAGCAGCAGATCAAATAAGCAAGCCAGTAATATTAGAAATGGTAGTAAAAACATTTTTTCAATTCATAAGAAACAAACGAGACGCAAAAGGAGAAATTGGGCCTCTCCAAATTGATGGTGGAATGGAAGTGCTGGGAAAAAAAGGAATTAGCTGAAGAACGTAATAAGTACTTTGCGTCAGTCTTCAATGTGGAAGACATGAGTAATATCCAAACAATTAAGGACAGTCGGGGGTAGAGTTGAGTGTGGTAGTTATTACAATAGAGAAAATGGCGGAAAATCTGAAAGGTCCAAAGAGCGAATGATCTCCTAGCCCCGATGGCGGCATTCGAGAGTTCTGAGGGAGCTGGCTGAGAAAGTAGCAGAGGCGCTGACTGTGATCTTTCAAAAATCACTACAGTCAGGGAAGGCCCAGATGATTGGAAAATCGCTTTTGTAACCCCCTTGTTCAAGAAAGGATTAAGTAAATAGATGGAAAATTATCGGCCGATTAGCCTATCATCAGGTGTCAATAAATTTATAGAATCCATCATTAAGGATGAGATTTCTAAATTCTTGGAAGTGCCGGTTCGGAATAGAACAAGTCAGCATGGATTTAGTACGGGGAGGTCGTGCCTGACAAACCTGTTAGAATTCTTTGAAGAGGTAGCAAGTAAGTTAGACCAGGGAAACCCAGTGCATGTTATCTATCTAGATTTCAAAAAGGCCTTTGATAAGGTGCCTCACGGGAGGCTGCTGAGTAAGATGAGGTACCACAGTGTTCGAGGTTGACCTACTGGCATGAATGGGGGATTAGCTGTCTGACAGACGGCACAGATTTGCGATGAAAGTTTCTTTTTTGGAATGAGAGCTGGTGACAAGTGCGGCCCCACAGGTTCAGTGTTGGTGGCGCAGCTGTTCACTTTATATTTTAGTGAACAGGATAAAGGGATTGGGGGCATTCTGGTGAAGTTTGCGGATGATATGAAGTTAGGCGCACAGGCAGGTAGTTCTGAGGAGGTGTGGAGTTTGCAGAAAGTTTTAGACCGTTCAGGAAAGTGACCCATGAATTGGCTGATGAAATTCAACGTGAGCAACTGCGAGGTCTTGCATTTTGGAAAAAAAAATACAGGCATGGAATATTTTTAATTCGTTAGAAAATTCATAAAGCCAAAGTACAAGGGCATCTGAGAGTGCTAGTCCAGGATTCTCTAAAAGTTGATTCACAGGTTGAATCCGTGATTAAGGAAGCAAATATAATGTTGTGATTTATCACAAGAGGGTTGGAATATAAAAGCAGCGACGTGATTTTAAACTTTATAAAGTTCCAGTTAAGCCCTATTTAGAATGGTGCATCCAATTGTGAACCCCATACTCAGGAAAGACATACTGGCACTGAAGCGTGTCCAGCGGAGATTCACAAGCTTGATCCCTGGAATAGTACTCCGAAAACATGATGAACGGCTGTGGATCCTGGGATTGTATTCATTAGAGTTTGGAAGGTTGAGGGACATCTAACAGAAATTTACAAGATAATGCATGGATTTGAAAGTGAGGACGCTGGGAAGTTGTTTCCGTTAGGCGGGGAGACTAGGACCCGTGGACACAGCCTTCAAATTAGAGCGGGTCAATTTAGAATGGGAATGAGGAGGCATTTCTTCAGCCAGAGAGTAGTGGGCATGTGGAATTCATGCCACGGAGCGCAGTGGACGCAGGACGTTGGGTATTTTCAAGGCAGTAATTAATAGATTCTTGATCTCGCAAGGAATTAGGCGAGACTGCGGGTAAGTGGAATTGAAACGCCCGTCAGCCATGATTAAGTGGCAAAGTGGGCTGAATGGCATTGATTCCACTCCTATGTCTTCTGGTCTTTTGGTCCTAGACTCTCAAACATAGTACATTACAGCGCAGTACAGGCCCTTCTGCCCTCGATATTGAACCGACCTGTCATCCCAATATGAAGCCCATCTAACCTATACTATTCCATGTACGTCCATATGCGTGTCCAATGACGACTTAAATGTACTTAATGTTGGCGAATCTACAACCGTTGCAGGCAAAGCATTCCATACCCTTACTACTCTCTGAGCAAAGAAACTACCTCTGAATCTGTCGTATATCTGTTACCCCTCAATTTAAAGCTATACCCCCTCTTGTAAAAAGGCCCTCGCTGTCCGCCCTATCTCACCCTCTGATTATTTATATGTCTCTAGTAATCATCTCTCAACCTTCTTGTCTCCAACGAAAACAGCCTCCAGTCCCTCAGCCTTCCTCATAAATCCTTCCTTCAATACCAGGCAACATCCTAGTAAATCTCCTCTGTACACTTTCCAAAGCTTGTATATCTTTCTTATAATGCGGTGACCAGAACTGTACACAATGCTCCAAGTGCGGCCACACCAGAGTTTTGTACAGCTGCAGCATAACCTCATAGTTCTGGAACTCGATCCCTCTATGAATAAAAGTGAGAGGGGAGGTGTGGGCGCAAGTTTTGCATTTCTTGCGGTTGCAGGGGAAGGTGCTTGTCGTGGAGGTTGGGTTGGTGTGGATCTGACGAGGTAGTCGCGGAGGGAGTGGTCTTTCCGAAACGCTGATAGGCGTGGGGAGGGAAATATATCCTTGGTGGTGGGGTCCGTTAGGAGGTGGCGGAAATGACGAAGGATGATCCGATGTATCTGGAGGTTGGTGGGGTGGTAGATGAGGACCAGTCGGTCGTCCAAGATAGAGATGGAGAGCAGATGTTGAGAAGGCGAGGGAATTGGGAATATGGGAGTAATCGTCCGTGTTGAGTCGGTAGTCCGAGATGGAGATGGATAGGTCTGGGAAGGGGAGGAGGAATCTGAGACGGTGTTCGTAAAGTGGATGAACTGTTCAACCTCATCGATGACTGTATCGGCGCTACCTCGTGCTTCCACGAGGAGGTTGAATACCTCATGCACTTTACTAACACCTTCCACCCCGTCCTCAAATTTACCTGGACTCAACACAGACGTTTACTATAAACCGACTGACTACCACAGCTACCGAGATTACACCTCCTCCCACCCTGCCCCCTGTAAAAAACGCCAACCCATATTTCCAATTCCTTTGCCTTCACCGCATCTGCTCCCAGGAGGACCAATTCCAATACTGAACAACCCAGATGGCCTCCTTCTTCAAAGACAGCAATTTCCCCTCAGACGTGGTTGACGATGCTCTCCACCGCATCTCCTCCACTTCCCGCTCCTCCACTCTTGAAAACTGCCCCTCCAATCGCCACCAGGACAGACACCCCTGGTCCTCACCTACCACCCCACAAACCTCCAGATACATCGGATCATTCTTTGTCATTTCCGCCACCTCCAAACGGACCCCACCACCAAGGATTTATTTCCCTCCGACCCCATCAGCATTCCAGAAAGACCACTCCCTCCGCGACTCCCTCGTCAGATCCACACCCCCCACAAATCCAACCTCCACTCCCGGCACCTTCCCCTGCAACCGCAAGAAATGCAAAACTTGCGCCCACACCTCCCCTCTCATTTCCCTCCAAGGCCCCAAGGGATCCTTCTATATCTAACAGAAATTCACCTGCACCTCCACTCACAACATTTACTGCATCCGCTGCACCCGATGTGGCCTCCTATACATTGGGGAGACAGGCCACCTACTTGTGGAACGTTTCAGAGAACACCCGCACCAATAAAACCAACCGCCCCGTGGCTGAACACTTTACCACCCCCCCCCCCCCCCCCCCCCCCCCCCCCCCCCCCCCCCCCCCCCCCCCCCCCCCCCCCCCCGCCCCCCCCTCC
>NC_057717.1:65167441-65171985 GCF_004010195.1 Chiloscyllium plagiosum | reverse complement strand
TCTCCGCCCCCACCCCCTCTCCGGCCTATCACCCTCACCTTAACCTCCTTCCACCTACCACATTCCCAGTGCCCCTCCTCCAAGTCCCTCCTCCCCACCTTTTATCTTAGCCTGCTTGGCACACCCTCCTCATTCCTGAAGAAGGGCTTATGCTCGAAACATCGATTGTCCTGCACCTTTGATGCTGCCTGACCTGCTGCGCTTTTCGAGCAACACATTTTTTAGCTCTGATCTCCAGCATCTGCAGTCCTCACTTTCTCCACACAACGTATGTGATGATTTTTTGATCACGGGTCATCAGGCAGCAGATGAAGCGGCTGCACTGAATTCCAGGAGTGCTTTAACTGTCATTGCACCCCTGGTGTGTTTAGATCCGAAGCCAACCTAAGCCGACATCATTGCAATGCAAGATGAGGCGACTTTAGATGAGCAGCTGTTGTGGGGACAAACCGTATAACAGATGTAACCAGGAATGAATGCACTGCTCAGACTAAGCCTTGTGGGTGACGCCTGTCCCTTTGTTGATCTTTGTCATCTCAGAGGCAAATGGATTGGCTCACTGTGCAAGAGATGAAGTGCTGAGGACGATAATGAGGGATGACTTTTGGGCACCTTACAAGCAGACTTTGGTTGTTGGCATATTATGACAACGTAATGTCTGTGCTCAAACTAATGTCAGAAGAGGCTAGCGACCCCTATAGGAAATATCCTGTAACTGAGTGACCATTGACACATTTGGTGTTCGACTCGGTGGACATGATATGGACAGTGAGAAAGAAGAGATATATGTTGGTGGCTATTGACTGGTTTACTAGAGGAGTAAAAGCGAACGCATTGAAGGATTCAGGGGTAAGCACTGTGGTAAGGTTTTTAACAATTGAAGTTATTCCAAAGTTTGACATACCGTCTGAGATCTGTCCAGAAAGTGGTTAAGATGGTGATGCAGTCTTTGCGGATTAAGCAGAGATTTGGATGTGTGCATCATCCTCAGTTGCAGGGTATGGTGGAACGGATTATGAGCTGTTTGGAAGTTGAGTTAAACATACTTTTTGCAAGTACCTAGCATACCTGGGTCGATGCACTGCTGCTGGCATTAATTGGCCAATGTGTGCAGACTAATCGCTTGGGTGACTTCGTGCCGCATGAACGCTTACTGGTTGATCCATGCCAGCGTTTGTGTGGAGGAGTCCGTATGACGGGCCTAACTTGGAACGATAGGAGCTTGAACTTAAACAGTACATTCAACAGCTACCTATGCTTCATGAGTCTGTGCACACCATGAAATACTGAGGGAGTCAGTGCCTGGTAACAGGAAGGGGCCTATTGGACTTGAAGATCGGGTAATTGTACGGTTTTCCGGAAAAAAAAATTGGAAAAGCCGAGGGGAACAGGTCACTTTATGTTAACCAGGGCGTCGCTGACTGCCATCTCAGTCACTGTACCAGTGTGTTCCCACATGCACAGTTGAACTCCGGGGTTGAGGTGTGTGAGGGCTGAGAAGGGGCTACGATGATTGAAAGGGGGTGCTGGGGCCTGCTGCATCTTTATTAGGTCATGAGCAGTTGGCTTGCCGGATTGCTGGTGCCTCTGTGGCAGTCGGAGTTGCGTTTGTGAAAGGAGAACTTACCTCTGATTGTGTAGTTGAGGATGGGTTGGGGAGGTTACTGAAGCACACTCCACTCTCCTGAACCTTTCTGCTCCTGCGTTGAATCGGGGGTCCATCGGTTTGGCGGACCTAGTGGATTTCATTTAATGCCCTACCACAACCGAATTTGCATCACTCAAAACGTCCCTGATCCGGCAATAAACATTGTTAGTAGAGGTTAGCCACGGGGTTTTCCCACTGTGTTCAAGGCCAGGAAAGCGATTGCCGCGTTCTGGGAGTTGCTTATCCCTGCCATTCGTGTTCGCAAGAATGCTGAGTGGATGAGGTATATCTATAATAATCAGCAGAGATTTATTCATTACTCTGATGATGTCCTCTTTGTGTTGGGTGAACAATTGGATGCAAACAGTCGGATGGTGTGGCGGACTAAGTAGGTCTTGGACAGGGTTGTTGGCTGATACTGGTGGGGTCTACGTACTGTTTGGAGATTATTGCTGCAACACTATTCCCAATAATACTAGCCCAGAGGGATCTTTAACTCAGGCGGGAGGTAAGCTGCGGAAGTTAAAGGGAGAAGCTAAAGGAGAATACCCTGTCCGGCCTTTGAGTTATTGGCGAGTTGGATTGTGTCTTGGTTAGATCTGGGGCTTGGGTTGTTTAGATTGGCATGGTTGCGGGTATCGTGTTGCATGTTGTTGTGACAGAAGGCATGTGACATCGCTGGTCACATGCCTTCAGTCAGAACAGCAAAACATCTCCTACCACTCTCTGCCTCATACCATCAAGTCATTTTTTAAACCAGTTGAATAGCTCTTCCTGACTCCCACAAAATTTTATGTTGATTTGAAATGATTACCCAGTCTACAATAAGGAACCTTGTTAAACGCTTTTCTGTAATCCGTTGACTGCTCTGCCTTCATCTATCTCTTGACAACATCCTTGAAGAATCAATCGTTTTTGTGAGACTCGATTTTCCACTCTCAAAGCCATTCTGACTCTCTCTAACTGACCCTACCTTTCCTGATGGATATTAGCGCCTTTTTACTCAGCATCTCCGACAACGATTAACCCATCACTCGTCTGACTGGTCTGTAGTTTCCTGGCTTCTCCCTGCAGCCGTAAGTGAGAAAACAACGTCTGTCGACCTCCAGCCTTCCGGTACCTCACTTAATGGATATTTAATAGCTTTGATGGGGTCCTTGCAATCTCTTCCCTAGCTTCCCAAAATATCCTGGGTTACACCTGATGGGCTGCTAACGATCGACCTACCTTTATTCGTCTTAAGATTCCAGCACCTTCTCTTCTCCGTTGTGGATTCTTTCCAAGACAGAACTATTTATTTCCCCAAGTTCCAGAATTTCCATATCTTTCTCCACAGTACATAATGACAGGAAATCATCGTTTAATATCTCACCCATCTGCTTTGGTTTCAACATGAACGTCCTCATTGATCTTTAAGAATTCATGCTCTCTCCCGAGTGATTATTTCGTTCTTATTGAAACTTGTCCAAAGAGTTCTGAATATTTAAAGATGCATATCTCGCGACAATAACTGCCCTGTGTCACCCTTATCTCTTCTGCTAATTATATTCATACCAAGAAATAAAATCAAAGAGGCTCAAAAACAAACTTTCTTTCATAAAATGCATCGCACATTGTCTCTCAGGATCCCGTGAGTATTTATGATTAGAAACTGTACAATACACTGCTGCACGTTCCCGATATAATGTGAGGATAATATCGTTTGGTTTCAGACGGACTGCACAAAGGGTTTTAGCATTCCTCGATACTGAATCCGAAAAATGTAGCTTGCAGGGCCATCAGGTTATGGAGACGGCAAATCAAAATGCTGGCATTTAAAACAAAGTGACTGGAGTGTAACAATAGTGAGGTCTCTGCAAAACTGTGCAAGATCAGAGTCAGAAAAAATGGAATATTACGAAGAGTATAAGTGCCCAAAGTAAAGGTGTTCTTTCATTGACGACAGGCGAGAGAAGTTTCATTGGGTTGATCTTGAGAATATAGGGATATTGTGAAGAAAAGCGATGAAGTAGATTTAGCTTGATGTCATTGGAGTTTCGAAGTATGAGAGAGAAATTGAATGAAACATCCCAAAGTTCTGAGGTGTTTTGACAGGGTAGATGCTAGGAAGTTAGAAAATAAAACATTACAGCACTTCAATAGACCGTTCGACCCACCATGGTTGTGCAGAACATAATGTTAATCATAATAATACCATCTGCCTGCGCATGGTTCATCTCCCTCTATTCTTTGCCTGTTCATGTGTCTATCTACATGCCACATAAAAACTTTGTTCACATTTCCACTTGTACAACTTCCCTTCGCACCTTCCACCATCTGCGTAAAAATAACACTTGGTTCAAACATCTCATTTAAATGTTCTGCATCTTACCCTGATCCGATGCACCGTTTTTTTGAAAAATAAAACCGGCACACTGGAAAAGAGATTTCGACCATCCATGTTATCCATGCCTCTCCTAAGCTTCCATACCTGCACCTACTCGCCCCTCAGTCTCTGACACCCTCGCAAAGAAATTCAAGTTTGCTCCATCTCACCTTCTTGTGAGCACACTCTTAAAGTAATCCTCGTCATCTGTCTTTGCACCCTGAACAAATACTCCACGTCATTTCTGTCGTGCAGAAATGAGATTTACACACAGTACTCCAAACGTGGCCAAACCAAAGCTTGTACAGTAACAACGTCACAGGCAAACGTCTGCACTCATTCCTGCGAGTGATGGAGGCAATAATGCGATGTGCTTTGTTTCCCCCTTCACCCACTTCTGTTGTCACTTTCCGGCAGATATGGAAGTGCACCAAGACCCCTCTGTAAATGATTGTCCTTCCATATCCGAAGTTTCTTCTTGCATTTGACCTCATAAAATCCATTATATCAGACCTGTCCAGATTAAACTAA
>NC_057717.1:65148910-65166170 GCF_004010195.1 Chiloscyllium plagiosum | reverse complement strand
GAGACTTGGAGATTAGAGAGAGGATGGAATTCAGATTTTTACAGGCATTGTAGGAAGTGAATTATCCTTAGCAAATGGAGAGTTCTCAGTAATAGAAGGTGTTGAACTGACGATCAGAGCTTAAATATTTAGGGAGGGGAGTGGAGGCAGTTGGTGGTCCGAGATAAGGTGGGGTTCAGAGACTGCAGATACTCCAACACACAAGAATGTTTCTGAAAGCAGTGGAAAGTAACAGAGAGAGAAAGTACAGTGACTGAAGAGGTTTCAGCAATCACCAGATTTCAAGACGCAGGACACTATTATAAAGACAGGGACAGTTGGAGGGTTCAGAGGAACGTGCAATGATCAGGAGGGCTTTGGACACTGTAGGATATCATGTTACAGAATTAGGGACAGTTTCAAAACAAAACTAAGTTACAATGATCGGGAGGGTTGCAGGTTTTTGTAGCAGGATTGACATACATGGAGTGTTCTTCGACAGAAGGAGGAGATTCCACATATAAGGAGGATTGTTGTGACCTGGGGCAGTTGTGGATACAGGGACTAAAAGAGAAACACAGGAAACAGTGGCAGCTCATGATCACACAGGCCTGCTGAATCATTCAATATGATCATGTCTGATCAGCTAACCGTCCCTGCTTTCATCCTGTATTCTGATATGGCAGTGACCGTTCGAATTTCGTGATACAGATGTCCCTAGTAAGAGGAGGAGATTTTTCATAGATAGGGAGGACTGTGAAACTGGAACAGATGACAGAGTGATGGATTGCTTTAAGAATGGGTGGACTTTACAGGGAAACAAACGTATGTAGCAATGGGATGTGGTGAAATTCACAAGGAGAATTCTGGAGGCTCATGGATGTAATTTTAATTTTAAAAAGTGATGTCATATTGGAATGACGTTAAAAATACAAAGATTTGTCTTGACTGAAGTAGAGTACAGACGTAGAAAGAATCATAGGCATTAGCAGAGTTTACAAAGTTGAGTGTGTTTTGCAGACGAGTAGTTTATAGTCATCATTTCGATTGCAGGCACTAAATATCACAATGGGGAGGGTTGCACAGGATGGTATCGACAGACATGTATGATTTTAATAGCTGAAGGATGTTTCCCTGTATTGATGCTACGCTAATTTATCAGTCCTCACTGTTTTATTTTCCTCTTCGTTTTTGTCAAATAGAGAAATTTACCATTGTCCCTTCTGCAGGAAATTCTGCAGTGTTGATGGAATGTTCGAAGAAGGCAGTAATTTTCCATGGATTTACAGGTATCCATTCACCTGAACTATCATGACTATCTGCTGAACATATTGATATTTAGCAGTTCAGAATAATTCAACCCCTTCATTCGAAGTATTGGTCCAGTGAATCAACCCAGGTACTTGCAAAACTCGGACGCCATTCTTCTCAGTTTTATACACACTAAAGTTGCATCGAAACAAATATATTTTGTTTTGCTGAATCTCATTTTAAATTATGATCAGCCTTTTGAATTTTGAAATGAATACAGTAAGGCTGTTTTATTATTTTTTTCTAATACATTGACTCTATGTACTTCACGTCTCATCTTCCTTTTGTTTTCAGCCTAACTTGCTCTTTCATCTATCAGCTTCTATCCTATCCAATGTAAATGCATTCAATTCAGATTTTCAATCTTCAGTTTCGTTATTTTTTCAAACATACATCGTTACCACTACGAACGTGCCTTTGACAAAATGTAAAACGGGAAATACTTTAAGAGCCCATGGGGCTAAGGCTAAGGTACCAGGAAAGATAGAGGATTGGCTGACTGCGGATGGCAGAGAATGGCGATAAAGCCGTTTTTTTCAAGGATGGCAGCTGACCACTAGTGGAGTTTCATATGCCCCATTGTAGTGAGCACAGCTATTGACGTTTTCTACTCATCTGAACAAAGGAATTGGTGCAATGTTTGCAGATGACACAAACATATATGGCGGGTTAGGTAATGTTGAGGAAGAAGGGAGACTGCATAAAACCTTGGACAGGCGAGCAGATGATTAAAGAAGGGATAGATGCAATACAAAGTGTGGGTAGCAACTTCGATGGGAAAATCATGTGAAAGACTCTTTTCGAAATGGTGAAAGTTATCGAAAATTTGAATTGTAAACGGGCTTGGGAATTCGAAATCATGTTTCTCTGACGGTTATGCATTGGAAGTACGGAAGGCAAATGCAAAATTTAATTCAGTTCAAAGGGGGTAAAATAAAAGGGCAGGGATGTACTGCTGAGGTTGTATAAAATTTTGATCAGACTGCAGTTGGGGTGTTTTGAGTCGGTTTGGGCCCCTTTTCAAAGCAAGAATGCATTAGCCTTGGCAGGGGACCAGAGATTATTTAAAGAAATGATGAAAGGCTTGGAACTGAGGATTGCAGATTCTGTGTCTGCTCTCAGTGGAGTTTAGATAAGTTGGAGTGATGGGGAGATCTGTTTGACATATACAGACTACTTCGAGGCCTGTATACAGCGAGTGTTGAGAAGATGTTTCGAATGGCAGGACAGACTAGTATCCGAGGGCACAGACCCAGAGTGAATAGCTGATGTTTTAGAACTGAGATGGAAGCAAATTCTAACGGCAGAGTTTGGTGCATCTGTGAAACACAAAATGCTATTGAGGCCAAGTCATTGAGCATATTTAAGACTGACGTAGGTAGGCTGTTGGTTCACAAGAGAGAGGTATAGATATTGTGTATGAGACAGTGAGGTATGCATACCTGTCTGTCTATCTCTAGCTCTGGATATCTCCATCTAGCTGGGTATCTTCAAAAACTATAGAGCGTGACTGCGATTGTGCATGAGAGAAAGAATGAGAAATATGGAACATGTGAGGGAGACAGTGAGATTGTGTATGGTAGAGAAATGGTGATAATCATAAGCAATAATTGCTGAAAAATCTTAACATGTCTGGCACCATTTGTGACGACACTTCAGATTTAAAACTTCTTGTCCAGTGTGCCTTATTCAGAACTTTCTCATCAAATTCTGTGTTTGGTTCTGATCTACAGCATCCATTGTTCTTTTAGTAATTATTTAAAAAGATGGTGAGATTTTACGTGAGTGAGAGCAAAGAAGATTGTGTCCAAGAGAGAGACAAATCATGAGGTTGTGTATAAGAGAGTGAGAGTGAGGTTGTGCTGGAGATTATGCCTGTGACAGAGTGTGATTGCATATGAGACAGAAAAAAAGTGAAAATGTACATCAGATATAGACAGAGAGATTGTTAATGGAGTGAGAGACAGTGAGATATTACATGAGGGAAGGAGAGACAGTGAGAATGTGTAAGACCGAGAGAAATAGCGAGACAGAGAAATAGATATCGAGATTGTACGTGAGAGATACACACCTCCTCCTGACACTGAGAAGCTCCTGTCTCACACATCAGATTGGAATCAGATGTATTCAGGAGCTGATGAGACAAGCAGGAGGCTTTAGGAACACAGCAAACCAGGCAGCATCTGAAGGTGGAGGAACACAGCAAACCAGGCAGCATCTGAAGGTGGAGAAGTCAAAGGTTACGCTCTGACAACATTCCCTGTCTTCTACTGACAATCCAATTTTGTAAACGATTGCTCGGTCACTCTGGAGTCCAAACGTGTCACGTTGGGATAGTACAGCAGCACAGGCAGCGTCCCAGGAGCAGCAGAGTCGGCATTTCGGGCATCAGGCCTTCATCAAGATATAGTGCTGGAAGAGGCTGAGAAATAAATGATAGGTAATTGTGGAGTTTGAAAGGTAGATCGGATGGCGATAGATCGATGGAGAATACATAGTGATGGGTGTGGCGAGGTGGAGCAGAAAGGTAGGACAGGTCATGGTGGAAGTTTGGAAATCGAATGAGGATAGGGAAGGGGAGATTTGGAAACTGTTGAAGTCGACGGTGATGCCATGTGATTGGAGCGTCCCGAGGTGGACGATGAGGCGTCCTTCCTCCAGTTTTCGGGTAGGTTGGAGTTAGCGGTGGAGGAGTCGCATGACTTGCATGTCCATGCGGGAGTAGGATGGGGTGTTGAAGTGGCTGGCCGGAGGGCAGTGTGTCAGTTTGGTGCATGTGCCCCAGCAATGTCCTAATTTTCTCTTAGCTCTTCCTGGATGCCGTGAGATGTAATCGTAGTTAACAATCTAGAAATCGTGGCCTTGACAATGAACTTGGTGATGTCCATATAGACTATATCCATCACACTGCCTTTCGTGTCCAGCTATTGGAAAACCTCAGAATATTGGAACACGATTTTCCGTGCAATAAGCCATGTTGAGACTCTCAAATGGGTCCTTGCATTTACAAATAACTGAAATCATATCTCTCAGAATCCCCTCTAACAGCTAACACAGCACATATGTTATGTCCACTGGTCTGCTGTTCCCATGCTTTTCTTAATGCATTTCGACCTGCTCACATGATCCCCAGAAAGATAGATGCCAAACTTCAGACAATTTACGCATTCCACACTCTAATAAAGAAATGTTTGGAGACTTTGAAAGCAATGAGGGCCGTGGCGTCCTGACAACATTTAGCATCTGAAATCACCACATCCTTCGTCAAGCTTTTCCTGTCCAGCAACAACAGTGACCACGCCCAACAATGTGGTAAGTTGCAAAAATGTGTCCAGTGGATAAGAAAGCAAGGCAATTTCATTGCAGCCATTCACTAATCTATCAGTGTATAATCTACGTGTAAACATGAAGGAAGGAGTTATCAACAGCATGACGAATCAGTAATATGCAGCTTACTCACTCTCAGTTAGTATTCCACCACAGGCACTCAGCTCCTGAGTTCGTGATAAGCTTTTTTCAAAGCTGTAGAATTTCAAAGGCGACGTGTGACTTACTCGCGCTATCATCAAGGCATCATTTGACAGAACGTGAAAACAGAAGCCCAAGTAAAATTGGATATCTTCGGAAAATGAAGGACACCGTATGTTGATTGGTGTAATATATCGCACAAAGGAGCTGTGAGAAGTGTGAGTATGCCGCAATCGAGCACATCTCGGCAGGCTTTCCTCCGGAAAGACAGTGTCAGATGTCCCATTATCTTCAGCTGCATCAACAGCCTTCTCCCCATCACAGGGTCTAACCTTGGAATGTTCACTGATTATACAACTGCCCAGATACTGAAATAGTCCACTTTCAAAAGCAACATGATCTGGAAAATATCCAGGCTTGTTCTCATATGTATCAAGTAATATTCATGCCTCAAAATTGCCAGTCAAAACTAAAAATATAAAATATAATGTCCTGCTTTAATATTGAACGTCTCCGCAGCAAAGTGTTTATCAGCATCTCATGTTTTGCCACCGGCCAGAATTTCGATTGGACGGATGTGAGTTACTCACCTCCTCGCTTGCCAAAGCCTGCTCGCCATCAATAAGATGAAAGTCAAGATGTGATGGAATGCACCCTCGGAAGAACCCCAGGACAACCTCATCCATTCCATCAAATACCGATGCTCATTGGCAGTGATGTATACTGTCTGCAAGATGCACTGCACCCAGGCTCATCAGACACTTATTAGGTAAACCCACGACTGTCTGGAAAGAGAAGTGTAGCACTCATGTGGGGAAACCAAGCTCACGCTTGCAGAAGGGCAGATGTGATGAAGTTACATCATTTATTAACAATAATCAACCCCTCAAATCACAGTTGCAGTCCAAGTCCAAACGCAGCCAATCTTGCACAACAGACAAGTTGGTCTGACAAGCAATAAGTCATATATGTGCCCGAAAATTAGCCAGTAATAGCCATTGCCCATGAGAGACAATTTGGACCTTGATAATGTCATCTCTGTGTTGTGCACTACCAAGATGAAAGGATAGGAAAGGATAGCAAAGATGGTTCTGGATAGGAACGAGTGTACAAGTGTATGGGGGAGAGGATAGTTGTTATAAGGAACTTTAACTTCTAAATATTCCCTCTAAATACGATAGTTCACGTACTTCAGATGGTTCAGCTTTTGTTCAATGTATGCAGGAGAGCTCCCTATCAGAGGATGTAGACAGGCCAACAAAGGTCGAGGCCACATTTGATTTGGTGCTGAACAATGAGGCCGGCCGGGTGTTAGATTTGGATTTCAGTGAGCATTTTGGGGATAGTGACCACAATTCGGTTATGTACTTCAACAATGGAAAGGGGAAAATAATGTACCACAGCGCAAGCATTCTAGCTGGGGGAAAGACTATTATGACGCGATTAAGCAATGTTTAGGATGTATAAGATGAGAAATGCAACTCCAGAGGATAGGCACATTTGAAATGTGGAGCTTATTCATGGAACAACTACTGTGTGTACTTGATGTGCATGCATCTGTTTGGCAGGGCAGAAGTTGTCGAATGGTGGAGTCATGATTTACTCAAACAAAGTTCAATCTCTAAACAACAAAAAGAAGGAGTCTATGTCAAGATGAGACATGAAGGCTCAGTTAGATTAGATTATCTACAGTGTGGAAACAGGCCCTTCGGCCCAACAAGTGCACACCGACCCGCCCCCATACACATTCCCCTACATTTACCCCTGCATCTAACACTACGGACAATTTAGCGTGGCCAATTCAACTGACCTGCACATTTTTGTACTGTGGGAGGAAACCGGAGCAAACCCATGCAGACACGGGGAGAACGTTCAAACTCCACACAGTCAGTCGCCTGATGCGGGAATTGAAGCCGGGTCTCTGGCGCTGTGAGGCAGCAGTGTTCACCACCGTGCCACCCACAGTTCGGGTGCTTGAGAGTTAAAAGTTGGCCAGGAAGGATGTAAAGGGAGAGCCAAGCACTGCAAGGAAGGGACATGAGAAATCTTAGTAGGTAGGTTGAAAGAACAAGCTGAAGCCTTTTATAGGTACCTCAGGGATAAAAGAATGACTACTGTTAGATTAGGGACAGTCCAGGAAATTAGTGAGATGTTTTGCATGAAGTACGATGAGATGGGGAAAGGCGCCATATGAATAGATTTCGTCAGCAACCATACAGTAAAAAGACAGCTTTTTCGTGGAGAATACTGACATTTAGGCCATTAGACTAGATGGGACTAAGGTTCAAAAGGAGGATGTGTCAGCAATTCTTGAAAATGTGAAAATATGTAAGCCCCCCAGGCCGGATGGAACTTATCCAATGAATCCCTGGGATGCGAGCGAGGGATTTGCAGAGCCCGTGGCTTTGTTTTTTATGTCGTCATTGTCGACAGGAATAGTGCCAGAAGATTGGGGACTCGCAAATATTCTCTCCCACTCCCCCGACCATCCGATCAAACAGGCGTTCGGAAATCACCCTGGTAATTGCAGGTAAGCGAGCCTTACCTCTGCCGTGGGTGCAATTCTTCAAAGGATTATGAGATATCGGGTTGATAATCGTCAAGCTGGGAGCAATTTGATTAGGAATAGACAGCACGGTTTGGGAAAGGTAGGACCTGCCTCAAAAACCTAACTGAGTTCTTCGAGAAGGTAATGGATCTGCTGGATGAGGGTGAAACGGTTGATGTGGTGTATATGGATTTCAGTGAAGGGTGTGATAAGATATCGCATGGGAGGCGAAGGCAGAAAATACAGATGCCTATCATTGATGTGGGTTTAATGGTTTCATCAAAAAATGTTTTCTTCATGAAGACAGAGTGTAGGGTCGATGGGATACGTTTATCGTAGAGTTCCGTTGCTAGTGGTGCATCACTTCTGTTCGTCATTTTTATAAATCGACCTAATGAGCGCGTAGAAAAATGGATTAGTAAATTTGCAGATGACACTAAAATTGCTGCAGTTATAGACACTACAGCACAATGTTGCAGGTTACTGAAGGTCACAAATAAGCAGCAGAGCTGAGCTGAGAGATGGCAAATGGAGTTTAACGCGGAAAAGTGAGAGATGATTCACTTTGAAAGGCGGAACAAGAACACGGACGAATGGGCTATTGGTAAGATTCTTGGTAGTGTGGATTAGCAGAGAGATTATGGTATCCATGAGTGTAGATTCTTGGAAATTGTCATCCATTTTGATAGGTTTGTTTCGCCAGTGTATGGTGTGTTAGCATTTATTGGTGGAAGGATTGAGTTTCGGAGCCATGAGTTCATGTTGTAGCTGTACAAAATTCATTATCGATCCCACTCGGATTACTGTGCACAGTTCTGTTCGCTGCATTATGGGAAGGACATGGAAGCATTGGAAAGGGTGCAGAGGAGATTTACTAAGATGTTGGCTGGTATGGAATGGAAGACCTATTAGGAAAGGCTGAGGGATTCGATGCTGTTTTTGTTAAAGAGTAGAAGGTTCTTTACTCACTGAGTAGCAAGGGCGTGGAATGCCTTGCCTGCCACAGTCGTGGACTCGCCAAACTTAAGGGCATTTACATGGTTTTTGGAAAAGCATATGGATGATAATGGATAAGTGTATTTGAGATTACCTTCAGATTGGTTTCACTGGTCGGCCAAATATCGAGGTTTGAAGGTCTTGTACTGTGCTGTAATGTTCTGTGTTCTACGGCCAGGCACGTACGTCACGCTCTCTCTCTCTCTCTCTCTCTCCAAACGCTTTTACCATTTACCAGGTAGAAATCATGAAGAATGATGCTGTTGTCTAAACACAACTTTCTCTCTGCATAGGTGTTTTCAAAATTCCTGACTTTCTCGAACATTGCCTTTTAATTTCATCTGCAATATTTTCGCCTTTTTAACGGAGATAGCCAAGCACTCTTTAACATAATTAAAACTGCCCAAGAAAGGATTTTGTACTGTTTGAAAAAATAAGGAGTTAATCAGAAAACACGTGGCTTCTACTGAGTTAACCTTTGAGGAAAATCATTTTTTATTGCTACAATGATGCAATTATGAGACACGTCTGTCACTGGACTTGTTTTCGTGGCTGGTGTGCACAGACAATTACTCGCATTGCGTCAGCCAGAGAGTGAAGCTCATGCTACTGGGGATGACTAACAAAAATGAAAATCGCACTACTACATTTGACCAGGAGAAAACATCATTATTTCAGCCAGAAACTCAAACCCAGACCTTGAACTTTGATAAAGAAACACACTTGAAGCATGTTGCAGTCCCTGGACGTTTGCTAATCCACGAATGGAAAACAACCCCAATCCAGGAAATGCCCTAACCTGCTTTGTTTGCAATCGTGGTATTTGCTGAACATGTTCAATCACCTAATTAATCCTCGGAGCTCCGCATCATGAATAAATGGGGAAAAATGCAGCATAACTCCAAATGCTCTTCAAATGTGTGGGAGAAATGCATATATCAGCAAAAGGTGTGTTGTTTTCCGTTTACTATAATTTCCTCGCTGTTGTCAGGATTCCAGGTATGGTATGGCACTTTAGTATTATTAACGTAATTGATTTGTTGTTTTTACCGAAGACACCGTGAGGACAGCAGATGCTGGACATTGGAGTCAAAAACTGTGGCGCTTAAATAGCTCTTCTGCTCCTCCGATGCTCCCTGACCGACTTTGCTTTTCCAGCATCACTCTTGTTACACAACAAGAATTAAAAAGTGTGATGCAGGAAATGCAAAGAGGGTCAGGCAACATCGGAAGAACAGGAGAGCCATTTAAGCGCCACACTTTATGACTCTTGTTGAGTAACCTGGCCTTCTTTCTTACGAGCAGCCTATATTCACATGAGGAATATTCTATCTCCAACATGAAGTCGTCTGTTTTCCTATAAACTTTATATTCAATGAACAAAGAAAGTTACTGCACAGGTCGAGGTCCTTTCACACTCCAAGTCTGCGCTGATCCAGATCCACAATCCAAATCTATCGCCGATTTTATAAGTGCCTCTATCCCTTTTCTTCCAGCCCAAACATTAATTGACTCAGTGCATCTTGAATTACGTTCCCGTGTCCGCCTCTACTACCTCCGTCTTCAACGCATTTCAGGCTCCCACCACCCTCTGCATGAAGAACTCTCCACGCGTACCTCCCCTAAATTTTCCACTCTCAATTTCAACTCGTCGACCCTTGTAATTGACTACCCTACTCTGGGAAAAAGATTGTTGCTTTCCATCCTATTCATACCTTTCATGATTTTGTAGACCTCAATTAGGTGTGCCCTCAACCTCGGACTTTCTTTTGAAAAGAATCTGAATCTACTCAACTTCTCTTAATACCTCGTGGTTTCCATACCAGGCAACATCCTTCTGAATATGCTCTACATTCTCTCCAAACATCCGCATCCTATTGATAATGTGACGAGTTGAACTGTTCACAGTATTCCAAATGTGCACGAACCAAAGTCTGAAACAACTGTCACATTAACTGCCAACTCTTGTACTCAATAACATTTTGATTAAGAAAAATATGCCATATGACTTCTTGACCACACTGTCGGTCTGCATTAGTGTCAACATTAGAATGGTATTGAAAACGCACAGCAGGTCTGGCAGCCTTCGAGGAGCAGGAAACAGAACGCTTCGGGCAAAATTCCTTCATCAGAATTCCTGATGAAGGGCTTTTGCCAGAAACGTCAATTTTCCTGCTCTCCGGATGCTGCCTGACCTGTTGTGCATTTCCAGCAACTCTCAAATACATTTCCAGCAACTATCAACTCTCGAATCTCCAGCCTCTGCAGTACACACCTCCGCCTATCAATCTGCATTGTCATCTTAAGCACAATGGACCTGAATTCCTAGATCGCTGTGTACATCAATTTTCCTCAGAAACTTTCCTTTTGACATATAGTTCGCTCGAGAATTGGCTCTTCTCAAATGCATCATCTCGAATTTTTCCAGATTCAAATCCACCTGTTATTGCCATGCCAAACTCTATAATCTACCTATATTGTCCTGTAATCCCTGACAGTCCCCTTTACATTCTGCTCCTCCATCAATCTTAATGTCATCCACAAACTTGGTAATAAGACCACCTGTACCTTCCGCCAAATCAATTATGTATATTACAGTGGTCACAGCACGGTCACAGATTCCCATTTTGAGAAACGACCATCCATTACTACTCTGTCTCATATTGCGCAGCCAGTTCTCAATCCAAACACGCTATTCACTGTGCACCTTCACCTTCCACATCAGCCTAACATTGGGAACCTTATAAATGCCGTTCTGAAGTCCATTTATATGACATCAATAATCTTTCATTCATCAATTAGTGTTGTCTCCTTCTGAAAGAATTCCATTAAGTCGGTAAGCCATAATCTGCCCTATACAATACCATGTTTCCTTTCACTAATAACCCTATTTTATTTCATTTCGGAATAGCTCCCATCCCTCAGAATCTTCTTCAGCAGCTTCCCTCCCACTGACGTCAGGCGCTCCATGCTATATTTACATTTATTACCCCTTCTACACTTCTTAAACAAGGGGTCACATTAGCAATTCCCCAGTCCTCTTGCACCTCATCCGTTTTCAAGGATGCTGCAAAGAAATCTCTTAAAGTCCCAGCTAGTTCCACTTTTTTTCAGTAATCCCATCTGGACGTGGAGACTTTGCCAAATTACTGCTTTTTGGAATATCCAAACAGTTCATCTCTGACTCATGCCGCCTTGACACAGGGTAATCAAACATGTCTCCCGAACGGAATTGTGGACAGCACGGTGGCACAGTGGTTAGCACTGCTGCTTCACAGCGTCAGAGACCCGGGTTCAATACCCGCCTCAGGCAACTCACTGTGTGGAGTTTGCACGTTCTCCCCGTGTCTGCGTGGGTTTCCTCCGGGTGCTCCTGTTTCCTCCCACAGTCCAAAGATGTGCAGGTCAGGTGAATTGGCCATGCTAAATTGCCTGTAGTGTTAAGTAAGGGGTAAATGTAGGGGTATGGGTGGGTTGCGCTTCGGCGGGGCAGTGTGGACTTGTTGGGCCGAAGGGCCTGTTTCCACACTGTATGTAATCTAATCTAAACTCAACACCCGTCATGTTCCTCTCCTCGGTGATACTAATGTAAAGCACTCATAAGGAATCTCGTCAATTTTTCTTGACTCCAAGCATAACTTTCCCCCGTGTCCATGAGTGGGACAACCGTTTGTTTTTTTACACTCGTGCTCCTTATATTCGAATAAAAGGATTCGACTTCGTATATTCCTTAACCCTGTTTGCTAAAAATATCTCATGACCACTTTCAGCCCTCTTAATTCCTCGTTTCAAATTCGTCCTACATTGCCAATATTCTTCCAAAATTTCATCTGTCTTCAGTCGCCTGGATCTTATGGACACTTCCTTTTTCCTTTTAGCCAGTTTCACAATTTTACCTTTTATTCATGGTTCGCTAATCTTGCCACTGTTATTCTTAATTTTAATGAGAACATATCTCTCCTGAACGCTAATCACCTTTGCTGACAAAGCCGCCCACATATATAATGTTCAAACAGTTTTTCCCAAACTACGTTTCACAGCTCCTGCCGAATTTTGTTATAATTGGCCATCCGCCAATTTCGCACTCCTCTTTTTAGACCACGCTAGTCTTTGTTCATGCTTATTCTAAAACGTACGGAATTGTGATCATTATTCTGAACGTAATCCCCTACTGAATCTTCAATCACTTGGCCGGGCTCATTCACCAACATCAGGGTCCAAAGATTTACGATAATCTTATTTTTTTTTTAAAAAATGCTCATAATTATTGTGTACTTTAACGGAGAATTTCATTTCACTTGTTCAGTAATTTCATTATTATTTGTCCATGTGTCCGTTTATTATTTTGCAACGATGTATTTCACCTTGTTCCAATTTGAGTTATTTCAAGGTATTATGTGTTAATATTAATTGCATCTCTTTACTAAATCAGAGTACTGAGACAATGCCATTATAGGGCATTTTACCCACCTTGTACACCTGCTCTCCAGCTCAGTAATTAATTTCACGCTGTTCTGGTTTTATCCTCTCACAATATGCCTTTCACGAGAAATCTACTTCAATATTGTTTCATCACAGTCTTAGACAGCGTATTCCAGACCTTAACCCTGAATACCTAAAAATTATTCATACATGATCGTCATGAGAATGGGGAACAATTATTCAATAATCATTTTGTTAGGTTCGTTTAATGATGTAGGTTGACCATTTACCACTGCCATCTTGGTCTAAGCGTCGTTAAGTTGAGGTATTGAGACTAATGTGGGTCAACATTGCGATTTATTTGTGTTGAACTTGGACGGCGTTGCCACAGTTGCTACGGCTGAATTCTCATTCGGATCCACGGCATATATCAATGCCTGCTGATGGCATCGACGTGGATGAATTAAAGGACAGACAGTTCGTTTTGTGTAAATGTGAACAGACAATGCTATTTTCCATATTGCAGTATTTGGAGCATTGCGGTGTCACTTTCATACAAAAGTATCACAATTCTGTTGTTCCAGATGTTGCAAAGTTAAAATTACCACATTTCTGTCACAGTGCAATTCTGAATACTTTCTGGAAGCGATTGAATCTATCTCCCAATTGACTGATACTTTGCAGTGCTTGCAACATTTAACACTTTCCGGCTGAACTTAGTAAATGAACTATTGTCATCCTGGAGTTTCTGAGCAATAAAATGGCCAATAATATTGCCCGTTTGGTGAAAGATTGATTCTGGAGTCTATTCGAAATGATCATTAAATTGATCTTAGAGTTTAACGCTCATTGCTTAAAATTACATTAAATATCTTTCCAATTAACTATTGATACTTCAACATTTCAGATTGATGGAAATGGAATTACTTCATCACTGGCATCAAATACCTACCTATTACATATTGATCGTTTGCTCTTATAGTGTCTTGCAACATTGCGTGTTGCTGCATTAAAGGAGGGGTTAGCTGAACAAGAGTTCATCATTTGGGAGTTCCGGTATTCCACGTCAACACTGAGGTTGCCAACAGAATAAGTAGGAAATTCCACTTCGTCTTAATCAATGTTACGAATCAATATCTCGGACAAATTCATTTCCATCCTACTTCATGCACATTGTAATGTTTTTGATAATGTTGTCTCAGATATTTTAACAGTGTCATAGTTTACAGACATGTATTACACTTGGATAGCTTTTTAAGTCAGGAAAATGCATTTGAATTTTCTCAGCAGGCTTCAAATATGCCCTTGCATTTTTTCCTGTCAGTTACACTACTCAATGCATATACGATATACACCCAATCTAATTTCATGCATGTCTTAATGCGTCTTCAAGAATTTTATGGCTTCCTATAAATTAAAAATCATTTTCCTTTGTCAATGCCATAGCTCGTTATCAGTTCAGACATTTTATTTTTGTTGGAACCTTGACTAAACGTCTTGATCCTGTTGTGAAATATGTTTTCTCAAAAAACTGGTCAGACAAGTGTGGTTTCACACAGGACCCTGGGAATGAAATGCGTTTGTTGGAAGTTGAATTATTAAGGATCTTGTTTTCATGTTCAACGACATAATTTTCTCTGTTTCCTCTTTCCATTCTCTTTGCTACAGCTAATTTGGCAGTGATTGTTGTTCTTTATCGAAGAAGATGTGGTCTTTCTGGATGTATCAGCTATGACGTGATGTCCATGGCTTTAGCAGATCTCTTGGTTCTCATTGTAACTGTGATTATAAAACGGATTGCTGGTATTTATTTACCATTTAGTTTCCTATCAATAACACCAATATGCAGTCTCCGTGTTGTCTTCAGTTATGCAGCCATCGACAGTTCTGCCTGGTGAACCGTCGCTTTCACCATTGATCGATGTGTGGCCATTTGCTGCAAGCAGCTTAAAATCAAATATTGCACAGAGAATATAGTGGTCTGGGTTATAGGGATCATCTGTACACTGAGCTGTCTACAAAATGCTCTTTTGTATTTTGTGTTCGAACCTTTATACATAAGGAATGATGTTCCTTGGTTCTTTGTTATAAAATTAGCATTTACTACCACACCGTCATGGGCGGCATATGATTTGATTAGAACTATTTTCGCCTCGTGTCTCCCATTCATTCTAATTTTGATGCTGAATGCTCTGACAGTCAGACATATTTTGAAAAGTAATGAATCCCGAAGGAGGCTCCAGAGAGAGGACAATGCAATGAACCACAGTGACCCAGAGATGGAGAAGCGGAAGAAGTCCATTGTTTTACTTTTTGCTATTTCAGGCAGTTTCATCCTGTTATATTCAGTATATTTTATAACAGTCCTTTATGTCCAAATTGCAAAAGTTGCTTATTACTCACGTTCCAATTATGGTGATTCATCTTTTACTCTGGAGGAAACCGGGTATCTGCTTTTGTTTCTGACTTCCTGTACTAATCCATTTATTTATGCTGGAACACAGAGTAAATTCAGAGCCGAGTTAAATAATGGAGTGACATTTACCCTGTACTTATTTGTAAATTTTAAAATGTTTAAATTGTTTGAGAAGTTGAAAAGAAACGTAGATGTTGTATTTAAACCCGACATACCCTCTACCTCCGTCACAAATTAACCTGCACCTCCACACACATCACTTACTGCATCCGCTGCACCCGATGTGGCCTCCTCTACATTGAGGAGACAGGCCGCCTACTTGCAGAACGTTTCAGAGAACATCTCTGGGACACCCGCACGAACCAACCCAACCGCCCCGTGGCGGAACACTTTATCTCTCCCTCCCACTCCGCCGAGGACATGCAGGTCCTTGGCCTCCTCCATCGCCAGACCATGGCAATACGACGCCTGGAAGAAGTGCACCTCATCTTCCGCCTAGGAACCCTCCAACAACAAGGGATGAATGCAGATTTCTCCACCTTTTTCATATTCCCTCCCCCCAACTTATCTCAGTCCCAACCCACAGACTCAGCACCGCCTTCTTGACCTGTAATCTCCTCCCCGTCCTCTCCGCGCCCACGCCCTCTCTGGCCTATCACCCTCACCTTAACCTCCTTCCACCTATCACATTCCCAATGCCGCTCCCCCAAGTCCCTCCTCCCTACCTTTTATCTTAGACTGCTTGGCACAACCTCCTCATTCCTGAAGAAGGGCTTATGCCCGAAACGTCGATTCTCCTGCTCATTTGATGCTGCCTGACTTGCTGTGCTTTTCCAGCAACACATTTTTATACCTTCTACTTGCCCATGTTACCTATGACCTCAATTCCGAAGTTCATTCATTTTTCAGCACTCGTCACACTTATGAGTCATGCTGCAATGCTGCACGATGGTACTTTGTCATCTAAATCAGCAGCTTATAGTTTTGCCATCTCTGCAGGCTCAGGCATCGTAATTTCTCATTGTTATCGAGTCTTCTTTTCGTATTCAGTAAGTGAGGAAATATGCATATCAGGATTATCTTTGCATGGTTGTTTATGAAGCGACCAAGATAGAGCACTTTAGACATACCCGTTGTCCGAATGTCGCCATTGTCGTGGTGGTATCAAATAGCTGGCCTTTCTTCATGCCCCCGACATGAGTGCTTATTCCTTCGTGAACCTTTGTCAGATATTCACCCAATGCCTGATCAATACAACTCACAAGTCGAGAGTACACTGCTGGAAACGCACAGCAGTTCAAGCACATCGGAGGAGCAGGAGAATCGACATTATAGGCATAAGTCATTCATCGGGAAGCCACTCATTTATCCCACTTCCAACCCCTCTTCAGCTGCGGACATGAAATACAGTAAATGTAGCACGTTATCACTTGTTTTAGTGTTTATTATCTGTCGTGAGATATGCTCCCTACGTGTACATACAATTCTAGTCATGATTGCCGTTGAATACATGCGGGCAGGTAATAATGGTGGCATCTAATTTGTCCACAATGCTGCTACAGCCATGGTTCATATATGTGATCATTCAAAACTGGATGTGTGCCAGTGAGTTTTAATTCATTAGTCCATTGAACAGTGAAGCAGTAACGCTTCTGATAGCTGTTCTGATATTTGCCCATACGGACCTCACCTTCAGTCAGTGCATGTTCACCATTGTACAATCCAGGCAATTTAATAACAATCTTCCAGTCCATGTCTTCTCGTTTTGACCTGCATACAGATGCTTAGAATTGCGACATGAGCTGCAAAGCTCCTCGACTTTCATCATGCAGACCTGTCAGATATGACTAGAAATTCTCCTGGAACTAGCGCAGGCAAAATGAAGACATTTTTAGATTACATTACATTACAGTGTGGAATCAGGCCCTTCGGCCTAACAAGTCCACACCGAGCCGCCGAAGCGAAACCCACCCAAATCCCTACATTTACCCCTTACCTAACACTACGGGCAATTTATCATGGCCAATTCACCTAACCCTGCACATCTTTGGACTGTGGGAGGAAACCGGAGCACCCGGAGGAAACCCACGCAGACACGGGGAGAACGTGCAAACTCCACA
>NC_057717.1:65112132-65148455 GCF_004010195.1 Chiloscyllium plagiosum | reverse complement strand
TATGTTTGTTTTCACATGCATTAGCAGCTAGCAGACATTTCAATTTAATTTCAAACTGTAAACAAGATCAATCCAAATCATTAATAGTTTCACGCATTATGGCTTGACACTTCAGAACACTATTGGTAAAGTCACTGCTGTATAATATTGTGAAACAGACGTACATTGCAATAGTAAAACAGAGTATGTACATGCAGCAGAGTCCTGATCATGTTCATGGTCATGGATGTTCCGAGCGATGTCACTGCTGGTGAATGGAGGGTTTAGGTTCGATGCTTCTCAGTGATATTTCGTCTTGTCCTGGCATTGTTACAGATGATCCAAGGGGTAATAAATGGTTTCCATAGAATTTATCAGAATTGCAGAATTTATCAGAATTGTGAGGCGGGCTTCGTGTTGAACCTGGCTAACAGTGAATTTGTAAATGCCCAATTCTGGTTCCTGTTATTGGACTTTGACAGATGTCTCCAAGGGGCGTGAAAATAAATGTTACTGAGGAATTTCGCACATCATTGACGAAGACGGAAGTACTACAATTCCTCAGATTATGTATTTTTATAGGAGATTTGTACCGGATTTTGACATTGGGATCCCTCAACTAACTGTCCTGATGAGGAACTGCAGCAAATTTCAGTGGACAGAGAAATATTAGAAGGCAGTCTACAGTCTGAAATCTGTGTTGAATCACTATCTGAAGAGCTGTCTATTGACCACCCATAAGTAAGCAGCTGCCGAGGCGTTTTGTAAAGTAGGAACAATGGAGAGAAGCTGAATGGGAATGTTAAGCTCCCAAAGATCCAGGATTTGTAATTTGAGTTTTTCAGTGGTCGCGGTTGCTGCTGGCGTCGTGAAGCGAGGTTTTAAAGCTCAATTTCAAAATCTCTGCTATTCCTCCCCCCCCCCACCCCTCCCCCCCATCTCTCTACCTCTGTCTCCCTCGCTCTCTCTCTCTGGCACTATCACTGGCTATCTCTCTCTCTCGCTCTCTCCCTCTCAGAGTTTTTGCTTAATGATTTCCTCCTCGACTGGAGAATTGCCTGTGAGGAGATTTATGTTTCTAAACATTATGAAGAAGGTAGAAGCAGCGTTAATATTTTATGGATCGATTAAGTGATTGGTGAAAGTTCAGGCGAAAGGAGTACACTGTTGTGGTTCTGTTCGCCGAGCTGGGAATTTGTGTTGCAGACGTTTCGTCTCCTGTCTAGGTGACATCCTCAGTGCTTGGGAGCCTCCTGTGAAGCGCTTCTGTGATGTTTCCTCCGGCATTTATAGTGGTTTGTCTCTGCCACTTCCGGTTTTCAGTTCCAGCAGTCCGCTGCAGTGGCCGGTAACACTACTATTATAGGACAAGCCAAACAGAGAACAGCCAGGGAATTCCTAGATGCGTGGCACTCATCCACAGTTTCTACCAACAAACACATCGACCTGGACACAATATACCGGCCACTGCAGCGGACAGCTGTAACTGACAACCAGAAGTGGCAGAGACAAACCAATTCAAATGCCGGAGGAAACATCACAGAAGCGCTTCACAGGAGGTTCCCAAGCACTGAGGATGTCACCTAGACAGGGGACGAAACGTCTGCAACACAAATTCCCAGCTCGGCGAACAGAACCACAACAACGAGCACCCGAGCTACAAATCTTCTCACAGACTTTGAGGAGTACCCTGCGGGAAGTTTTGAAATCGTCCAATTTGAAATGTAAAAGAAAAAGAAAACGCAAAATTATGTGGTGAGAGATTATTGTGTTCAACCTCCTCAAGACTGTAGACCATGCATAACTCTGTAATAGCATCAAAGATGACAAATGTTTATGATTCACTTTCTTTTACCTTCCACTGACTTTTATAAATCCAGTTGCAGTCAGAGGACGGTTGTGTCTATTCAAATTTTTGTCAAGTTTCAAGTCTGCAAGACATTTCTCATTTCACAAAATCTTCCACGTGTGGGAAGAGTGTAATAGTTGCGACACGACACCAAAAGCACATTCTCGGACCACGTGCTCTGCCAGTAACCGGGTTGAGTTTGTGATTGCACAGCACAATCCACCGTGCTGAGATGTATCGTGTGAACTAATAATCTTGCTAATCTTGTTAACGACAAACGGACG
Organism: Chiloscyllium plagiosum; assembly: GCF_004010195.1. Lineage (NCBI taxonomy): Eukaryota > Metazoa > Chordata > Chondrichthyes > Orectolobiformes > Hemiscylliidae > Chiloscyllium > Chiloscyllium plagiosum. Next base: position 65,146,343 of record NC_057717.1, on the reverse strand, counting down.
AAACATGACCTGTTTGCAATTAAATTACGAATTTTGACCCGAATTTGTGTTCTGTAAATGGAACCACCTTGGACGTACCTGACATTTCAAAACAAAATAGACTTCTCGTGAACAATTTTGGGACATCACTCTGTGCATTGCATTGAAGGCTTTCACATTGACCTCAGTGAACATGTTTCAAATGTATCAGTTCAAGCGTTCTTTGGAGAAAATTGTCAAACGTACTGCAATAAATTTGAGGAAGACGTGAATGTAATAGTCCTTAGGAAAGCCTTGCTTTTTTGAACCGTTATACGTTGAATCTATCCATCATGGACCAGGTTTTGTACAGTTTTGTTGGGATTGACCAGCCTATATTGAAGAGCTTTCCTTTAATATGAGTTATTATTTCATACGATGTCGGCATCGCTAACACCTGTCATCCATCCACAGTTGCTCAAAAAGAAAACAGCCTCGAGTGACATAGATGTGAAGTCTGATTTACAGCAGAGAAGGATGGAAAGTTTCATCGGTTAAAGGATATAGGTGAAATTTGTTGATTTTGTCAAAAAGCGATAGCGATTGCAGCCGTTAGCACTGATATTTATTTCGATTTTTTATTCAATTAACCATGAGATATTTCCTCAGAACATTTGCCGAACAATCTTAGAATTATTAATTCTGTGAAATAACAGCGACTATTCCGAGGCTAACCATTCTGATCAGAATTTTTTTGTACAGAATATAATTATGCTTAAACTGAACTGAACCAGTTTCTCCAAACTTTAATCCAAATAGAATCCAATGATAATGGCCTGCACCTCCTCATTTGTATTGCTTATGTTTAACAGGGCCTGGTTAAGGTGTAATGGGGCACCTCGTGATGAACTTGACCACTGAGATTTTGAAATAGCGACACTGATCTGGGGAACTTTACAATGAAAGTAATCATTGGCAAATGAATCGTTGCACATTGAACCATTTGGAACGCTGCTGTCGATATTCATTACCATTGGCAGTTTACTTCCTTGTGTCAAGAACAACGAAAGCATCTCGCAAGTGACCTGCAACCACGAGCATTGAGCAACTAATGTCAAGAAACTGGCTGCACTTTCCTTTCTTGTCAGCTTTTTTGAGTAGTGATACTTCGCAATCAGGCAACTGAAGAGCACTGTTGAGCTTACATTCAAGGTATCTTTGTTTTGATGATTTCCTTTTTAATCTTGCAGATTTATGTTTAAAGTGTTTTCTAAGATAATTCAACTGTACTCTGTAAGTATTTCTAATGAAAAGTATGTCATTGCATCTGAGAAGACAAATATTCAATGCTACGCAAGGCAAACACAATCATTTCAGCTAAAATCGTTTTGCTTCTCATAGTCAAATTAATCTGGAAAACTCCCTAGTGCCTGGCTTCAGGTATAATTGTACCTTTGCTTCAGAGAAGCGCAGAAAGCATTTGAAGAGCATATGAACAATGCATGGATTAACGTCAGGCTTTGTATTTCCAATTTATTACCCAGTTATTGCAACAATAAGAGTTGCAGGTTAAACTGTATTTTATTAATGATTACAGTTTGCCATTTTGCCTGTGTTGATTCCCTGTTTCAAATGAAAAGTGATCCTTTTAACAGGAGATATTTATTTTTTTCTCTTGAGATGACGTTTCCCATTTTCTGAAAGACTTCTACGCTTTTTGGATATTAACTTTCCAATATAATTGGATGAAACGTTAAGATTACTGACATTATTAAGTTACTTGTGCAGTTCTTTCCGATAGCAGTTTGTTTTATCTTTCTCTTGGAATAATTTCTATCCAAATAGAATGTTTTCTATGGAAAAAATTGCCAAATTAAATTATTTTATACGCATATTGACTCTCACTGATGGCGTAAGTGAAATTCTGTCTTTAAACTGAGAATTTTAAGTGCAGTTTAAGCATAGTATAGATTTCAAGCAAAAAACAACATTATATTATGAGTTCAGCATGCGTGATTAATCAGTGTATTAGACACGCCTGCAAAAATGCCAGAAAACAGAGTAAATCCAGAGTCGCAGGGAGAGGCTGGGGGTGTGCTTGGTGTGATAATCTTTGGAGAGTCAGGGGGATTCGATGGGTCGAATGGCCTATTCCCACACTGTTCGAATTGTATAATTTCTATTAAGTTCTCTTTGTTTTGGAACTCATCTTGGAACTCTACCTTTACGTCTTGCCCTGATTTGCCTTTCCAAAACACAATACGTCACATTTATCTGAAATAAATTCCAGCTGCCAATTCTCGAACTAAGGTCCCATTGTACTCTGAGATAACCTTCCTCATTGTCGACTACACCGTTGATTTTGCAATTGCATGCAAACTTACGAACTACACTTTGAATATTCAAATCCAAATTATTTATATGAATGACCAAAAGCAGTGGACCCAGCACTGATCCTTGTGGAACACTGCTGGTCACAGGCCTGCAGTCTGATAAAACAAAATTCTATGGTCACGCTCTGTGTCCTACCTTAAAGCTTATTTTCTATACAAATGGCTAGGTCTCCCTGGATTCCGGGCGACTGACCCTTGAAACCAGACTACTATACGGAACCTTGTCGAAAGCCTTCCTGATTTCCATTTAGACATTATCTACTCTTCTATCTTCATCAATCTTCGTCATCATTACTTCACAAAACTCAATCAAGTTAGTGAGACACGATTTCCCATGTACAAACCGTCTTCAGTTCTTGACTTTCCAAATACATATAAATCCTACTGAATTTTGAAAAGACTTTTTGCTCTGTTTGAGGTTCTGAATGTACGTTTGCTTGCTGAAGTGGAACGTTTGTTTTCAGATGTTTTGTCATCATAATGATGATGTTACGTAGTATGGTAACGAAACGTCTGAAAACAAACCTTCCATATCGGAGAGCAAACTTAAAACAAAGACAAATTATTTCCCGCAGAATCCCCTCCAACAACTTAGCCACAGTTTATGTCAGGCGCATCTGTCCATAGTTCCCTGTTTTTTCCTTTCTTTCTTGAATAATTTGCCAGTCTCCAGTCTTTTAGCACCTCACCAGTGACAATCGATGACACAAATATATTAACAAATACTGAACATTTACTTCCCTATCGTGCAAAAAATGTCCTGGGATACAACTGATGACGTCTTTGGGATTTATTCACCGAAATGCATTTTAATATGTCCAGCACTTCTCCATGTGATATAGACCATATTCAAGGTATCACTAAATATTTCCCAAAGATCACTTACTCTTGTAGCCTGTTCCACAGTGAATACTGAGGGGAAATACTCATTTAGTATCCCGGTCACCTCCTGCATTTTCACACAGAGACAGCTTTGTTTAAATTAAGAGGCCTTATTCGCTCCCAGTTAATCTTTTGCTTTTAATGTATTTGTAGAATGTCATCAATGTTTTCGTAACTTGACGTCCAAACGCATCTCATGGGTCCTATTTTACGCTGCAATTTGTGCCTTGTCGATAATCCTACTGCTCTTATTCGGGGTATTCCCTCGATCCCAGCTCTCTTTACCTGACATATGCCTCCTTCTATTCCTTGAACATAACTTCAATATGGCAAGACATTTATCACGGTCTGCACCTACAAGCATTGTCCCGCTCACCATTAGGAACAGGGAGAAACAGAGGACTGCAGATGCTGAAGAGCAGAGTCGAGACTGTGGTGGTGGACACATATGACTGAAATTGACCTGTTCCAACACCAATGCTGTCTGCTGGATCCGTTTCATCTGATCTGGTCTACTCAACATCGGGAAGACAGGATGGTAATTTTGGATCTTTTCAGAACGCATCTCTGGGCCACCCGCACCAACCAACCCCACTGCCCTGTGGCTGGACCCTTCAACATCAACCCCCCACTCAGTCCACCAAAGACATGCAGATCCTCCATCGCCAAAACCTTAACACCCAAAGCCTACAGGAAGAACGTCTCATATTCCACCTTTGAAACGTGCAACGACACGGGATCAATGTGAATTTTACCAATTTCCTAATTTTCCCTCCCTCCACCTTATCCCAGTCCAAATCCTCGAACTCGGCATCTCTCTCTTGAACTGTCCATCACCTTTCTCGTCTCTCTGCTCCACATTTCTATTTGACCTATCATCTTCTCCAGCACCTCCATCTGCCGATTGCTTTCTCAGCTACCTTATCCCCATTCCAACACCCCTCAAATTTATCTCACAGCTCCCCAGCCCAAAAGCCTCATTCCTGATGAAGGACTTATGCTCGAAACCTCGATTCTCCTGCTCTTCGGATGCTGCCTGATCTGTTGTGCTTTTCCAGCACCACATTCTCTGAACTGGTAGGAATATATTGTCTCTGGTCTCTTTTCGGCCAATTTTTCAAGGCCTTTCGGTTTCAACCATCACTTTAAATGTGAATGACCTCCCTGAATTAGCGTTTCAAAGAGCTTGCCGAGCACTTTCAAAATTGGCCTGACTCTAAGTTAGATCTGTATCTTGATGTGTATTCGCGCACTGAGCTGGAATGGACGGCTTTGAGGTATGTAGAGAAGATGTGTTGGAAATTCTGGAAAGGGTGAAAATAGATAAGTCCCCTGGCCTGATGGCATTTATCCTAGGATTCTCTGGGAAGCAAGGGAGGAGATTGCAGAGACACTGGCCTTGATTTTTCTGTCCTCGTTGTCTACAGGAATAGTGCCAGAAGACTGGAGGATAGCAAATGTGGTTCCCTTGTTCAAGAAGGGGAGTAGGGATAACCCTACTAACTATAGGCCAGTGAGTCTCACTTCTGTTGTGGGCAAAGTCTCAGAGAGAATTGTAAGGGATAGGATTTATGAACATCTGGATCGGAATATTGTGATCAAGGATAGTCAGCATGGTTTTGTGAAGGGCAGGTCCTGCCTCACAAACCTTATTGAATTCATTGAGAAGGTGACTATGGAGGTGGACGAGGGTAAAGCGGTAGATGTAGTGTATATGGATTTTAGTAAGGCGTTTGATAAGGTTCCCCATGGTAGGCTACTGCAAAAAATACAGAGGTATAGCATTGACGGTGAGGTGGAGGTTTGGATTAGGAATTGGCTGGCTGGAAGAAGACAGAGGGTAATAGCTGATGGTAAAGGTTCATCTTGGAGTGCAGTTACTAGCGGTGGAAAATGGAGTTCAATATGGGTAAGTGTGAGGTGAGTGTGGTATGGTTCACTTTGGTATGAGTAACAAAAAGATGAGGTACTGGGCTAATGGTCGGATACTTGGTAGTGTGGATGAGCAGAGGGATTTGGTGTCCATGTACACAGATCTCTGAAAGTTGCCACCCAGGTAAATAGTGCGGTGAAGAAGGCATATGGCGTACTGGCTTTTATTGGTAGAGGAATTGAGTTCCGGAGTACTGAGGTCATGTTGCAGTTGTATAAGACTCTGGTGCGGCCACACCTGGAGTATTGTGTGCAGTTTTGGTCACCATACTATAGGAAGGATGTGGAGGCACTGGAACGGGTGCAGAGGAGGTTTACCAAGATGTTGCCTGGTATGGTAGGAAGATCGTATCAGGAAAGGCGAAGGCACTTGGGGTTGTTTTCATTGTAGAAAATAAGGTTTAGGGGTGACTTGATAGAGGTGTACACGATGATTAGGGGTTTAGATAGGATTGACCATGAGAACCTTTTTTTCACGTATGGAGTCAGCTATTAGGAGGGGGCATAGCTTTAAATTAAGGGGTGGTAGGTATAGGACAGATGTTAGGGGTAGATTCTTTACTCAGCGAGTCGTGAGTTCATGGAATGCCCTGCCAGTAGCAGTGGTGGACCCTCCCTCTTTATGGGCATTTAAGCGGGCATTGGATAGGCATATGGAGGATAGTGGGCTCGTATCGGTTAGGTGGGCTTGGAACGGCGTAACATCGAGGGCCAAAGGGCCTGTACTGTGCTGTATTCTTCTATGTTCTATGTTCTATCTTCACTTCCAGCTCAGCGAGCAAAACTACATCCAAACACTCCACCTGAGGAAAAAGACATCTCAAAATCCACGGGAAATGTAACGTTTTTTTTAACCAAGTGTATCTTTTTCCATATATATTTTAAAACTATTAGTTGTGCGTAAGAAACTTTGAACTGTTGAACGAATCTCTCTTGAACCTCTGTAGCAGATGTGAGAGGCTGAATGGCCTCCCTCTGTCTGTCTGGAACAGACTGGAGAGACGAAATGGCTTCCTCTTGTTCCTCTCACAATCCCAAGCGGCTGTATTACCTCCTCCTGTTCCTCTGTTACATTCCCGAGTCATTAAACGACACAGTAAGTCCTGGATGATGGGCATCCGATAAACTATATCTGCTTGAGAACCCTCCTTCTCAGTTGACCAAACACAGACGACACTAAGTACTCCAGGTGTCCTGTCAGTAATATCTCATACAGCTGCAGAAATGCTTCTCTATGCTTTGAATCATTCTATTTCGGAAATGTTCCAACATTCCAGCTTTCCATATCTTCAAGTGTTATTGGTTTAGTCTCGGATGAATGGACTCCTCCCATTTCATTGTAACAAGCGTATGGGTTCAGAATTGTTTTCCCCTCTTCTTCAGGAGCCGTCCCAGCGCTATATCCTAACGTTATGAAATAATCTGATAGCAGCGCATTTAAAAACAGGATTAACCTAACACAAAGTGAATTGACAGGAAGTATCGTACCTTGGTTAATGTGACGAGGAGTTTCCCAGGGCAAAGAATTATGCAGCAGTACTGTTACTTTATCCCTGTCTCCTTTTATAAACAGCGTGACATAAAAACAACCCTACAGTCCTCTGACAACCTCTCACATATAAAGAAGAAAGATTAAAAAGGCTCGAAGATTTATGGTCCATCCTTTATTAACACTCATCCATTCCATCCAGAACAAGTAAATGATCCCTTTAATTGCGCTATATCAAGAGATGGTAACGAAGGGGTTACCTGACCATGATTGTTCAGTGACTGTGTTTAATGTCAATCTCCACGGATTCTAATTTTTGCAGTAAAGTATTTCCATCTTCCATTGATAGCACGAACAGGGATCAGCAGCGAGAGGGGGTGGAAGTTTCACAATCTGAGAACATTACACTGGAGTGCGCCAACAATGGAGCAAAAACGAGAGCAATGGACTGGAATGTTCCAACAAGAGACAGAAGCTTATTTGCTTATGTTTGGTATCTTTCTACAAATTATGATCGGTTTTCATTATCAAGGCGGATCTATTATTCTATTCGTATTATTCAACACTTATATTGTCCTATCCTAGCTATCGTCGGTGTCCCTGGTAAGTCTCACTGCTCATCTATTAATTTTATAAACCAGTTATGATTGCATTCCTTTTCCTTCATCTGGTCTACACTTCTTGTCACTACTATCGGTCCTGTTAAGACTCTAAATTCTCGTATTCACTCTGAAGATCACAACCAACTGCACCAGTGAACTTGTTCCATTATTATTTCCCTCCTTGCTTCTGGCAGTATTGCTCATGGCACTCTATGTTAACCGGCTCAGTTTCAGATGAGAACGACGATTCGTTGTATCATTGCCCTTGTTAATGAAATATTGGCTGCATGAAGGTCATTCTCTTCTGTTCTTTTTATAAACCTCCATTTTCTTCTGGTTACCCCGACCCCTCGTTGACCAATATCTGAGGCTGAATGAGACCAGTCAAAAATGTGCTGATCCCTTTGACCATGAGCATGTCCTGAGCAGTACAACTTCTATCTTTTCACCCCTGATGAATACATCCACCAGGCTTTTCACATCTACTGTTTGAACTTGGAGCTATGGAATTTTTTTGTAAAGAGGACAATAATCTGCTTCTAGCTCTCCCAGCTTTAAACCTGCAGAATCAAATCTGACTCAGACTCACACCAAAATCCCATCCATTTATCAATCCCGTGCCAAATGATCTATCTTGATGTTGGGTCTGGCAATGCTTTTATTTTAATATTTTGGATAATTTGATCTCATCTTCCGACACTTCCCTCAGTGCCTCACTGTCAATCACACTGACCCCAATATGTTGTTCGTATATAAACCTATGTCATCCACATGTATTCAATCTCAAATAATACTTTTCACACACGCAAATGCACTCAGTCGTTTTCTTCCACACAAACAATTTCCATTGTACTGGTGCAATGGAGAAATAGAGATACAAATTTGTGGGAGCGCCATTTACTGTCACTCACAACAAGAGCTGCAAACCTTCCCGTTCAGACAATATTCTCATGCGAGATTGGTCCTAATATGCTAGTAAAGATTTGCAATTCTCCACATGCTGGGCAGATGCTCCAGTTTACTGAGCGACACACTGGCATAGTCTGTGCACCTTTCCAAATATGAGCTGTTACCCTGTTCCAGTTTCAGGTGACTGGGCTTACTCTGTGAGGAAAGTTCAGAATTTGATGTCACAAAACATTTCAGTTGATCTTTCAACTATTTAATGTTATTCTTCTTGTGAATTGCATCTTCAAAGATGTCTCTCTTGCAGTTAGTCCCACTCCCCTTTCCCCATATTTTCAGGATGTGTTTATTGTTAATTAATAATCTGTTTCTTTCTTTAATGTGAATCTTTCTGTCTCTGTTTAACGTTACCCTGAACCTGGATTTTGACTCCCTAGTGTATGTGAATCGCAGGCATAGTGAAGCTCAGAAATAATTAAATTGTGTGTGGTGGGCTGTTATGCACTTCCCTGTGTGTACCCTGAGGTCCTCCATTTTGGACAGGTGAAATTCAGCTGGTGTGAGACACATCCTTGAAACGTGGTCTTCGCCAATCCACTGAACGCTTGTCTTTGTCCCTCTCATCTGATTGCGCATTCAATAACGCGAGGAAGCCCCGTGAGTATTACTGTAATAAACCAGGCAGTTACATTCTGTGACAATGCTCTCACTATAAAAAAAATGTTATATTCTTCAGGGTTTCTTTTTAGAGAGAGATCTTAAAGGCCGAACTGCCTCATGCAAACGGCTTAAGCGAAGAAATTAGGAGGCTTTTAGTTTTCTTTTTTTAAAAATATTGGTCACAACGGCCGGCTCTCGCTGACCAGGCTTCCTAGTTTCTCTCAGCTGGAACGGTTGTTACCTCACGGGTAAACCCACTGCTTAATCTGAACCAGCAATACTGAAAGGATATGTCCCATGCAGAAATCTGTGAAAATTCGAGAGCAGAAAAAGTAGATAGAGATAGTAGTAATAACTTTATTGTTTAAACAATGACAGAGTATTATTAACCAACAACTATTTACAACTCCTATCTGTACTTGCCCATCTATAATAATAGTATGAGAAAATTCCCGATTGAGAATTAAGAAAACTAAAATTTTCAAAAACACACAGCTTTCGAATTTTTCCTTGGCATCTTCCTCTGCAGAGATTCTTCTTTTTAGGATTTCTCTTTCACAGGCATTTATAGATGAAGGTAAATGTAAGAAATCTGTGCTTCGACAGTGAATGTGTTGGTGGCTTGGCAGTTCTCTCTCCAAATGACCAATATTCCCGCTTTTATATCCCAAAACGTCGCAATGTGTTATTGACGTTTAGTATTGTTAATATACTACATTCAAAAGTGATTGAAGTTTGTTTTTTTTGGTGAGTAATTTAAACTTATTGGCCGCATTAAATTTGTTTTATCTACCGACACACAGTTATTTGAGCATCTGGATGGATAGGTTACATTATATCTTGTGAAGAACACTTGTTTCAGTCTCGGTTAGCGCTTTTTCGCTGTTAAGTCTCTTATGAGTACACCTTGCATTTTCATAACACAGTCACCACAAGCTTTGTGTCCTAGAAGGGTTGGAAGTTTCAGTAAGTGATCTCTCACTGTTAATCTCTCTGAAATCTCATTTGATGCTGTTTCCCGCAGGATTCGAAAACTGCTTGAAAAATGTATATTTGAGATTGCCTTATTTTTGCCAATGGGTGCGTTTGTGGGATGTTAGTCAGGAGGAACAGGTTTCTAGTAGAATGTTCTGGGTATATTATTTGGTTATGTGTTCCAGTCGTCAAGTTATTCTGAATTGCTCTTCTTTTTGTTTTTATGTTTATTAGCATTTAAAAATGTATTTTTTTTAAAGCTGAGCGGCTTGATCAGTCACATCACATCTGAAACACGCATTTCACATCTTCCTTTGAAATACGACAAGGTATGCGTCCAGCTTTAAAAAAAATTGAGGAATACTGGTCTGATCCACAGCAAACTGGGGCCCCTGTCCCGTTCTAAATTCAGAATTACGAATTGTATTTCGAGTTTGACTCCTTTCAGTGTGGATACAGGCCATTTGACCCAATAAGTCCTCACCGATCCGAGGAAGAGTATCCCACCCTCAACCTTTCCCCATTAGTCTGCATAGATCGTTACTCATATATCTAACTGACATATTTCTGAACACGATGGACAATTTAACATAGACAGTTCACTTAAAATGCACGTATGTGCGCTGTGAGAAGGAAACCGGAGAACACAGGCAGACATTCTGGAATGTGCAGGGGGAGGTTCTTGGGCTCAAGGTGGCGTTTTTTTTTGTAGTTTCTGTCGTTTGTTCTTGGTGCTGCGTTCAGTTGGTTTGAACATTGCTTTGTTTCAGAATCGTTCTCCCAGTTACTAAATTTTCTGGAGGTGGAAGAAATGAATTTAGGAGTTTTACAGAAGGTGAGCAAGGCAAACATATTGGAAGTGGCAGGCAAGGTAAAGTTGGGTTTGTGTTTGTTTGTAAGAAATGAATAATGACTTACAGCAATCGCTCGGCATTTTAATTTTGGTGGAAAGACCATCGGAATCATTGAAAATGGAATTTAATTGCAAGGGAAGCAACTTGACCACGAAGAACAATTGAAACAGTTTGAAATATGATTAAAATTAGAGTTAAAAGAAAAGGAGAGGAAGAAGAAAGACAGAAAAAAGAGAAAAAAAGCAGAAGAAGAGATAGCTTTAAAGTTACAAGATAGTGAATGGACAGTAAAGTGGATTTCGAAGGATAGAGACGAAGGTAGAAAGTATGCTAAAATGGAAGGACAGTGAGAATCAGCAAACCCATCGTAGCCAAAGGCCTGAATGGGGACCCGTTTAAATATATACAGGAAATGTCAAAATATGATGAGAAGGAGGTAGAAGCCTTTTTAATTTCATTTCAGAATGTGTCGAAACAAATACATTCGCCAAAGTGCATGTAGATTATCTGAACCAAATAAAACAGTAAGACAAGTGACACATTTATATCACTGCCACAGGAGGTTTCTGGAGCGTTGAGAGTGTGAAGGAATTCTTTTGAAGTGCACACGAGTTGGTGTGAGAAGCCCACAAACAGCGTTTGAGAAATCGAAGAAGGGATACTGACTAAATGTACAAAGCGTTTGAAAGGATCAAACGAAGTAAAGTTGATAGGTAGACGACAAGGACAAGAACAAAGCAAACCTGTGACGCTCTTCAAGATATTCTTATTTTGGACAAATTCAAAAATTTGGCAAAGCAGACTGTTAAAATGGCAAGGTTAAAAGCTGAAATGACTGACAATTAAAATGTTGTACACAGATCAAAGTTTGGCTTCTGTTGGAGATTGAGAAGAATGTTCAATATTTTCTTAAAACATATACCTGCAAGACGAAGTTTTACTGGCATACCGAGGGAGTAGAAGCTAAACAAGTTATAGTGTTAAGTGATACAGAACATATTAATCTTTGAAAAATGAGGAGGTGCGTTATTCAGATTGACGATTGAAGACATGAGAATTGCTCTGCTGTGTAAAGTGTGGTGAGAAAATTCGTTGAAGTCTTCAACAGAAATATTCCACAACTGAGAAGAAAACCTTGATCTTGGTGTCGACGTTACAACATTTTAGCATTTAATTTCCCAATAACCTGTCTGAGACTAATCGCTTACTGATCATAATCCCTTAAAGTCTTTGGCGAAATGTAAGGCAAGAAGTCCAGGCTTTTTTAAAGCAAAGTTCATTTGGCCATCATTATATTTGTACATTATGTAGGTGACAGAACAATGAAAATTCGAACACATTATCTCGACACCGGCGAAGAAAGACAACGGTGTTCTTTGGCAGGATTTCACAGAGTGAAACAAAATATATGCATGAATGCTTGCATGATTAGTGTCAATTTCACATAAATGTGTTGTAGTCTGCTAATACAGTAAAAATGAATTATTTACAATGAAGCAATCTTTGTATATTGATGGTTCATTTTGATAAAGAGGGCGATTGACGATACTGTCATTTTTAAAAAAAGATTGCTATCTCCCGCTTTTGATTTTGAGGAGAGGCGTTAAAGGCAGGGATCCAGAACTGTCGCCTGAAAACTGAGGCATTTATGTTTTACTATAAAGTGGGTAGCAATAGATGGGCAGCGGCCAGTTCTTACAGACCAGGTCTTCTGTTTTTGTTTTTGAGTGCAGCATTCAGAAGCTGTTTGGGTTCCCAGAAGGTTTGATGTTTCAGTTCTTGATCCTTACTTCTTATTTTATCTAAATTAATCCTTATGTTAGTTCCTTCTGGATTGGACAACTGCATGTCAGATTCTGTGTTTGAAATTACCTTTTTGACAAGGATTTTGTTCAAGGGATGCTTCTTCATTGGAACCCTTAAGTAGTAGATGGTATTGCATCGATTGTTAGCTAAGACTTCCAACAAAGAAATTGTCCCAAATTGATCTTCTGTTTGATAGTATTTTAGTTAGAGCGTTTAAATAGATTATATTTTGATTAACGTCGAGTGATTTGACCAGTCGCAGTACTGGATGACCTGCAACACACTTGACATCTACGTTTACAATAAGGAAACGCTAAGGTCCAGCTTCCTTTCTTAAAATATTTTCAGGGGGTCTGTCCTGGTCCATAGCAGTTGTCGATGATGACCCTCTGACTGACTCCTGTTATTGAAAGTTATTGGAGATTTTGGAGATGATTTGTTGGAGATTGCGATGTCAGCTGCCTCAGACATTCAGGGAGACCTGAGTATTCGGTGACACAGTTATGGAAGGAGCGTGGGATCCGTAGTTACAGCATCGGGGTGTGCAACATGATCAGCAAATTGAGCAGAGGCTGCAGAGAAGGCAAGGTCTGAAATTATGGAGTGCGTGTGTCTGCCACGTCCACCTCCGTATTTCCAGCATCAGCTTCCCAAGCTACACTTAACCTAGGCTTAGACTGTGAGGGGACCCTAATTCAACAAGGACCTGGTCACAGAGCAGTGTCACCTCCTTCAACATGTACTCCAGCTTCAGATCAGCGGAAGGACGATGCTGCCACTGGCGGTTATGTTCACAGTTTCATTCAGCTCTGTGGTCCGGAAGTTTCCAGGCAGGAATGGATGAATTATCCATCATCAAGCAGTATGTTGAAATAAATGTTACCACTGGTGGAGGATATAGATGGTGGATGAGGTGAATGCATTATTTTCTCCTTCAACAGGGTGCTGCCGGATGTATCGTTGTTTTCCCTGTTTAGCGGGATTCCCGATGGTATACAACGTTCTGCGGGCTTGGCATGTCAATGGGGAGAGGTAGAGGGACCGGTAGAACGCTCACTCCATTAATGTTGCTGTGTGACCGTGCATAGTACATCATTTCGGTGAATACCCACTTTTCTGGCAGCGGACTCAACCTCTTCATTCAGAATCAGTCAGCCATTCCCATCGTCTTCGAGTCTCCACATGGAAATAAAGGATGGCATCTCGGATAAAGGCAGCCACTTGTGACACGGTTCAAAGCACCCCTTATCATTTATCTCTGCTAATCAAACTCATCAAAACGTTTTGTGTATACTGAGAGCAATGGGGCTACTGGGAATATCAGGGAGCAGACAACCAGGGAATTGGAGCAATATTTTCAATGTCTTCCGGAAAGTGTGAACCCTGCAGTACACACTGTATAAATAAGTCCTGTAATCCCTTTGCAAATATAAAATACGCACGGCGTTCCGTCATCCTGAGAGAAAACAAAGTCACAGGTTCACAGTTACCCGTGTTTTAGAACATTCCTGAGATGTTCTGGCCTTCAACCTTGGATGTTGTACCAAACTGTGAAACCAGCCTGAAACCCAGCTAACCTGCACTATTTACTTCCCATCCAGATGCCTATCCAATGACGATTTAGAAGCACTTAAAGTTGGCGAGTCTGATACACAGTTCAAAACACCCTCCTGCTCACCACACCCCACCGCCAACCAACCAAATCAAAACATCCCGTGGGTACTGAGAGGAATGGGGCCAAGGCGAACATCAGGGAGCAGACCATCAGGGAGATGTAGCAACACTTCCAATTTCTGAACAGGAGTGAATACTCCAGTATACATTGTATCACTGTGTTTTCAATACCTTTTCATTTCAGTAAGATAGTACCTTGAATTCTTCCTGAATGAAAATAGAGCATGTATCATGTTATATTCTACCAGCCTAAATATTCTCCATCTACTTTACTTGTTTCTACCTATTTGCCAACTTTCCAGCTCCTCTTGATAATTTAGTTGCTTGTTTGCCTTCATCTCGTCCCCAAATATGGTTTCAGTGTATTATTTCCACACCTGTAAGTCATTGAAATAGATTGTGAACAGTTGAGAACCCAGCCCTGCTCACTTTATGATCCCATTGGTTACGTGCTTTCAAACTGACCAAGACAGGTTTATCCCGAGTGTTTGCTTCCTGATTGATAAACAGCCCTCCCCTGTTGCTGTGTAGCACATTTGAAGGGCTGAATGAGAACAAGGAGCATCCGTCTGTTATTCAGCCCCTCTAGTCTGCTCCATCGTGCAGTCATGGCTGATGTTATCTCGGCTTCAGCTCCACTTTCCTGCTCGGTCTTCATATCTCTTTATCTACGCAGTGTCCCAGCATCCACTGCACTCCGGTACAGCAAATTACATCGGTTCACAACACTTGTAGATAAGTACGTTCTCCTCACCCCTGTTTTAAATCTGCTCTGCCTTATCCGAAGACTATGATCCCTTGTGATAGATTGCCCCACATGACGAAATGTCCATGCCACGTCTACATTGTCCATTGCATTTAGCATCTTCCAGACCTCAATGAGATCTCCTCTCATTCTCTTTATCTCCAGAGAGTACAGGCCTGAACTACTCAATCTTTCGCCATAAGACAGATTTCCCATCTCTTGGATCACTCGAGTCAACTTCATTTGAATTGCCTCATATGTGAATATATCCCCCCTGAAGTCAGTGCCATCACACTGTACTCCAGTTGCAGTCTCACATATGCCTTGTTTAGATACAGTAACAGTCTCGACAATTCGACTCCATTCTTTCATACATTTGCACTGAAATTGCAATTGCCTTTGAAATTACCTGCCTGACATGCATGTGAGTTAGCTGCGATATGCACAAGGACACCAAGATCGCTCTGCCCGTAAGCATTCTGAATCTTTGCTTCATTTCAAAAATTTTCTTTTCTCTTACCCTGGCCGAATTGAATAACCTCACAGTAATTGACATGAATTTTCTTTGCTAAATGTTGGCTCATTAACTCAACCTATCCATATCTGTTTATAAATCTCTTACATCATCACTGTAAAGCAATTTCTCACCGTTGTTAGTGTCATCTGAAAATTTGGTTATGGTAATTTTTGTCCCATCAACCGAGAACTAATGGGGATTGCAAAAAGTTGAGGTCGGAGCACTGAAATCCATGGCATCCCAGAAATTGCATTTTACCATCCGAAAATGAGCTATTTATTCTAATTCACTGTGTTTTGCTGATTCACAAGTCCTCTATCCAAGTTCATCAATTGCTCGTAAACAGGCTTGAGGGATTACGAACATTCCTGTTGCTGTGTAGGACTTCTTGGGCTGAAGGGTCTCTCTGTGTTCCTACATTATACTCTGGAGATATTGAGCGGTGTTCTGCTGCATTCCTGAAATGGGATTGAGAGAGTGATTGGTCTTCTCCTGTTCCCATACAGCAAGCAAGTGAACTACCTCCTCCTTTCTCATAGAAATGTCTGATAGTTTGTGACCTTCTCCTTTTCCCATGCTACCGCTGCAATGTGCTAAATGGTATCCTCTTATCCCAAAGTAACAGTCTCCAGTCTCTCTGTGGTCTCTTCTAGTTTCTGTGCTACAGATATGAGGGAGCTGAATGTTCTGATCTTGTTGCTGAGTCACAGGACACTGGTGGTGCATGTCCTATTGTCAGTCCAGTGCTATAGGTTCGAGGGTTATTTTCCGCCCATTGTAACTGCATATCAGGCGGCAGGGTTGAATAGCCTTGCCCTGTTCCGGCTTAACAGGGTCGAATGCCTGAACATACTTTTCCCTTGTTACTGGCTGGAGAAGTGGAATGAATTACTCTACTGGCTTTGTTATTGGCTTCTGTTTTGACTCCTTCCAGTGTTGTATGTAAAAACAAGATCATTTTTCATTCTTGTATAATCCAAAGGGTACTGGATTAACCTCATCATCCTTTCCATATATGCTAACACGTTCATTCAAGGAATCAGTTGAGGGAATCATCTCTGAGCTACTTCCAATATTAGAATATCTTTCATTCAGTGAGGAGAGTAAATATTTACACACTGCTCCAAATGTGATCTCACTGATACCCTGTGCAGAGGCAGCAATATTTTGCCAGCCTGCTGTATGGTGCCCATCTAGGTTAGAGCAGTCTCAGTGCTCTGAAAGAATACACGGCATTGGTGAAAGATCATTGTCCTTCTCAAATTCACCAGCGTAAAGGGAGATCTGGTGAAAATATCAAAATTACGTAGGATAAGAGCGTATATGATGTGGCGAGATGATCTCAAACTTGCATCTTCCACTAAATGTTCCCCACCCGAGCTCACGTTTCTTGGATACCACATTATCACGTGAAGTGGAGCTCAGAAACAGCAAGGACAAGCTAACATTGATGGAATTTACATATAACAAAACCAAACTGCAACACAAATCTTGGCATATTATAAGGCAAAAAAAAGTAGATGTACACGTTTGTGGGTACCGCAGTAATAATGGACTGTGCCCAGGTATATCTAAGTAAATGTTAATACTTGGAAAACGGATATCATGAGTGGGCACGAAACGATTTGTTGTGACAATATGTTCAGCATCGAGCTAAAGATCAATTGGTTAGGAAATGATGTCATGTATTCAAAAGGAACTAATTGAAACCTTGTTCAAAGCGGAAATTTTGCGAGTCGTGGTCATAGTACATTGGAATTAAAATGACGTCTGAATCCAAAGCATTCTTGGGTTTATGAAATCGCGGTGATAAGAATGAGTGATGCAAGCCATGAACGTATGAGAGGCAAGTTATTTTCAATAAATTGGAAAGTACATGATGAAAATTTATGGAAGACAGGTAATAGTGGTTGTTTAACATAGAAACATAGAAAAAGTACAGCACAGAAGAGGTCCTTCGGCCCAGGATGTTGAGCCGAGACTTAATCCGAATGTAAAATGTACTAACTTAACCTACGCACCACTCAACTCACTGCTATCCATGTGCATGTGCAGCAATCGCTTAAATATCCCCAATGACTTAGCTTCCACCACCTCAGCTGGCAATGCATTCCATTCATTCACAACTGTCTGCGTAAAGAACCTACCTCTGATGTCTCCTTTAGACCTTCCTCCCAATATCTTCAAACCATGACTTCTCGTACAAGTCAATCCTGCCCTGGGGAAAAGTCTCTGGCTATTGACTCTATTTATTTCTTTCATTGTTTTGTACACCTCGATCAGCTCTCCTCTCTTCCTTCTTCTCTCAAGAGAGAAAAGTCTGAGCTTATTCAAGCTTATTTCATAAGGCAAGCCCTCCATTCCAGGAAGCATCCTGGTAAACATTCTTTGTACCCTCGCCAAACCTCTGTATCTTTCCTATAATAGGGCGACCAGAACTGGACACAGTATTCGAAGTGTGGTCTCACCAAGGACTTGTGGAGCTGCAGCAAAATCTCGCGGCTCTAAAACTCAATACTCTTGTGATCGAAACACAATAATGCATAAATTGTTCATATATACATACCAGGTGCAAAAAATTGAAAGGTGAGTAAATTTTGGTTAACAAATGAAGCTAAAAATTGCATCAGTTCAAAGTAATTCTGTAATGGATAACAAAAAAGCTTCGAGTCCACATTAGATCAAAGGAAGTGGCTTAGAACAAAAATGTGGTAAGCCAGTGGATTCAGTGAAATGGAGGATCGAGCAAAGGTGGATCAAGGCACTGAGAAGATATTCAAATATGGAACTAGAATGCAAACTAGTAAGAAACATCGACTACCAAAAAGCTTCTAGCAATATATGAAAGTGAAATAAAAGCAAGGTCAAATGTCAAACAGAGAATGTCTGGATAGCATAATTTATTGTGGATAACAAAGAACTGACAAGGACATGAAACAGTTACTTTGTGTCTGTCTTCATGGAGAAGCTTCCAGAAAATCTCGCAGAAATACCAAGTAACCATGGGACTTGTTTAACTAACAACTAAAATCATTCGTATCAGTCATGAGGTTGTATTTACAAAGAAATCTAGATTAGGTATTGATAACTCTGACCGACCAGATGTACTTCACGCCAGAATTTTGGAGTAAGCAGCAATAGATATATTTATTGCTTTGGGAATCAATGTGCTAATTTCTCGTACTTTCTGCAAAGGTAGGAAGCCAATCTGGAGAACTGGAAGGTTATAACATTATCCGACGGTTCAAAATGGGATGAATACGGGAATGGCAAACGACAGACCAGTTAACCTGCCCTCAGCAGTCAGAAGTCTGTTGGACTCCAGACAAAGAACGTGATATTAGATATTTAGAAAGTAATGGCAAAACTGAAGAGTATGATAATGCATCTTTAAAAATAAATTCATAGGTGGCTTTTTTTGAAATGGTTTGAAGATTATTCTTGTGTGCACAAAGAGTTGTATACCAATGGATATGGTATAGCTGGATATTCAGAAGGATGTTTGTTTAAACAATTCACAGATTAAGCTATTAGGAAATGTTAAAGCGAGAGTTATTGGGAGGAAAATGTGCAAAGGGAAAGTAAAAGGTCGGTTTTTAGTAATGTAAATGAAATTGGAAGATACAAGTAAAGATGTCCTGTGCCAGTTACATAGAGAGTTGGTGAGAATGTATCTGCAGTGTTGGGTGGTGTCTGAATAGATTTGATTCCCCTCCAGTGTGGAAACGTGCCCTTCGGCCCACACTGACACTGTGAAGAGTAACGCACCCAGACCCATTTCACTCTGACAAATGCACCTAACATTACGGGTAATTTAGCAACGCTAATTCACCTGAATTGCACATTTTTGGTTTGTGGCAGTAAACCGAGGCACCCGGAGGAAACCTATGCAGACACTGGGAGAATGCGCAAGCTCCACACAGAGGGTCGCGCGAGGCTGGAATCACACCTGCGTTCCTGGCACTGAGAGGCAGCAGTGATAACCACTGAGCCATTGTGCCGCCCCACTGTCCCGGGGTTCCAATCTAAGAAAGAATGTATTGACTACAGAGGAACTACAGTTCAAATTCTCCAGATTCATCCCTCAAATGGCAAGGTTATCTGATGGGGAAACCTGGCCTGTGTTGTCTCGTTTTTCAAAGAATTGAGTTGATTCGAGTGAAACGTAGATAATTCACACAGAGGGTCTGACGAATACAGGGACATGAAGAAGTGCAGACAAGCAAGGTTTGAGTGAATCCCAAGATATTCTACAAGGACATCAAGCAGAACAAAATAACCAACGAACATTTCGGGCCCATGAAGAAACATCAAAGGGACAATCTATGTGTGAAGCTGGGGAACATTGACAGATTGTGACATGAGAGATTTACATCTGTTATATTTGGGAGAAAGAGACTGCAGGTACAAATTGCAAGAAAGTGTGCTGGAAGTTCTTGAGCAGATTTTTTAAGATGTGAGCAGAGATTGATGGTCTGGTCTGGAATAGGATTTGACCAATTCCGAGCTCTGGATGAGTTGTAACTCAGGCTGCTGTGGGAGACAAGTGAGGAAAGGCCCTGACAATATTTGTTCAGCAGAATCTCACCAAAGGGGATCTGCCAGAGTGCTGGAGAAGTGATAATGTGGTTTCACATTATTGCAATGGTCATAGAGGTAGACCAGAGATTTATAGACCAGTGAGCATGAGGTAGGTGCTCGGGAAAGTGTTAGAGAAAATAAGGAAGGAGAAAATTGATCTCCTCTGAGAGGCAATGTTTGATAGTCATCACGACGTTATCAGAGAGAAGTAACGCATGATGAACTTGGCTTAATTAGTTTGAGGACGTCGTTTATTTAGTTTTTCAGCAAGGCCTTTGACAAGCCCCACGTGGGAAACTGACAAAGAAATTAAAATATTATGGTATTTTGGGTAATGTGGCAAGTTACATGAAAAATTACCCTCTTGGCAGGAGACAGAGAGTGGTGGTAGAGTCTGTTTGTGTGGCTGGAGACCTGTTTCTGTGCTGTGTCCCTTCTTATTTGTGTTATTAAGAAATAATGTAAATGAGAATGTTGGGGGTGTGTGGAGAGTGTGACAAGTAAAATTGTGTTTGACCTAAAGATTGGCCGCGTGGTTTGCAGTGAGGATGAAGGTCTAATATAGACGGAATGGTTATATCAATTGCAGTTGGAATGTAACTCTGATAAATATGAGGTGATGCATTTTGTAAGAAGGAACCAGACAGGGGTGTACTCAGTGAAAGGCAGCACACTAGAGATCTCAAAGGGTCCTTCTCCACAGGTCTCTCAATGTGACTCGTCAGGAGAACTGACGAGTTAAGAAGTCACAGGAGACGGTGGAGCTAGCGTTTATCCATCCAGCCATAGATTATAAGAGCTATACAGGATTTTGGTTCGGCCAAGGTGGAATACTGTGTGACGTTCTGGGAGCCACATAAAAGGAAATATGTGATTGCACTGGAAGGATTGTAGAGTATGTTTCCTGGGATGAAGTGAATCAGCTTGAAAGAGAAGTTGGATAAGCTAGGGATTTTTGCTTTGCAGCAGAGAAGGCTGAGTTGGATATGATTCTAAAGATAAGACTACGAGGGGAATGGTCAGCGTGGATAGAGAGAAGCGGTTCCTTTTCGTCAACGGGCCAATATCAAGAAAACAGACTTTTTAAATGAAGGTTTGAGGTTTAGCAATGAATTAATTCTTGCTTTTACCCAGAGGGGTTTGGGGTCTGGAATGCATTTTCTGAGTTGTGACTTGTCAGGGTAAGTAACCGTTAAAAAGTACCTGTAGGAGCACTTGAAATGACATAATACGGCCACGTTTGTCAATCAAAAGTTGCCGCAGAGGCAGAGCGGAAGAGTCAGACATCGCACAGAGCCGTGGTAACAGGGGACTCAATCGTGAGAGGAACTGACCGGGATTTTTGTGGCAGCAGACGGGATTTAAGGATGGTGTGTTGCCTTCCTGGTGCTAGAGTGAAAGACATCGCGGACAGAGTGCAGGAAATCCTCAAGGATGAGGGTGAAGAGCCAGTGGTTCTGGTACATGTCGGCACAAATGATGTCGGGAAGAAGAGGAGAAATATACTACAGCGAGACTTCGGAGAACTAGGAAGAATGCTGAAAAGCAGGAAGTCCAAGGTGGTTATCTCTGGTTTGCTTCTAGTTCCTCGGGATAGTGTGGCCAGAAACAGGGAGATAATGGACTTGAACGTGTGGTTGGGGATCAAGGATGAGGGTGAAGAGCCAATGGTTCTGGTACATGTCGGCACAAATGATGTCGGGAAGAAGAGGAGAAATATACTACAGCGAGACTTCGGAGAACTAGGAAGAATGCTGAAAAGCAGGAAGTCCAAGGTGGTTATCTCTGGTTTGCTTCTAGTTCCTCGGGATAGTGTGGCCAGAAACAGGGAGATAATGGACTTGAACGTGTGGTTGGGGAACTGGTGCAGGAAGCAAGGATTGAAGTTCTTCGATCACTGGGGTATATTTTGTGGTAAGCATAAATTCTACAAGAGAGACGGCTTGCACCTTCATAGGTTAGGGACCAGCATTCTGGCAGGCAGGTTTTCTACTGCAACACCGCTACATTTAAACTAAGTAGCGGGGGGAGGGGACAAGCTGGAAGTTTAAAAAGGAAATTGAAGGGAAAGTTAGAACAAGATAAGTCAAGAAAGACAACTGTATCAATGAGGCAGAAAACTCGGAAAGGCATCATGCTGTAAGGTTGAGTAACATAACGGTTGATGGGAAGGGTGAGAGCAGTAACAAATTAAAAATACTATACATGAATGCACAAAGCATGAGACATGAGATGGATGAGCTTGAGGCTCTTTTGGAAATTGGCAGATACGATATTGTGGGGATAACTGAGACGTGGATTCAAGTGGACAGGGCCTGGGAAATATATATTCAAAGATACACGTGCTATCGTAAGGACAGACTGACGGGCAGAGGGGGTGGGGTGGCCATGTTGGTAAGGGACGATATTCAGACCCTTGCGCGGGGGGACCGAGAGTCAGGGGATGTAGAGTCAGTGTGGATAGAGCTTCGAAATACCAAGGGTAAAAAGACCCTCTTGGGAGTCATCCACAGGCCCCCAAACAGTAGTCTGGATGTCGGATGTAAGTTAAATCAGGAGTTGAAATTAGCCTGTCGTAAAGATGTGACTTCAGTTGTTATGGGGGCTTTTAACATGCAAGTAGACAGGGAGAATCAGGATGGTATTGGGCCTCAAGAAAGAGACTTTGTGGAGTGCCTCAGAGATGGATTCTTAGAGCAGCTGGTGCTGGAGCCGACCAGGGAGATGGCAATTCTGGATCTGGTATTATGGAACGAGCCAGAATTGGTCAGAGACCTCGAAGTGAAGGAGCCATTGGGAAGTAGTGACCATAAGACAATAAGCTTCAATCTGCAATTTGAGAGGGAGAGGGTACAGTCGGAAGTGACAGTACTTTTGTTGAATAAAAGGTATTATGGAGCTATGAGGGAGGAGCTGTCCAAAGTTCAATGGTGCAATACCTTAGCAGGGATGACCGTGGAGGAACAATGGCGGATATTTCTGTGTATAATGCAGAAGTTGCAGGATCAGTTCATTCCTAAAAGGCAGAAAGATCCCAGGAGGAGGCATGGGCGGTCGTGGCTGACGAGGGAAGTAAAGAAACATTTAAAGTTAAAAGAGAAAAAGTATAACATAGCTAAGATAAGTGGGAAAACTGAGGACTGGGAAGCTTTTAAAGAGCAACAGAGGATTACTAAGAAGGAAATACGCAGAGGAAAAATGAGGTACGAAGATAAACTGACCAAGAATATTAAGGAGGATAGTAAAAGCTTTTTTAGGTATGTGCAAGGCAAAAAAATGGTTAGGACAAAAATTTGGCCCTTGAAGACAGAAACCCGGGAATATATTACGATGAACAAAAAATGGCAGAGGAATTAAATGGGTACTTCAGATTTGTGGTTCACTGGGGAAGACACAAGCAATCTCCCTGAGGTAACAGTGGCTGAACAACCTGAACTTAAGGGAATTTATATTTGCCAGGATTTGGGTTGGAGAGACTGTAAGGTCTGAAAGTTGATAAGTCTCCGGGGCCTGATGGTCTGCATTGCAGGGTACTGAAGGAGGTGGCTCGGGAAATCGTGGATGCATTGGTGATTATTTTCCAGAGTTCAATAGATTCGGGATCGGTCCCTGAGGATTGGAGGGTGGCTAATGTTATACCACTTTTTAAGAAAGGTGGGCGAGAGAAAGCAGGAAATTATAGACCAGTTAGTCTGACCTCAGTGGTGGGAAAGATGCTGAAGTCTATTGTAAAGGATGAAATTACTGCACATCTAGATAGGAGGAACAGGATAGGACAGAGTCAGCATGGATTTAGGAAGGGGAAATCATGCTTGACTAATCTTCTTGAAAGTTTTGAGCATGGACGAGGGAGATCCAGAAGATGTAGTGTACTGGACTTTCAGAAAGCTTTTGATAAAGTCCCACACATGAGGCTAGTGAGTAAAATTAGGGCGCATGGTATTGAGGGCAAAGTACTAGATTGGATTAAAAATTGGTTGGCTAATAGGAAACAAAGGGTAGTGATAAACGGCTCCATTTCAGAATGGCAGGCAGTGACCAGTGGGGTACCGCAGGGATCCGTGCTGGGACCGCAGCTTTTTACAATATATGTTAATGATATAGAAGATGGTATCAGCAATAAGATTCGCAAATTTGCTGATGATACAAAGCTGGGTGGCAGGTTGAAATGTGATGAGGATGTTAGGAGATTACAGGGTGACCTGGATAAGTTCAGTGAGTGGGCAGAAGCATGGCAGATGCAGTTTAATGTCGAAAGTTGTATGGTTATCCACTTTGGTGGCAAGAACAGGAAGGCAGACTACTACCTCAATGGAATCAATTTATGTAAATGGACAGTACAGAGAGATCTGGGTGTTCTTGTACACCAGTCAATGAAGGCAAGCATGCAGGTACAGCAGGTAGTGAAGAAGGCTAACAGCATGCTGTCCTTTATAACAAGAGGAATTGAGTATAGAAGCAAAGAGGTGCTTCTACAGCTGTACAGGGCCCTGGTGAGACCACACCTGGAGTACTGTGTGCAGTTCTGGTCTCCAAATTTGAGAAAAGACATTCTGGCTATTGAGGGAGTGCAGCGTAGATTCACGAGGTCAATTCCTGGAATGGCAGGATTACCTTACATTGAAAGACTGAAGCGACTGGGCTTGTATACCCTTGAGTTTAGAAGACTGAGAGGGGATCTGATTGAGACGTATAAGATTATGAAAGGATTGGACACTCTGGCAGTAGGAAACATATTTCCACTGATGGGTGAGTGCCGAACCACAGGACACAGCTTGAAAATACGGGGTAGACTATTTAGGACAGAGCTCAGGAGAAACATCTTCACCCAGAGTGGTGGCTGTGTGGAATGCTCTGCCCCAGAGGGCAGTGGAAGCCCACTCTCTGGATTCATTTCAGAAAGTGTTGGATAGAGCTCTCAAACATAGTGGAATCAAGGGTTATGGAGATAAGGCAGGAACAGGATTCCGATTAGGAATGATCGGCCATGATTGTATTGAATGGCGGTGCAGGCTCGAAGGGCTGATTGGCCTCCTCCTGCACCTATTGTCCATTGTCTAACATTGACGGTGACGGGTGTCTTGTAAGAAAGTGGGACTAATGTAGACCATGCTGTGTTGCTGCTGGCATGGAGTTGAAACGTCTGTAATTGTTTCTTACATTGTGGAATGTCAATCATTCAACAGCTAAAGGCAGGATTGTTTGGGTTGTGCTGAGCATATTAACACGGTAGAAATCGTGGAATGTAAATAGCTTCGAAATGTAAGTCAATGGGAAAAGGAACAAAGAAAAAGTGCAGGTTCTTTACAGTCTGAAACCAGAGAATGGAAGTGGAGAACTGGGAAGTGACAGAACTATGGAGAAACTACTTTAGTTCTGTCTTCACAAAAATAAAAATAAATTAAAAACAAAACATAAGGTAATAAATCTTCCCAGCACTATTAAGAAGTCTAAGTCTGGTGAGAAAAAGGAAAGCAATAAATAAAATTAGTAAATTACAGTGTTGGACAAAAGATTAGTATGCAAGGAATGTGCAAAAATAAAATCAACGTAGATTTGTGAATTGGGAATCAGATTTGAGAATCAGACTGGTTTGGAGAACAATAGTGAAGGAATGAGTGCAATACATTTCGCTTCTTAGAAAGTTTTTGATTTAGTCCCAAAACTTGCGTAAAGTCAAACCTTATTGGATTGCGGGTAATATATGGCCTTGGTTTTAAAATGGGCGAGCTGGCAGGAAACATTAAGTATGAATAAAATAATGTTTCTTCACAGTGGAAGGCGCGGGGGATATAAAAGTGTTCGGTGCTTGGCCCCAGATCTTTCCTATATATCAAGCCTGCTTAAGGCTTGTAACGATGTTGATTATCAGTTGGTGAGGTGGATGTTAAAAACCTATAAAGTGATACAGAGAAGTGTAGTGAATGGGCAAACACGTGGCTGATGAAGAGCAATGTGGTTACTTGTGACATTGTGCAATTTGGAGGGAGAAAGTAAAACAGCAGCCTGCTATTTGAAGAGGGATTGGTTGGGAAATGTTGATAATTAAAGGGACTGATGCTGTAGATTTTGTTTCTTACTGTGCAGACCTCCGAGTTCCATGCAGGGCAGTTGCTCAGAATCCAGGCGTCAGTACTGGGAATGGCTTTGGAATTCTGACCAGTGTACACAGCCCTACCAAATCGTGAGCTGTAACATTGACAAGGATCTGGATCTACTTGTACACCAGTCACTGAAAGCGACATTGTCGGAGCAGAAAGCAATTCGAAAGATAAATATTGTGTTGACAATGATTGCAAGGGGATTTGAGACCAGTAGTAAGAGGGGCTTTGTGCAGCTGTGCAAGGCCGCTGTGAGATCCCATCGCGAACATTGTCCAGGACCGTGTGTGTTTTTTTGTCTCCTTACCTAATACAGGATAAACCTGACATTGAGGAAGTACAGCGAAGGATGACCAGACTGATCTCTGGGATGCCAGGCTTGTTGTGGGAACAGAGTTTGGGGCGAGTGCACCTGTGTCCCATGGACTTTAGGAAAATGAGTGGAGATCTTCGTTAAATATATAAAACTCTGACAGGATGACAGGGGAGGGTGGAACCTCCAAAACAAGGGGACACAGTATAAGGTACAAACATGCCACTCTGCACTGAGATGACAATAAATGTTTGCTCTCAGAAACTGATGAAGCTGGGTAATTTATTCCCATGTAAGGCTGTGGAAGATAAGACACTGAATATGAATACTGATTTCCAGACACGAAAGCCGATAGAAGTGACGGAGCACTACGTTGTGAAGATCAAGAGTCAGACATAATGTATTGAATTTGTGAACAAAACGATGGATTGAAGGGACTACTGAGGTTAATAATTAATATTGTTCCAAAAGTCAGTCACAATAATGGATAAGTCCATTATGTGCGAGAAGTACATAATGGAGTTATTCAACCATGAACTAGAATGTGTTCAGGTCAATGTGTGGAATCGGGAACTCATTTCCTGATGTTTCTGTTCAGGCCGTGTGAAACCTCTGTAAATGTTGTCGCCAGCTATCCGTTGGTAGGAAGGAGGTGTCTGCAGGTTCGACAGTTCTGTATTTCCTGTTTCTTTTTCAATATAGAGACACGTGTCGGGTGTTCTGTGCATGTTCATCCTTTCTTTAAGATCTTAGAACAGTTTGATGCAATTGTGTGTCTTGCTTGGCCGTTTCAGAGAACATTGAAAAGTGTATCAAATGCCTATGTGTTTGGAGTCATCTTCTCTATGCCAGATCAGGAAAGCACGGGAGATTTGTTTCCTGGAAGTAAATTGGAGAAGCAAATTGGTGCTTACAATCAACTTTGGTTTCAAGGTCACAATCATGGAAGCAAGATTTTACAGCTCGATATTCTTTCAGTTGTTCCAAACTTGCATCAGATGGCAAAGATTTAGCTACATCTGAATTAGTA
The DNA here is from genome assembly GCF_004010195.1 of Chiloscyllium plagiosum. Classification (NCBI taxonomy): domain Eukaryota; kingdom Metazoa; phylum Chordata; class Chondrichthyes; order Orectolobiformes; family Hemiscylliidae; genus Chiloscyllium; species Chiloscyllium plagiosum. The sequence goes on along the minus strand of NC_057717.1, from coordinate 65,118,925 downwards.
ATCCAGTGACATTTCCACAACAGCACCATCTTTTCCAGCGGGGCCGATTGGAAAGCACAATGAGCAGGCTATTTCAGTGCTGCTTGACAGCTCTGTCCAAAATAACTCCAGCCATTTTGATTATTGTGATTGATCTGAGGGCGTGGTAATTTGTAATTATTCTCCTTTTAGGGAACTGGACATCATTGAGTAATATTCTACAGTGTCAGAGAAATGTGAGAGTTGGAGCTCGAATGAAACACTTTGCACAGGTATACGACATGCTGTACAGCACAACTCTTCAGTCCTATTGCAGGAAAGGTGTCAGGGTCCATCGCTTTTGTCACATCTATGGTGGTCAGCTACTTCCTCATGCCACGCGCAGTGAATCGAATAGATTAAAGACTGGCATATCTGATTCTGTGGGCATCGGGAAAAGGGTAAGGTGGATCAACGAACCAACACTTCTGGCTGAACATGGTGTAGAGACTACATCGTTGACATTTACACTGATATGCATGGCTGTTCCAGTATTCATGATGAGTATATTTGTGGCGCCCTCTCCTCCAGTGAGTTGTTTATCCGTCCATAACCTTTTATGACTGATTGTGACAGAACTGCATAACTTGGATCTGATCTATTGGTCATGGGGTAATTTCACCCTCTCTATCAAATGTTAGTCCTGCTGTTTGTAATGTAACCAGCCAAGTGCGGTATCTTTACTGGTTTGCAATCAGGTTTAGGTACACATGTTTCTGACCCTGACATGTTCACCCAGAGTCGTCACTGAACCAAAATTGGTGGTTGGTGATAGCAGACTGAAAGTTACAGACTGTGGTTGAATACAATTCTGCTTCTGCTACCGCTGTAATCTACAGCACCGCATCATGTCAGGATTATTACATTTAAGGAAGTACGGAGAGCTAAAGCATTGAAAGCATTTACAGATTGTTTGACTTGGTGTTTAATTAAGAGCAATGAGGAATTAGTGATGAAAGATGACTCATAGAGTCATAGACTCTTAGAGTCATACAATATGCAAATCGACCCTTTGGGCCAAATCGTCTATGTTCACCAGGTTTCCTAAACAGAACTAGTCCTATATTTCTTCTTTAGGCACATGCCCCCCAAAACCTTTCCTACTCAGGTACCCATCGCATTTTTTTTTAAACGTTGTAATTGTACTCGTCATTGCAACTTTGTTGGACAGCTCATTACATTTACAGACAACCCTCAGTGAGAAACAACTTCCCACTCCATCCCATATAAATCTCTTCCCTCTCACCTTCAACTTGTATTCTCTGATATTGGACATCCCCAACTTGGGACAATGACATTGGCTATTCATGCTGTCCATGCCCCTAATGATATGATAAACGTCTAAAATATTCGACGCAAAAGGAAATCAAAACAACCTAGCCATATATCTCAATACATCTAGTCTCCATCACGTCATTGTCAATATTTTTGTCAGCTGTCTAGTTTATAACACAGTTCCGACAGCAGAGCGACAAGAAACGTAATCAGTAATCAAAACCTGGCCTTATCATTCTCTTGACCTGCCACAACATGATGGATGTATTCCTGTATTCAATACCCTGATTGATGAAGGTAAACTTGCCTAACGCCTTCTACACAACACTGCCTACTTCTGACTCCACTTTCAACGAACTATGTACTTGGACTCCTGCGTCTCCCTGTTCAAAGACATTCTGCACGGCCCCATCTTTAACTGTGTAAATACTGTTCTGTTTTGTCTCACAAAATGCAACACATTGTATTTATCCGCATGAATTCCATCTGCCAGTCCTTGGACCAATGATCCAGTTCATCACAATATTATTTTTCTCTTAGTTAACGTTCTTCTCTGTCCATTGGAAACCAATTTTGGTTTCGTCTACAAACTTACTCGACATGCTTCTTTATTCTCTTCCAAGCCTTTTACGAAAGAAATGAACATTAGCAGCCTGGTTCGGTGGCACACCGCTGGTCACAGGTTACCGGTTGGAACAACAAATCTCTGCAACCACCCGCTATTGTCTCCTATCGTCCAGCCAATATTTCTTATCTAATTGACTATCTCGCCCTGATCTCCTGTGATCTAACCTTGTTAACATGTTACCATGCAGAATTTTGTGAGGCTCACTAAGGTCGACGAAGACGACGTATGCTGCTTTACCTTCATATGTCGTTTTGGTCTTGAATAATTGCAGTCTAGTTTGTGAGACATTTATTTCCACGTACAAAGCCGTGCTGACTGTCCATATTCAATCCTTGCCTTTCCAAATGATATAAATCCTGTCTCTCAGAATCTCCTCCAAACATTTACACATTCTTAACATCAAAATCACCGGACAGTACCTCCCTGACTTGTCCTTGTTGTGTTCCTGTCCTCTAACATTTCACATGTGGCTGTTGATAGTACATATAAAACAATGAAAAAAACTTGCTGATCCTTCAAATAAGAAAGTAAGATAAAAGGTGCTGGGAAAGCTCAACAGGTATGAAAGTATCCGTGCAGTCCAATGACATTTTGTCAGAATCCGAAGGAATGATACACAAATATTTCAGACATGGGCCATACGGTTTCTTTCCTGTCTTCCCGCAATGATCTGGGCTACCATTAAGCATTTCCTGGGTCGTTATCTAAATTTATGCACTTAATGACCTCCAACACTCCCTCTTCTGTAATGTGGTCTCGTTACAAAACATACGTCCTCATGTGACAATATACCTATTAAACCCAATTCACCTCTTGTGATGTACACATAGATGGCACTTTGATTTTTAAGTAGCCCTATGCTTATGATTGTGTGTGTCTGCGTGTATATGTCTGTTTCAGTGTTTGGGTCTGTGCGCTTTAGTGTATTAAGATTACATTAGATTCCAGACAGTGTGGAAACAGACCACAGCCTTCAGTCCAACAAGTCGACAACGACCCTCCGAAGAGCAACCCACCCAGATCCATTCCCATACATTCACCCTTGGGCTGCTCTTCGAACGGTTGGTGTGGACTTGTTGGGCCGAAGGGCCTGATTCCACGCTGTAAGTAATTATAATCAATTCATCTAATGTGCACATCTTTGCTGCTGTGGGAGGAAACCCTGGCAGTGATCACCACTGAGCCACGTTTCCACTGGCCCGAGAATATCTTGGTCTGCATATTGCTTTGTGTTGAATGGACAGCTCCTCTGGGTTTATTGCATCTGGGCTATTTCTGTGAGGTGGATTGGGAATGTGATAAGGTTAACCATTAACGCTGATCTGTCAATGCATTTATTTCTCCTTTCTCCATTGGACCCTGCATCTTTCACTCGATTAATGTTGCAGTCGCCCATTCACAGTACAACAATTTCGGGCATAGCCACGATCCTGGCAGCAGCCACAGCCGCTTCATTCAGTAGCCATCATCCATTCCCATCATCTTCAGGTCTCCATGGAGGAAGAAAAGCCAGCCTCTCGAATAAAGGCCGTCCCCTTGTCAGACGGCTCAAAACACATTTCCCCTTCCCAATCCCAACCATCAACCAACAACATGAAAATATCCCGTGTGCACAGAAAGCAACGGGGCAGTGGCATCGTCAGGGAGCAGACCATCAGGGAGATGGAACAACACTTCTGATGATTGAAACGTTCAGAGTAAACTCTCCAGTATACACTGTATCAGAATGGCATTTGTGATGCGAGTCTTTATGAAACGATCACATTGCGTACCCGACAAGCCCCGGAACATTCTATGCCCGACATTCCCTGGGCATTCTATAATCAATATTATCAGTAACATTCTGGATTCGACATTCCCTGGAACATTCAATAACTGACATTCCCCGGAACATTATGTATGCGACATTTTCTGGAGCATTATTTAACTAATATTCACTGGAACATTATGTACCCGTCACTCTCCGGAACATTATATATCCAACATTCTCTGGAACATTCTATAACTACATTCTCTGGAACATTCTGGATAAGACATTTCTCGGAACATTCTATTACTGCCATTTCCCGTACTATTCTAAAACTGTCTTTCTCTGGAACATTCTATAACTGATACACCCTGGAACATTCCACAACTAACATAATCCAGAATATTCCATCCCCGACATTCCACCAAACATTCTGTTAATTACATTCTTTAGAGTATTCTCCAGAACATTCTATCCCTGACAGTATTTGTGAATGGCCGGACGTCAGTGATGGGAAAAAATGAAAGATGCTGAAGGAAGATATCCTGTTCCACGGAGAAGGAGACACTGTGGCGTAGGTCCCTTAGGCAGGTGAAGTGGTGAATATGTTTTCCTGACGTTTACATTTCGTCACAACACAGAATCGATCATAATGTAGGTTGAAAAACAGAAATTTGCTAACTCTGTTGTCTTCAATGAGTTGGCGGAGAATATTTCAGGACATCAACCTTTTCATCCTGCATATGAAGAAGTGTAAACACGTGACCTGTGCCTGTTTTCGAGTAATCCAATGTGTGGGAATGCTCTCGAAACCATTTGTTTTTATGGATATGTCGCTGTGTGTTCGAATTGGAAGGGTACTTGTGTTTTATGACATATTTTTGACAGTATTTCAGAACTTCGTTTTTGTTATTCCAGCTCTAATTATTTGAATACATCTCTGAAGACAGTGACACATTTGAAAATCTCAATGCGTGTTCAATTAAACTGGTCACTTTGCCTCCAGGCTCATGTTTGCTTTCCTTCCTCACAGTTAACATGTTGACGATCTACGTCCTGCTTTATAAAGATTGTGGATTGTCTCCATGTGTCAGACGTGATCAGGGAGCCATGGCAGCGGCGGATCTACTGGTTATTATCCTCGACTTGATATTTAGACACATTCCCATTGTTTATCCGGGACAGTTTTATTTTCTCATTTCCATCCGCGTGTGTAATATCCACGCCAGCTTGCTTTGTGCGGCCACTGTCTGGTTCACTGTCACTTTCACCTTCGATCGGTTTGTGGCCATTTGTTGCCAGATGCTGAAAAGTAAATATTGCAGTGAGAAAACGGCAGCGGTGGTTCTTGGAACCATGACTGTGCTGAGCTGTTTAAAGAACATCGTTTGGTATTTTATGCACACACCAGAGTATGGGCTGTGTAACTCCCCCTGGTTTTGTGTGATAACAGGTATTATTCAAACCGCCCGTTTCTGGGGCACAATTGAGCTCCTTCACCACATCCTAACCCCGGTTATACCATTTCTTCTGATTCTGCTGCTCAATGTTTTCACCGTCAGACACATTTTAGTAACGAGCAGAGCCCGCAGGAGACTCCGGGCTCATACCATTGGGGACGCTCAGTCTGACACAGAAATGAGCATTCGGAAAAAATCCATAATTTTACTGTTTGTGATCTCGGTCAATTTTATCCTGCTTTGGTCAACGCAGGATAATTTTTTTTTTATGTGGCACCGGATGGCGGTGTTTTTTATGTGGCACCGGATGGCGTGGACTAGGTTTGTGAAGAGGTATCAACAGAGCTTTGTGCAGGAGTTAGGCTTCATGCTGCAGCTCCTCAGTTGCTGCACAAACACCATGATTTATGCCGTGACCCAGACTAAGTTCAGACGGCAGCTGAAGAATGTGCTGAAATATCCCTTTATCCAAATTCATCAATCAATTAAATTCACTCATTAATCAATCCATCTGGGGTCTTCTCATTTCAGTCGAAGTTTTCAGCGAAGAAGCAGCGAAGAAGCTCTTACTGTGGTTTGAGACTGAGGGAAGCGTTGGCTTGTCCAAGGTTATCCCACAAGGTGTTAGCGAGACACATTTTAATGTTTATTTCAGCTCGGGTGCCACTGACAAAAGGCAATATCCTACTGGAAGTATCGAACATTTCAATTTTTTTACAATTAAAATGTTTATCAAAAAGTGCTGAGCCACAGAGTGAACAACGTTATTGTTTGTCTTTGTGTTGAAGAAGCTGAGCTGGAGAGTGACACATGTAGGCTCCAATCCTGGTTCACAGGGAAGTGGAGGGGACCGGGGAATAAGCTCACAGTTTAAGTAACTCTGTCCTTGCTTTCACCTCACCAACCTAGACGTCTGCGAATTTCATCTCTCTCCATTTGACCCTCACCCTCCATATTTCGCCCCGACTCTCAAACTGCGGCTCTGCCTCTGCAGTCCCAGCTCAGATTTGCACACTCAATTTCACTGTTCCTCCCTTCACAATTCTCCATCACTCTCTTTCCGTACTGAACTCAATACCCACTAAACTCACTCTCTCGAATCCTTCTTTCCTTGAATCCTCTCCCACCTTAATTTGCTGTGGCAACAGAGGAGGCCTTTGGATATTCAGTACGGTGTTCCGGGAAAATATATTGGTTCGGTGCTTCTGGTGATTTCTCGGATAACAGACTAGAGCTTGGGCCAAACGCCGTTGCTCGTGGCAAAAGTGGGTGTGAGAACATGAGTCATTATGATGGGGTAAGTGAGCGAGCGGGAGCATAGGCTGTGGCTGGGGTTAAAGTGTGGAAGATTGACACAAGGCTATTGCACACGGAACAGACTGTGTGTGACACAAAGTCTGTTAAACAGGGAAGAATGTGTGGATGTGGTCAAAGACCATTTCTTGTGAATGAACCGAGCCGGGTGTCACAGGCCCATTCTCAGCATAAGGTGTGCACGGTACAGTGAGCATAACATTGGTGGTATGTCTGGGGGAGTGAGCGGTACAGACGGGGAGCGTAGGGGCTAGTGATTGTGACGGTGAGGGAGTAGGCCGGATAGTGAACAGGATAGTGGGATAGTGTGGGCTAGTGGCCATGGCAGTGGTGGAGTGTGCGATGGTGCGA
>NC_057717.1:65105171-65107372 GCF_004010195.1 Chiloscyllium plagiosum | reverse complement strand
ACACACACACACACACACACACACACACACACACACACACACACACACACACACACACACACACACACACACACACGTGTTCACTCTTTACAAAGTCCTAGACATCCACAACGGACCAGTACTATTCATACAGGAACAGCTCATTATCATTGACTCACAGCGGCTCAGTCCAAACACAAAAAAGTGAAAACACGTTGAGAAAGAAAACCCAGAATGCAAGGGGTAACGCCTGCCACAAAATCAGTATTGTTTTTTTTTATCAAAGTATAAGAGAAAAGCGTAACACACAGGCTATAACCAGCCAGTGAAACAATAATTCCCTGTTGAGAACTGAGTTACAACTGAAACACGTTGACTGTGTAGATCAGGCAGTTTTGAAATCAATGCTCAATAAAAAGAAATGAATACCAGTTAGGTAAACTGGCTTTGTAGTTCTGCCAGTTCCAAAAACAAACAGCAACCAATAGGAGCAGTACACACTGGATATGGGAAGCCAGTTCCGAGTCAGTCCCTTGTCACAAATGAGCGAGTGATTGTGAGAGAATCAGTGTGATGGTGAAAAACGAGCGTGACGGTGTCAGGATGACGGACAGAGTGTGAGTGTGAGGGGGTCAGAGTGATGTTGAGGGAACGAGAATGAGGGGGCAGCATGACTGTGAGTGAGTAAATGTGTGGGGGGTCAGGGTGATTGTGAGGGAGTGAGTGTAACGTGGTCATTGTGATCGTAATGGAGTGAGAGTGTGGGGTTCAGGGAGGCGGTAACTACGTGAGTGTGAGGGTGTTTTGGTGACAGTGAGGGTGACTATGAGGGACACAGCGTGATTGTGTTGGAATGAGTGTGACGGATCAGAGTGACGGTGAGGGAGTGAGAATGAGGGGACAGCGTGACGGTGCAATAGTGATTATGAGGGTGTCAGGGTGATGGTGATGGCGTGAGCGTGACGGGTTCAGGATAATGGAGACAGAGTGACAGTGAGGGAGTCAGGGTCAGGGTGGTGGAGTGGGTTTAAGCTGGTCAGGCTGACAGTGACGGAATGAGCGTTTGGGGGGTCAGGCAGACAATGACGGAATGATTGTGAGCGGTTAGCGTGACCGTGATACAGTGAGCGTGAGGGTGTCAGGCTGATGGAATGAATGTGATAGGGTCAGGTGTATGCTGAGAGGGTGAGTGTGAGAGGGGTAGCGTGACAATGACAGTGTGAGTGTAAGGGGGTCAGGGGAGCAGTGACGGTGTGTGAGTGAGTGTGTTGTGGTCGAATCACTCAATGTTCAATAATAAAAGGGAGGCACAGAAAATTCTTCGCCAATGCAAACTTTAATATTGCAAAATTAAAGCTGTGGGAGCCAGCAAAATGTTTTTCCCACAAGCTCTTTGTTCTCCTCCAGTTCATAAAATATGTTTGGTCCCGCGTTATCAGATGACGTTTGCATCGCCAGACATGGTGATTTGCTTTATCTTTCTAAACTAAACAGCGTCTGCCACACTGGTTCCCTCCATTACACTTAACCTATCACATGACAACACACTCATTTTCAGCATTAACGCATCTTCCAGTGATTTAACTTACCTATCACAATGCACAATCATTACCTATTAGTGGAGCCCTGTAACATGAACCCGGGCATATATTGCAGCACAAAGATAACTTCATAACTGCCAGAATAACAGATCTCACACAGAGAAATCATACAAACAGGCAGGACGCACAAAGGCCAATTCGATGGACCAAGCCCCCAAAGTGGTTGATAACATTTTCCAGGATACAATCCTCAAATGATTGTCCGTCCGCACGTGGAGTCACATGCCAAGAACACGTCCCAAAATAACTGGAACTGGAAAAAACTCCCAAAGTCCCTGCACAATCTAAACACGCATGCAACACATGCCAGTAAGGCACTTCCATCAAAACAAGGCTGCAGCAATACAGCAGACGTCAGATCATAGTAGTAGAATGGGAAACCCATAGTAGAAGAGGTGAGTTGGCCAGAGTCCACTGGAACAACACCGAATTGTCACGCATCAAGACGCACTAAAAAAAGACTTAATGAGAGGTATACCAGTGTAAAATACCGTTGGTGCAGTGTTTGCAATTTGGTCAAATGATTTGAATGAGAATCTTGGATTCATTGTAAGTAAGTTTGTGAGTGATGAGAAAATAGTACTTTCTCAGGCAGTGGATAATGGGGAATATAACAGGATT
>NC_057717.1:65082708-65104671 GCF_004010195.1 Chiloscyllium plagiosum | reverse complement strand
GATCTTCCCCTGTCATTGATTCATGAACATTGCAAAATTTTGGTAAATTATCATTACAGTCAGAGTTTTCTGTTGCGTGGTGTTGAAAGCTGAATAATTCCTCTATGCTCCCCTTTGACGTGCTCTCAAACCATTTTAAGCAGCCTTTTAATAAAATATATCCTTTTGTGGAGCACTTGAGCCACTTCCTTTTGATGGCGGCTTCTGAAGCTGATTATCAATTTTTTGTATTCCATCTGCTATAACTAAGTGCATTATAATTTCACCTGACGTTTCAGGTATGGTACAATTTCAGGAGGCGTTGTTTCCATATACTTTGTGCACTTTGCACCATTTCAAAACCCAGTTATTTCTGTTAACCCAGCACTTGTATCATGTTCCAGGCTCCGCATAAATATATGTTGTTAAGACATTTGGAAAACTCTGCACCATTTCATGACAGAGATTAATGTCTGAGACAAAACTTGTGACACTTCTGTACAGCTTATGAAGGAATTTCGCTCAGTTGTGCCTAACCTGTCGAAATTGCGGGCATCAATTAATTTATCATCTTTGCTTTCCAGTTGTTACCATACAATGCAGTAAAACTGCAGTGTTATGCAATTTTGAGGATGCCATTCAAATGAATTTTAGTTCGCAATAAGTGCATGAGCATCATCCAACTTTCCTAAAACGTCGTAATGCCTACCAACCAGTGGCTCTGATCTGCATAATCATTAACTGCTTGTACTGGCTGGTTCGGGCCCAAATCAATTCTTGCCATCCAGCTTGCCTCATTCACCTGCAATTTGCATATCGTCGTAACAGGAACACAGAAGTCACCATTTCCCTAGCACTGAAACTGGCCCTGGAGCATTTGCACATCAGGACGAGTCATCATCGACTTTAAGTCCGCTTTCAAAACATCATCTCCTCCAGACTAATCTCAAAATCCTCGAACACACTCTTGAATCTGCCATATGTAGCTGGATCGTCAGCTTCACGTTGAGCATATTGCAATGCGTAAAGATAGTCAACTGCACCTCCTGTACGATAACCATCAATAGTGGGAGTGGCAAGGTGGCCCACATCACAAGGCTTTCGGATTCGCTTCCCACCTCCAGCGTCTGCCTGGGAGGAGTTTGCACACTCTCCCCACTTCGACACAGGTTTCCTCTGCGGGTTCTGGTTTCCTTACACAATGCAAAGATATGCAGGTTAGGCGAATTGGCCACTCCGAATTACCCATTGTGATCAGCGATATACAGGGGATGGGAACCAAAATTGTAGTTCGAGTATAGAAAAGGTTGAGAGTAGTCCAAAATCAAGTTTCAGGGACGCAAGATGGCACCAGCAAGCAAGAAGTTGGTTTTGTGTGTGTCAACTTCAACGCCAGGAGCATCCGGAATAAGGTGGGTGAACTTGCAGCATGAGTTGGTACCTGTGACTTCCATGTTGTGGCCATTTCGGGGACATGGTTAGAATAGGGACAGGAATGGTTGCTGCAGGTTCGAGGGTTTAGATAATACAATAGGAACAGAGTAGATGGTAAAAGAGGGAGAGGTGTGGCATTATTGGTCAAGGTCAGTATTACAGTTGCAGAAAGGATGTTTGGGGACTCGTCAAATGAGGTAGTATGGGCTGAAGTTAGAAACAGGAAAGGAGAGGTCACACTGTTGGGAGTTTTCTGTAGGCCTCCGAATAGTTCCAGAGATGTAGAGGAAAGGATAGCAAAGATGATTCTCGATAGGAGTGAGGGAGACAGGATGGTTGTCATGGGGGAGACTTCAACTTTCCAAATATTGACCGGGAACACTATAGTACTAGTACTATAGATGGGTCAGTTATTGTCCAGTGTTTGCAGGAGAGCTTCCTGACACAATATGTAGACAGGCCTCAAGGGGCAAAGCCACATTAGACTTGGTGCTGGGTAATGAGCCCGGCCAGATGTTAGACTTGGTAGTAGGTGAGCACTTTGGTGATAGCGATCACAATTCTGTTATGTTTTATTTAGTGATAGAAAAGGATAGGTATATACCACTGGGCAAGAGTTATAGCTGCGGGAAAGGCAATTACGATGCGATTAGGCAAGATTTTGATGCATAGGATGGGGAAGGAAACTGCAGTGGACAGGCACATCGGAATGTGGAGCTGATTCAAGGAAACGCTGTAGAGCGCGGGAGCCATGGTTTACGAAGCAAGTGGAACCTCTGGTCAAGAGGAAGAAGAAGGCTTATGTTAGGATGAGATGTGAAGGCTCAGTTAGGGCGCATGTGGGTTACAAGGTAGCCAGGAAAGACCTAAAGAGAGAGCTCAGAAAAGCCGGGAGGAGACATGAGAATCTGTTGGCGGATAGGATCAGGGTAAACGCTGATGAATTTTGCAGGTATTTAAGGAATAAAAGAATGACAAGATTAAGAATAGGGCCAATTAAGGATAGTAGTGCGAAGTTTGTGTGGAGTCAGAGGGAATAGGGGAAGCACAAAATTAATATTTTTCGACAGCATTTACTCCAGAAAACGACGATGTTGTTGAGGAGATGACTGAGATACAGGCTACTAGACGAGGTGTGATTGAGGTTCACAAGGAAGAGGTATTTGAAATCCTGCAGAGTGTGAAAATAGATAAGTCTCCTGGGCCGGATGGGATTTACCTAGGATCCTCTGGGAAGCCAGGGAGGAGATTGCCGAGCCTTTGGAATTGATCTTTAATTCGTCATTGTCAACAGGAATAGTGCCAGAAGACTGGAGAATAGCAAATGTGGTTCCCACGTTTAAGAATGGGAGTAGAGACAGTCTTGGTAAGTATAGACCAGCGAGCCTTACTTCAGGTTTTGTTAAAGTGTTGGAAAAGGTTCCAAGAGATAGAATTTTTAATCATCTAGAAAAGCATAATTTGATTAGGGATAGTCAGTACGGTTTTGTGAAGGGCAGGTCGTGCCTCACAAACCTTATTGAGTTCTTTGAGAAGGTAAACAATCAGGTAGATGAGAGTAAACTGGTTGATGTGGTGTATAAGGATTTTAGCAAGGCGTTCGATAAGGTTCCCCACAGAAGGCTACTGGACAAAATGCGAAGGAATGGGATTGTGATAGAAAGAGCAGTTTGGGTCATTAATTGGATTGCTGAAAGAAGACAGAGGGTGGTGGTTGATGGGAAATGTTCATCCTGGAGTCCAGTTACCAGTGGTGTACCGCAAGGATTGGTATTGGGTCCACTGCTGTTCATCATTTTTATAAAAGACCTGGATGAGGACGTAGAAGGCTGAGTTAGTAAATTTGCCGACGTCACCAAGGTCGGTGGAGTTGTGGATAGTGTCGTAGGATGTTGTAGGTTACAGAGAGACATAGATAAGCTGCAGAGATGGGCTGAGAGGTGGAAAATGGAGTTTAATGCGCACAAGTGTGAGGTGATTCACTTTAGTCGGAGCAACAGGAATGCAAAGTACTGGGTTAATGGTAAGATTCTTGGTTGTGTAGATGAGCAGAGAGACCTCGGTGTCCAGGTATACAGATCCTTGAAAGTTGCCATCCAGGCTGACAGGGTTGTTAAGAACGCAAACAACGTTTTAGCTTTTATTAATAGAGAGGTCGTGTTCCGGAACCATAAGGTCATGCTGCAGTTGTAAAAAACTCTGGTGCTGCCGCACTTGGTCTCTTGTGTACAGTTCTGGTCGCCGCATTACAAGAAGGATGTGGAAGCTTTGGAAAGGGTGCAGAGGAGATTTACCAGGATGTTGCCTGAAATGGAGGGAAGGTCTTACGAGGAAAGGCTGAGGGACTTGAGGCTATTTTCGTTAGAGACAAGAAGTTTGAGAGGTGACTTAATAGAGAAATATAAGATAATCAGAGGGTTAGATAGGGTGGACAGGAAGACACTTTTTCCAATAATGGTGACGGCGTTCCCGAGGGGGGCATAGCTTTAAATTGAGGGATGCTAGATATAGGACAGGGGTCAGAGGTAGTTTCTTTACTCAGAGAGTAGTAAGGGAATGGAATGGTTTGCCTGCAACAGTAGTATATTCGCCAACTTTAAGTACATTTAAGTCGTCATTGGCCAAGCATATGGTCGTACATGGAAGGTTAGATGAGCTTCAGATTGGTATGACTGGTCGGCACAACATCGAGGGCCGAAGGGCCTGTACTGCGTTCTAATATTCTATAGCCTATGTTCTATGTTCTATGTATATGTGCGTTAGTCTGGAATGAATATCGAATAGTAGCGTCATGCACCGAGGTTGTTTGCTCTTCAGCGGGTCGGTGTGGATTTTTTGGGTGGAAGCTCCAGTTTCCACAGTGTAAGCATTCTATGAATGGAGACCCCCTCCGCACGAATGCATTCGCTGCCTCCAACTTTCATCTTTGTACTTCCACGACTGTGCAGACAAATTCGGTACGAACGCCTTCTAAATAGGTTCTGACAAGACCGAGGATATCAATCAATTATCAGTGAGAATGCAGAAAGGAGGCAGAGGGCTTGGCGTCGTGGTGCAGTGATAACCTCTCTCTGAATGTCTCCAAAACAATACAACTGATCACTTACTTCAGGAAGAATGGGGGAGAATATGCCCCCAACTACATGAACGAAACTGACGTTGAGAGGGTGGTTCGCGTAAAGTACCGTGGAGTGTCGAAAACGAACAACCTTTCTTGGGCTTCCCACATAGATGTGATAGTCAAGAAGGCACAAAATCGCCTCTTCTTCATCAACTAATTCGGAAATGTCGCATGTCCACAAGGACCCTCAGCAACATTTACAGATTCAGAATGGAAAGCATACTGTCCGTGTTCAGAACGGCCGGGTCCGACAACTGCTCTGTCCAGGTTCAAAATAACAGACAGAAGTTTGTGTGTACAGCGCAGACCATGACAGAATCAACGTTACATCCATGGATCAGATTTACACTTCTTGTTGCAAATTTTGTAAATCTTTCCAGCAATGTCACACACTTGAGTGACAATGTACATTTATTTCTTTTTTCATTTTTCGCAAACGTATTCTTATTCATTCCCCATCAGTAAACGCTCTAATTTTGACTTCAAACAATTGTCTGACAATACTGTGCCTTCTCGAGATGTGTTTAGTTCTGTTTGGGTTGCAGCAGGATATTATCCCAGTGGTACAGAGTTTGTTTCCTTCAGATAGGCAGTCGTTAAACATTTTTGAGTTCTCTGTGGTTGACTTTTAAAGTAAGATAGAAGAATCTGCAGATGGGGTCAGGTTCACACAGATCCAAAGGGATTTCGCATTTGCTTTCAGTGAGTTTGTGATTTTTGCCATCTTTGGGAGCAGAATATTTGAGTTCCCTGTTCTTAGAAGGAGGACGTCAACAGAGAGACTTCCTGTTTAATGTCAAAGGGGGAAGATTGCTTCTTATTATTTGCCTTTACCAGTGGTATGTTTATGGAATGCTGCGTAAATTGCAAAAGTTCATAATTTGTGATAATATTTGTCATGAATTTTAATATAACACGGGTACTGGCCCTTGAGCACTTCACGTTTGTACTGACATATTTTGTCCTTCCATATTAAAGTTGTGTTCACTTTCCTCTATTCCCTTGTTATTCGTGTTTTCGTCCACGTTCATGTTTCTTGACTACTTATATTGTGTCTGCTTCCAACACTTCTTTTGGCAGCCCATTCCACACATTCACCACGTTTTAAGCAAAAAGAAAATGCTTCGCACATCACTTTTAAACTCCCCCACCCCAAGATCCTTGAACCTGTCTCCCCTGGAATTTGTCCTGACACCATGGGTAAAAACCTCATAACTTTCACTCTACCCATGCTACTGAGAATATTTTAAAAACATGTTCTGTCGTTCCAAAACATCACGAAATCCGTGAAAGCAAACCGGTTCTATCCAATCCGACTTCATAGTTAAAATCACCATAACAGGCAATCTCAACATTCTGGTCAATCTTTCTCGTATGCTGTCCAAAGCATTCATACCCATCTGACACGGTGGCGACCAGAAGTGCACACAATAATCAAACAGTGGCCTCAATAAAATTCCAAGAAACTGCAGCATACTTGGTCATTCTTTTATTCAATGCCCCTTCCAATGAAGGCAAGTGTGCTATGGTCCTTTATCAACCTGTGCTACCACCTTTTGTGATCCGTGGAACTGCGCACATAGATCACTATGTAGTTCAAAGTTTGTGAGAAGATTTGTAGCTCGGGTGCTCGTTGCTGTGGTTCTGTTCGCCGAGCTGGAAGTTTTTGTTGCAAACGTTTCGTCCCCTGTCTAGGTGATATCCTCAGTGCTTGGGAGCCTCCTGTGAAGCGTTTCTGTGGTGTTTCCTCCTGCATTTATAGTGGCCTGTCCCTGCCGCTTCCGGTTGTCAGTTTCAGCTGTCCGCTGTAGTGGCCGGTATATTGGGTCCAGGTCCAAGTCCATCAACAAACACATAGACCTGGACCCAATATACCGGCCACTACAGCGGACAGCTGAAACTGACAACCGGAAGCGGCAGGGACAGGCCACTATAAATGCCGGAGGAAACACCACAGAAGCTCTTCACAGGAGGCTCCCAAGCACTGAGGATGTCACCGAGACAGGGGATGAAATGTTTGCAACATAAACTTCCAGCTCGGCGAACAGAACTACAGCATCACTATGTCGATCTATATTCCTGATGTTCTGCCATTCCATGTGTAATTTCTACCTATTCTTGTATTTCCAAATTGCAGCACTTCGTCTTTTGTTCCAGTAAGCCATGACTGAAATTGGCAAAGGCTTTGCTGAAGTTCATGTCGACAACAAGAATTGGTTTTGCCTCTTCAATCAAATTTTTGACCGACTCAACCGTCTGCATGTATTATTGAAGCATGAATTGCCCTGTTCAAAACCATGCTCTGTCTCGCTAATATGACCATTCACTTCTGTATGCATAAGAACCTGTCCTTCAGAATAATTGTCATCAATTTTCCTATCACCGAAACTTTCGCCTGTAATTTCCTTGATTATTCATTCCACCCTTCTTAAACAATGGGAGAACACTGTGGAATATCCAGTTTTCCTGGACTTCACCGGCGGCCAAAAAGGATGCAAAGTGGGCTGTCCATGTTCCAGCAATTTTATCTATTGCCTTCCTCAATCTTCGCGAATAGGTCTCCTCAGGAACAAGGGACTTACCGGCATGAGTATTTTTTTAAAAAGATGCATAACATCGTTTCCATTTTAATCGAAACTCGACTTTGAAGTTCGACACACAATTCCCTGAGATCATCCTCGCCTAATTCAGTGTCTATGATGAATCCCAACATGAAGTCTGTGTTCAGGATGTTCCCTACCTATTCTGGTTTGATAGATATATTCCCTCCTTTTACTTTTAGTGGGCCAACGCTTTCCAAAGCTGCCCTCTGCAAGTTTTGCATGGTATGTTCTTCAAGGGCTGGAACAACTCCCATCCTCCTGGACATTCCATATGTTTAGTTTTCCTTGTGAATAGAGTCATAGAGTCAAAGAGTCTTAGCGATGTACAACACGGAAACAGACACTTTTTTCCAACTCGTCCATGCCGAACAAATACACTACACTAATCTACTCCCATTTGCCTGCATTTGGCACATATCACTCTAACCCCTTCCTCTTCATTAAGCCATCCAGATGGGTTTTAAAGCTGTAATTGTACTAGCTTCCACCAGTTTCTCTGGCAGCTCATTCCATACACGGACCACACTCTACGTGAAATCTTTGCCCCTCATATCCCTTCTATATCTTTCCTCTCTCTCTTTACATGGATGATTTTGGAATAGTGCTGGAGGACGAGCTGAGAATAGTTCACAGGTCGGTGCAACATCGAGGACCGAAGGGCCTGTTATGCGCTGTATTGTTCTATGTTCTATGTTTTATGTTCACTCTGAACCTATGCCCTCTAGTTGTGGACTGCCTCCTGCCCCCCGCCCCACCTCACCCCCGCTAAATTAAATGACCTTGTCTATTTCCCCTACGCATCCCCGTCGTGATTTAATTAACTTCTATAAATTCACCCTCAGCCGCCGTCTGTGCAGAGAAAACAGCCACAGCATATTCACCCCTCATACACCTCAAACACTCCAACCCTGGCAACATCCTTGCAAATCTTTTCTAAACGATTTGATGTGTCTCAACATTCTTTTTTTAGGAAGGAGAACAGAATTGCACGCAGTATTCCAAAAACAATCTAACTAATGTCCTGTACACCCATAATATGACCTCCCAACTCCTCAAACAAGCTTCACGGACCTTGGTTCACGTAGGAGTAGGCTTCACATGCCCAATGCGAATTTACCCTCTAACAGCCGCCTTGAATTAAAATTCTCCCTTTTTTTTCATAACATTATTTGCCTGCCCTCAATTTTCCACCTTCACTCAAGGACTGCAAGCATCCTTTTCAAGAGTCCAAAGATGTGAAGGTCAGGTGAATTGGCCATGCTAAATTGCCTGTAGTGTTAGGTAAGGGGTAAATGTACGTGTATGGGTGGGTTGCGCTTCGGCGGGTCAGTGTGTACTTGTTGGGCCAAAGGCCCTGTTTCCACACTGTAAGTAATCTAATCTAATCTAATCTAATCTAATCTAATCTAATCTAATCTAATCTAATCTAATCTAATACCTTGTAACGTACGGTATTATGGTCAATCCTCTCGAAATTCTCCTCAGTGCTCATCTGGATAGCAGTAACAGGAGAGGTCAGAGTCAGCATGGATTTATGAAGGGGAAGTCTTGCTTGACAAATTTTCTGGAATTTTTTGAGGATATGTCTCTGAAGATGGACAAGGGAGATCCAGTGGTTATAGTATGCCTGGACTTCCGCAAAGCCTTTGATAATATCGCACATACGAGGTTAGTGAGCAAAATTAGGGCACATAGTATCAGGGGGGAAATGCTGACATTGATTGAAAACTGGTTGGCTGACAGGAAACAAAGAGTACTGATAAATGGCTCCCTTTCGGAATGGCAGGCGGTGACCAGTGGTGTGCTGCAAGGATCAGTGCTGGGACCGCAGCTTTTTACAATGTACAATAATGATATAGATGAAGGTACAGCAGGCAGTGAAGAAAGCTATTAGCATGCTAGCGCTCATAACAAGAGGAATTGAGTACTGAAGCAAATAGGTCGTTGTGCGGCTGTACAGGGCCCTGGTGAGACCGAATCTGGAATATTGTGCGCAGTTTTGGTCTCCAAATTTGAGGAAAGGTGTTCTGGCTATTGAGGGAGTGCAGCGTAGGTTCACGAGGTCAATTCCCGGAAAGGCGGGACTATCTTACGCTGAAACATTGGGAGTTTGGAAGGCTGAGAGGGGATCTGATTGAGTGGTATAAGATTATTAAAGGATTGGACATTCTGAAGGCAGGAAGCATGTTTCCACTGATGGGTGTTTCCAGAACCATAGGACACAGTTTAAAAATAAGGTGTAGGCCACTTAGAACAGAGTTGAGGAGAACCCTCTTCACTCAGAGAGTGGTGGGTATGTGGAATGATCTGCACCAGAAGGCTGTTGAGGCCAAGTCTCTGGATGCTTTCAAGAAATAGTTGGATAGAGCTCTGAAGGATAGTGGAATCAAGGATTATGGGGATAAGGCACGAACAGGATACTGATTGAGGATGATCAGCCATGATCATAATGAATGGTGGTGCTGGCTCGAAGGACTGAATGGCCGACTCCTGCACCTAGTGTCTATTGTCTGCTGTCTATAGAATTGAAATTTCGCACCTGTTCGGGTTCCCTTCCCAGATCCAAGTCCAGCATAATGGCCACTCTGACTGGTAGGCATATATCCTCTGCCAAGAAAACCTCCTGGATTGTCCTTCCATGTTCTGGTCTATTCAAGGCCCGAGAATGAAGAGAGGCCAACCATTGCAGGGGAAGATTAAATCACCCAGCACAACAACTGGAATATCTTTAATCGTAGAAAATGAAACAAAATGTCGTAGATCTGCTTTTTAAAGAAACAGTCAATGCTTAGGATCGAGAATGTGACTGCAACGTACTTTTGCAGTTTGGGTTTACTCTGATCCAAAGCAATATAAAAGGACAATTAAGTTGTGCCTTGGAAGTAAGTCCTTCTGATATAATCACTTTATCAGATCAGACACAGGGAAAGCGATTAATTTAAAATTATTTGTCTCCCATTGCAAATATGTTATGTATAACAAGGAAAACTATTGCTTCAACAGCAGACTGTCAGACGTCCAAGTGAATCCTTAACTTACTTAGGCACTAACCAGAAAAGCTCCACAATTGACTTTAAGTGAATGCGACTTCCAAAATATTCCTCAACTATTCTAAATATAAAGAAATATGGAAAGGTGCGCCAGTAAGAATGCTCTCTATGAACACTGTCACTCCTTTTCGCCTTTTTCTTTTCACACAAATAATCTTCATCATGGTTGGTTCACCTGTCAAAGTACATATGTAGAAATACATACAACGCACTGTAATTCCCTGAGAGAGTGACAAACCAGTGCAGAGGTTTGGCGGTGACTGAATATAAAGGGATGGAGTTCTGTTTGAAGTTAACGACTTCAAAGTTTAAAGTTGACACAAATTTAATATTGTTACTTGGATGAAGACAAATATAATTTTGAGGACCAGGATACAATTGGAACTAGGTTTCGTTTTTTGGACTTTAGTTAAAATCGCAGTTATGTTTAACTTACATCGAGTTTTACGTTTTGGATTGATTTACGTTTCAGAAAGAACTTCCAGCTATTCTTCAGGGATATTTCAGTGTTCACTCACAGTCGGAATTACGCATTACTTAATTAGTATTTATCTAATTTGAGAAGTTCCGTTTGATGAATGGACGGTTTCGTTGGTTTTCGTGGTGACCATTTACCAAAGGAGGGAGACGATAACTTGGCCATGGTGACAGTAGAAATTTCTGCGTTGGATAATATGTTTGTTGTATATTTGAGACCGACTGTGGATGAAATGCATTAAAGGAGTTTGAGAGAATAAAGGGTGTAAGAGCATTGGACACAATCATTCCATTTTCTGAGATGCGGGGGAGAGGAGTCAGTGCCAGAGAATATAATGTTGCAACCAGAAGAAAGTGAGGACTGCAGATGCAGGAAATCAGAGTCGAAAAGTGTGGTGTTGGGAATGCACAGCTGGTCAGGCAGCATCCAATGAGCGGAACAGGCGAGAGTGAAGATCACAAATGCTGGAGATCAGAGACGAAAAGTGTGGTGCTGGAAATGACTCATTACTGATGAAGGGCTTATGCTAGAAACATCGATTCTTCTGCTCCTCGGATACAGCCTGACTGACTGTACTTTTTCAGCACCACATATTTCGGCTATAGTGTTGCAACTACCTTATTCAATGAAGATTGCAAAAGTAAGGTTAAAAAATTACAGACTAAATTGATAAACAACCTTCAGAAGCATTTGGAAATTTTCATTCAGTATAGAATTGTTTATCACATGGAATCCAACAGCTTGAATATAAAGAACGGATTTACAAAGTATAATTCGTGCATTTCAAAGTTTCTGAAGGTTTTGAAGGTAATTATAGAAAGACTTGAGGGAGGTAAGAGTGTTGATTCATTAGTCACCAGAAACAATTATTTTGCCAGCTCTTTGTCACACATTTAATTGGGAATGTGCAGTGTATTTGATGCTAATGGACTAAAATCTCTGGGAAAATAAATCGTTTGGAGCCTCATAGTTGCCCTGTTTGTTTATTCAGTCGAAGCCTTGAATAGATGGGATTCTCCATTGAACTGATTAGCTGCTCTCTAAATTTGGACTGAGTTGCTCCATACAAACGAGTGTTTGCACTGCAAATTAAATTGCGCAGCATGAATCTGACCCTTTGCAAAACGAATCTGTATCTTTTTATGATTCCTTGTATTTGATCCTGAAATGCAATAATACAAGAAGTATTAATGCATGCACCATCCACAAAAGAATGAATCTGCTGGATATGCTGTAGAGTAAAATCATAGACCTCATCCTTCTCTCCATTTCTGTGTCGTTGTAATTGTCTTTGATGCTCTGGCATCTCAGTCACTTACGGATGTGGCTCCTCACTAACGTGTGTCACAAGATCAGAGTTTTCTGCAAAAAAAAACGAATAGGAGCAATGGACTTAAAACCATTTAGAAGTAATTAAATAACGCCCAAACCGAATCAATATAATTGTTTGGCTTTACATAACAGAACCATGTTAATTCATATCTCTCCAGGTTCCTATATAAAGTAGTGAGGTATTTTTGTTTTAAATAGAGAGAACACCTGTTGTTGCTAGAAACACAACTGTTGTTCTCTTAGTGCAGTGTTTTTCCCCTTTGACACTGCCAACAAATGGCTGCAAATCGATCAAATGTAAAATTATCGGTGAACGAGAATGAATATTCCATTGCTGCACAACGCAGGGTATGGTTAACACTGCACACAGGGGTAATGAGAAAAAAAAGATAGGCAAAAATAATAAGTGATCCGCCACAGTATGACTACTGTGGTGACAAATACTTCATCTGCTATTGCTAGAGGTAGCACATAACGAGTGGTACAATTGAAAGGCCAACTTTTTCATGGGACAGGATCAATCCAGCCACTAAATATACTGTAAGTGAAACAGCACAAAAAGAAACGTGTGGTAAACTTTTCAACATGATAATGGTTCACCACTATTACTTGGTTTTGGTTGATCAGAACTTACACATTCCAAAACCTCTGATGCAGGAGAAGATTCAGAAAGAATCCGGAATTAACAAAATAAAATGGAACAATTTCAATTTTCTTATGTCGAAGCCCCAGATGGTGAAACCTGGCTGATCCGTCTCTGATGTCATGGTCTTCCAAGCAATGTGTTAAAATTGATCACCTGAGGGTAGCTTGCTCAAAATAGACAGATCTGGTGCACTGACATAGAGTCATAGAGTCATAGGGTCATCGAGATGTACAATACAGAAACAGACCCTTCGGTCCAACTCGTCCATGCCGACTAGATATCCCAACGCAATCTAGTTCCATCTACCAGCAACTGGTTTAAACTCTCCCTCCAAATCCTTCCTACTTATATATCTGTCCAGATGCCTTTCAAATATTGCAATTGTACTCGCCTCCACCACGTCCTCAGGCAGCTCATCCACACATGTACCACCCTCTGTGTGAAACCGTTGCCCCTTAGGTCTCTTTTATATCTTTCTCCACTCATCCTAAACGTATGCCCTCTAGTCCTGGACTCCTCCACACCAGGGAACCTACTTTGTCTATTTATCCTAAACATGCCCCTCATGATTTTATAAACCTCTTTAATGTCACCGTCAGCCTCCTACGATCCGGGAAAAAAACAGAACGAGCTTATTCAACCTCTCCTTCTAGCTCAAATCATTTGAACCTGGCAACATCCTTGTAAATCTTTTCTGAACCTTTCCAAGTTCCACAACAACATTCCGATAGGAAGGAGACCAGAATTGCACGCAATATTCCAACAGTGGACTAAACAATGTCCTGTACAGCCGAAACATGACCTCCCAACTCCTGTACTCAATACTCTGACCAATAAAGGAAAGCATACAAAACCCCTTCTTCACTATCCTATCGACTTGCGACTCCACTTTCAAGGGACTATGTGTATGCACTCAAAGGTGTCTTTGTTCAGCAACATTCACTATGTCCTTACCATTAAGTGTATAAATCCTGCTAAGATTTGCATTCCCAAAATGCAGCATTTACGAAATGAACAATTGCGGAGCAGCTCCAAGTTCATGAGGAATTACATCGCTCCTGTTCTGGAACATTCTTGATAGAATGAGGCAGTGCTAAAGTTATGAGAGCCTGTAGAATGGAAAGATCTACTAATACTATTTCGTTGATCATTATAATGAGTTAATATAAGCGATACAATAGTTGTAGTTTGTTCTTGCTTAACCCTGATCAATTGCATCAAAAGAATGCGAAAGAGGGCTTCCGTTGAAGAATGGATTGATAGCTGATACAAAACATGGTTTAGTGAAGTGGATTTTAAGTGTATGCAAACACCTTGACAGAAGCTGGGGAATTCCGTTCTGCAAGGAATCGCAACGAGTATATTGTCCTTTACAATTCCCATAAACAGCGAATTTTAAGAACAGAAACACATTTTCACAATAAATGCAGGCAGTTGAATTGAAATTATGTTTAACTTAGAGCTAAAATGGGACAATGTGTCTGCATATATATTGAATTTTCAGAAGAAGCGTTTGGAAAAAAAATTGAATTAACTTAATCAGCTACGTTTTACTTTTGTCTGAAGAAAGATTTTTCCTGTTCCACCTTGAAAGTTACATACATGTGAATCACAATAAGTAACATAATATTTCGATCGTGAATGACATTCCATTGGTACATTGCTGATTTGATTGTATCTCAAAACCACATTTCCAACTCCCATGAAAACTTTCACTCATCTGCTTAACTCGAACTCATCTATATTTCCATTTTAAAAATTAAACAGTGCGCTGAAACCATATTTGCAGAAGGACAAATCCGAAGATTCACGTTTATCAATGGTAATCATTTCACTTATTTGACCCTAATTTTCAAATATGTGTCATTCGGTTCAAGATGCTTTTGTGAGTATAAACGTCCTCAACACTTTTATTCTTTGAAACACCCCTCAGGATAATATATGCTTAAAGTAAGACTCCTTAATGGCAGAGACCTTTTGGTCAGGTCGCATCTTACTGCAGCAAGTAGAAAGTTAGCGTGCAAGACGTTTCTGAAACAGACAACAGCCCGCTCCGCCACACCCCCGGTCCCATTTCAGGTGTTAGTCTGAAAAAACATATTGACCTGTCTTCAGTTTGCCGACTCGGTCCTTGAATAAGTGGAACAGTATGAGTACAGTATTCCTGATGCAGTTTCAATAATGCCCTCTATAACTGAAAATTTTGGTATAATTTCAATACATGATGCGTCCCTACTAATTGCATACAACTTTGGAAATCAAGCTCTCCTAATCCCAGAGTCATAATATGATTTATACATTTTAAAGCATACAAAAAGTTCCCGAAATTTCCTGACTTTCAGACTCAGGTTGTTACAAATTACCAACCAGCTTTCTCTTGTGACTGGGAATCATTTATTTTACGGGTGGGTGCTCTGGGCGGCAGAACGCCTGCTGTCCGACAGCTCCACAGGGGCACATGTTCAATTAAGCGAGACTGTCACTGGCGTTTATATATTTTTGCATAGGCGTCCGCTGTGTGTCTGGTCCCCTTGCACATTAAAATAATATGCAGACTGAGTGGATTGTACAAGCTAAATTGCCCCTCAATGTCCAGGGATGTGCAGATGCATTTAGCCATTGAGATGGGTGGGATACAATTTGGAGGTTCATTCTTGACAGACAGAGTAACTGTACAGTCGTGATCCGATGAATTGAACGCTAGCTACAGGTAGGCAACTATAAGTAGTCGGCAATTAAGATAATGAATTGGCACCATTGCCACTTTGAAGCTCCCATTTTCTCCAGAACCAAACAGATAGTCGAGAAATATGTTGCGAGAGGAAATGCAGTTCAGTTGTTTTTGATCTTCCATTCTACTTTTGAGGTCGTCTTTATGGTTTTTCTGCTGGAAAATGATGTTGTTTCAGTCGTCTTTTCGTAAATGCTTCCACTGCTTTGGAGGAGAGACGTGGTGGCTGCATCAATCATAAAAGTCCCTGCCTCTGTCAGTGAAAAATGCAAGTTTACAATAATTTTGGAACTTGTTTTTTTCCCATTTCCAGTGACTTTTGACAATAGTAATTAACAAAAGTATTTTCCAAGCTAAGAGATGAACTGAATACTTCTGTCGCATTGTGACCTCTTTCCAGTTAAATCCCATGAGAGCCGTCGGGAATCAAATACAACGCTGTTGGAAGGCAAATAAAATCTCTATAATTTATAACTGGTCATTAGTCCAGATGCCAATTAACATGTTTGCAGACATTGAAAGCTGGAGATGCACACTCACTCATCCAAATAGTCTGCAACTCAAACTTCGAGTATTACTTTCTCGAACTATTGTCCATGCATTTCCGCAGGGGGATGCTCTGTTTTTTTTTTACTTACAAAGTATACCATTTCTAGCACTGTGGTTTAAGACAGCCGTTTATCTCTTTCAAACACAGTTTCCATACTTGCGAAAAATAAAACCAGACACGATATATGCATTAATATTCTAGCATCATTCCCGAATTACATGCTGCACCTCGATGTTAACCTTTAGCGGTTAATGCGACACAGCTGGAGACAGGCCCTTTGGTCCAAACTGGTCCATGCCAACCAAAATGTCAATCCACTCTAACCCATTTTCCTGCATTCGGCCCATATCCTTTTGAAGCTTTCCTATCCAAATGTTTGTCCAAGCGTCATTTACATGTTGTTAATATACCCGCCTCAATCTTTTTTTGGTGACAGCTCAATATATAGGCGTACCATTCTGTTCATAAAATGAGTTGCCCCTCGAATTATATTCTTTCTCCTCTGACCGAAAACTGATGCAGTCTAGTCCTCGATTACCCAACCTTAAGGAAAAAAAAGACTGAGTGCATACAACTTATCCATGTCTCTCAGGATCTTATACACGTGAGAACGGTCTGCCTTCAGTCTTCTATGCTCGAAACAAAGAGAGCTCGCTTTTCCACCCCGTAGATGTAACTCAGACTATTGAGTCCAGGCAACATCATTGTAATTTTCCTGCGCAATATTTCCAGTCTAATACCAAATTTTCTATAATGAGGTGGCCAAACCTCAATGCAATCATTGAAATGCGGACTCACCAACGTCCTGTATAACTGCAACGTAACTTCCCAAATTCTGTTCTGAATGCCCTGAGTGAAAACTTATTGGTCTGTTCATCACTTCATTTGGATGAATTATTAACAGTTCAAAACACGATTCCGGTAACAACTTCGATCTTGCAACATTGAAAGTCAAACACAAATAAACTCGATATTTGCTCATTTCACCCAGCCAATTATCATAGACTACAGTGCCTGAGCATTCACAACGTCAGTGTTTAATTTGGCAATAAATTATGATGTCATTCATGTGCTTATCAAACGCATTATGGAAATCAACGTCCACATGAGCCACTTGGTCACTATGACCAACGAAATTGTCACCATCGCAATGAACTCAAATTGATTGGTCAAATATACATTGCACGTGAGAAAATCCAATCGGCTGCTGTAGAGCCAATTGCACTGTGATGTCTCACTCCTCTTTCACTTTTCAAATGAATAAGGAACATTTGCTTTCTCCGCATAAATTGGTTCCATCCGTGACGAAATGCGTTTTGGAAAATAGAAAACAAAACAACACAGATCACACAAACCATTTCCCCACCCCTCACCCCCGACTTGAGAATTGATTGGTGTTTCAGACTTTTCTCAATTCCTGAATGGCTTAATTTCCTGTTTCACAGCTTTTTCTTCGATTGAATGTCTATCCCTAACAGGGAAGACTAATCCAAACTATCAATTCAATTCACCTGCCTTTTCCATCTATTCTATTATTAACTCTCGAGTCTCACGCCAAGATGGACCAAAGATCACATTGTTATACCGTTTCTTCAATGATAGTTTTTTGAATAGAATCTCTCATTATCTGTTTATATGTGATTGATTATTTTCACTTCTATAGTCACGTTCCTTTCTTTTGTTTAGGCGTCTTTTTTTAAAAAAAATGTTTTGTCCAATCTTCGAACCACTTGTCAATTTTTGCACAATTGCATGAATTTTCCTTTATTTTCCTCATTCTTCAACTCAGCCTACCGGCTCTTCTTATTCGGTGGAGTTAATAATTCAGATTGGTCATTTTCCAGACGTTCAGCAGGCCGGTATTGATTGGAACTGTACTTGAGAATGCAGCAGATTGCACGCCATAGCACACTTTGAAGCAAACGTAAATTAAGAAGCAACAATATTGCGATGCAATAGTAGGATCCAAATTCGCGGCCGACTCGCTTCACATTGTAGTTGTTCCGGTAGTGTGTGAAAACATTTCAGACCAGGCTGATTCGAAAGTATTCAAAAGAAATCCAATTCCCGACTGCACAGGCACTCCAAGGCTGTATTATTCTGCTATCTGCATCGAAATTAGTTGATTCCCATTAAAGTACATGATCAAACTTCTGCACAGGGAAATTTGGATTGTTGAGCACATAATCGAACTCAAGGATAACTTCTCAATCGATTCACTGCATACATCGTACATGTGCCACTACACTTCTCTCAGACACCTTTTATGTTCGCCCAGACATGGAAACGCTTTCCTGTCTCTCCAAATAACACAAAACCGACCTTCTGGTCCAGGAAAGAGTACTAACCGCCATCATCCCATGGTGGAGCTGATCATCATATCTGCCCTCTGCTCCTGAACATATCCGCACAGGTGGAAATGACGTAACACTCCCACAGGTCAGCCTTCCTTCCAAAGGTGAAGGTCAACACGATAAAAACACTGACCATTTGTTTATCTGTCATTAAATTCTGAAAAGATTTCTTTGATGCACCTGAAGAGGAGAAAAAAATACTTAAGAAAACATGCATTTAACTCAGTATAACTAAACAGCAGAAATGTTCATCTCTACAATTTTTATCAAATGTGAAACTCGCAGAGACACATGAATTGACTGAGATTACCTAAAGTTTACATTGGCAATAGAGCTGTTTAATTCCCGTTAGCAATCCACTTTCAAGAACATGTTTCAATAACAGATGCTTCAAATAAAATGTGTCTTCTGTGTCGGGGCATATACTGTTTAGTGATGTATTCAGTGCATTGCTGAAGACAGTAGTTTCCCATTCCTGTTTGCTATTCACATTGCTGAAAATGTGTTGCTGGAAAAGCGCAGCATGTCAGCCAGCATCCAAGGAGCAGGAGAATTCCTGAAGTAGGGCTCATGCCTGAAACGTCGATTCTCCTGCTCCTTGGATGCTGCCTGACCTGCTGCGTTTTTCCAGCAATACATTTTCAGCTCTGATCTCCAGCATCTGCAGTCCTCACTTTCTGCTATTCACATTGGCTAACATGGACGTTTTAGCAATATACAGTTAATATAACTTAACCATTACTAATCCTTTTGCAAACCTCATATCAGAGGGTTTCTTACACTGACGGCTGCTTCACATGTGCACGGCATTTCACGGAAATTAGTCGCTTGGTGATTCGGACAAACTGTGAGCTGAAAACAAATGCTTATGTTTTGACCGTACACAATGAAACACGAAAAATAAACATGACGATTTTTCTCCACAAAGTCATGCCATTTTTTAGATTCCTGACTAATGTTTAAGTATTAGAACAGGATGCAATCGTACCCATCACAGAATCGTTGCGATAATGAGCATCTATCTGCGGGTTAAAACTATAATTCCAGTAAAAACTCGCCTTTCCACATAATCTGCTGACAGCGTGAGTGAGTGAACGAAAACACCCCATTTCCACTGTTTACAGGAAAGAAGTCTTATTTCCAATCTCTAACAGGGGGCAATAAACAAAACCTATGAACAAATACGGGCCTCTTTTTGTTAGATAATCAGTCTGACCCCAATTGCATTGAACAGCTGCTCCGATGACACAATTATTCACCATTAAGTCAACTTGATCTCTCAAAGTCCACACAGTCTCATATGCTCTCTTCCTTCTTGTCTTGTGAATCTTTTTCTTCCGTCTGTCCCTCCAAAACCGAAGTCTTCTAACTGAGTCGTCTTCGGACTTTCTGTTTATTGTTATAACTGGAATAGGAATTGATGATAGAGAGTGCCTTCTGCGATAATTCGTTTGGAGAGCCCCATTCACATGACGTGCTCTCTTACTCGATGAGAAAGACGGCAGCTGAGACAAGACCTTAAGGAAGTCTACAAAATTATGAGTGGTATAGATTGAGTGGATAGTCAAAGGCTTTTTTCGCAGCCTTGAAGTTTAATTACAAGGGGACACAGATTCATTGTGGGAGGGGATATGTTTCAGAGAAATGTTGGAAGTTCGTTTATCACGCTGATTGGTAGGAGCCTGGAACACACTGCCAGAAGAGATGGTGGAAGCAGGCATTTTGGCGATATTTAAGACATAGAACATAGAATATAGAACATAGAACAATACAGCACACAACAGGCCCTTCGGCCCACGATGTTGTGCCGAACATTTGTCGTAGCTTAAGCACCCATCCATGTACCTTCCAATTGCCGCATAAAGGTCACCAAAGATTCTGACTCTACCACTCCCACAGGCAGCACATTCCATGCCCCCACCTCTCTCTGGGTAAAGAACCCTCCCCTGACATCACCCCTATACCTTCCACCCTTCACCTTAAATTTATGTCCCCTTGTAATACTCTGTTGTACCCGGGGAAAAAGTTTCTGACTGTCTACTCTATCTATTCCTCTGATCATCTTATAAACCTCTATCAAGTCACCCCTCATCCTTCGCCGTTCCAACGAGAAAAGGCCTAGCACTCTCAACCTATCCTCATACGACCTATTCTCCATTCCAGGCAACATCCTGGTAAATCTTCTCTGCACCCTCTCCAAAGCTTCCACATCTTTCCTAAAGTGAGGCGACCAGAACTGCACACAGTACTCCAAATGTGGCCTAACCAAAGTCTTCCACAGTTGCAACATCACTTCACGATTCTTGAATTCAATCCCTCTGCTAATGAACGCTAATACAACATCTGGAAGGTTATGTGAATATGGAGGGAATACCGGGATACGGAACAAATAATAAAAGTTTTTAAAAGTTTACTTACAGAATGATGTTCGGCACTGGCTTAGAGGGCCGTATGATCTGTACCTCTGCTGTGCTTGTATTTGTGCTATATTCTTCGTGCCACTGCATCATATTTTAAAAAGAGTTTCAGCTAGAGACAGACGAAGGGAGAGTGATTTTGACCCCCAATTCGTTGATTCGACCACATTACAAACAGATTAGGATGCAGAGTTACAAACATACCTTAGCACACTAATGTAGAAACAACCATCACGCGCATATGGAGATAGACACAGATGCACACAGACATATATAAACACACAGAAATCGAGACAGTCACAGTCAGGGACATGCTGATGCATACAGAAACACACAAACACACATAGAGTCATAGAGTCTTACATCATGGAAGCAGACTCTTCAGTTCAACTAGTCCATGCCGAATATAATCTTTCACTAAACCAGTTCCAGCTGCCTGCGCTTGGTTGCTCTCCCTCCAAATTCACGCACCCACCTAACCGTCTTTGAAACACAGGAAATATACACACATCCAGCACTGCCTCTGAAAGTACAGACACTAAACTGTGTGAACCATTTGCTACTCATGTCTCTTTAAATCTTTCCCCTCTCACGATAAATATCCTCGGAGTATTAAAATTACCCATCCTCGGTCAAAGACACTGATCCATACTCCTACTGAGTTTTCAAACCATGCGAAGGTCATCCCTCACCCACGCCCCCGCCCTCCCCCCACGTTCCAATGAAATATGCTTGCCTAACCATTTCATTTTCTTAAATCAACTCCTCCGTTCATGGATACATCCTAGTAAATCTCATCTAAATCCTCTGCAACCTAATAGTATCCTTCCTATAAACGGGGGAGCACAACTGGATACATGACTACAGAAGAAGCCTCATCAACATTCTTGTACAATCTCAATATGACATCCGAACTCCTGAACTCATAGGTCTGGGACAGCATGCTGAATGCCTTTGTAGCAACCAAAATAAGCAAGCATCAAAGATTTATGACTGGACCACGAGGCATCTGTTCTCCAACAATACCACAGACTCTATTTTAATTTGATATGTAATGCCCTTGTTTACTTTACCAAAACAAAGTACTCCTTGCTTTTAAATGCCCTTGAAGTTGTCGAGTCTACTGCTGTTGCAAGCAGTGTATTAAACGTCCCGAATACACACCGAGCAAAGAAACTACCTCTGACATCTGTCCCGTATATATATATATATATATATATATATATATACACACACACACACACACACACACACACACACACACACAC